>NW_007253370.1:131291-145594 GCF_000164805.1 Carlito syrichta | reverse complement strand
AGAATTCCTTGCCGGCTGTGACCCCCCAGAACCAGACACTGGCTTCCCGAGCCCCAGGACTGCTGAGGGCGGGGGTGGCTTCCTCCCTCAGATTGGGGGTTCCCTGAAAATAGGGGCAATCGTGACTCCCCTCCCCTTCCCGCTCCCGGATGTGGCAGTGTAGACCCCGGCACTGTGGGGTTCCCAGGGGCAGACCTGGCTCCTTCCTCCCCCAGCACCGCAAGGCAGGCCTCGGAGGGCAGCTTGGAGGGTGCGTCGGCCAGACCCTCGGCCCCCAGCGCTCAGACCCGACCATCGCAGGTCCAGAGCTCCCGCCCAGTCCCAGCCCTGCCCGGACACGAGAGGAAGGGGTGGAGGCAGCGAGGCTGAGGCGTGTGTAGAATAAATATAACTTTATTCTTTATCCAGTAGATCTCAGTGGAAAGCCCAACAGTAACAGGTGCACCAGCAGGCTCCAGGGGATAGACCCCAACCCCGGGTGGAGGGGGTCAGGGCAGAGCCAGCTCCCCCAGCCGGGGGTGCAGGGGTGAGGGGAGGAGGCCCCCTGTAGGCCCGTCCTGCGGGGCAAGGAGGGGGCCCAGGTGTGGGGCAAGTGGAGGGGTGGGGGACAGGGACATGGAGGAAATCGGACCAAGTGCGTGCCGGCCCCTACTGTCCATTGTGTGTGTGTGTGTGTGTGTGTGTGTGTGTGTGTGTGTCTGGGGCCTATGGGGGTGCTGGTGGCTGAGGCTGGGGCGAAGGCGGCTGGAGCCCCTCCGCCGGCCCCTTCACAGTGGGGGCTGGAGACTTGGATGATGCCGCCTCGTGGGGCGAGGGCGGCGCTGCCAGGAGACAGCTGGAAAAGCGCTCTGTGTGCTGGGACCCAATCCGCCCTGCCCTGCTCGAGGTGGTGGGGACAGGCGCACGGGCCAGAAGCCGGGTCCTGCTGGGGCTGCCGACACCGGTCACGCCCAGTGGTTAGGCGAGGGAGGAGGGAAAGGCAGGCCTCGGAAAGTTAGTACTTCACAGTTTGAAAGAGAAAACCGAGGAAAAGGCTGAGGAGGAGACCTGGGGGGCACAGGGACACGGCGGGAAAGTGGGGTCCCTTCTGAGCCACGTCCCTCCCCAGGACCCACCCCCCCTCCAGCTCTGGATCCAGCTCCCCCCCATACACAGCACAAATTCCTTCAGTATAAATGTGCTTAAAATGAAAATTCTTATTTAAAAAAATCGAAACCAAAAAAATAAAAATAAAAATAAAAACAAAACCAGCGAGAATTAATACCTGGGGGTTGGTATGGCAGGGTATGTACAGGGGGAGCCCCCGCCCATGGCCCGTGGCCCACCCCTCCGTCACCAACCGAGGCAGGGAGGCTGAGGTTCCCCAGCTGGGGAGCAATGGCTTGTGAGTTCTGAGGACGGGAGCCAGGTCCTGGCATTTGCTGGTGATGAAGATGTGGTGAGGTGGGCAGAGGGGTGTCTTGATGGACAGGAGCACTCCAGGACCCATCCTGAGGCCAAGGACGGGGGTCCTCGCTCAGTTCCCAGTCGCGGCCCCTGACGTCGGCCCGGGCTGCAGGAGTGGGCCGTCCACCCAGGGCCCAGGTCTCTGTCCAACAGTGGGGGCGGGGCTGGCAGGGGTCGCATGGTCGGCAGAAAGGCAGAGAAAAGCCGGGGCGTGGGGCGAGGGCGGTGTCCATGTGGCCAGGGCCGTCACGGGGAGTGGGTGGCCGGGCTGCTTCTGTTGGAGCTGGGGCTGAGGCTGGGGCTGCAGCTGCCTGGCGGTGGGGCCAGGCCGCCCCCGTCGCGCCCCCCACCCCCCGGCTGTCCGCTCAGAGTATCCAGGCCCTCTGAGTTCTCCAGCATTTCCTGGATGAGAGGCGGCATGGAGCCCGGGATCTCCATCTTCAGCGTGATCACCCGCTCAGCCCCTGCAGGGAAGGGGCGAAGAGGTCAGCGCGGCCGGCTCCCCTGCTGCCCGGCCACGGCCATCCCGGAACCAGGAAGCCAGGTGGCCAGACACGGGAGGATCCACACGGCCAGGATCGGCACCCACTGGGTACGAACATGGGACTCGGCTCCTGCACATAAGCCAGGGCCTGGGGCCTCAGGGCAGCGCCATCCTGGGCCGGCCTGCCAGCTGCCTGGGTCTGGCACGGGCCCTTCCTCTGCACAGCGGGCGACTCTACTCACACCCCTGCAGGCGCTGTCACCACCGCACGTCAGGCGGGAGCCCGAGGCTCAGAGTCAGAAGCGACCTGCCAAAGGTCCGGCGCCGGAGTCGCCATCTGAACGACCACGCACAGGGGACACCGCCACCTCGCGCACACAGGCAGGCACCTGGGCAGCGCGGGGCATGTGGGAGACCACAGCCCAGACCCGGATGGGGTGAGGCGCTTCGTCCCGGCACCGGCGGCAGGCGCGGCCGGAGGGCGGGGGTCCGGGAGCCTCACCCTTGGCGCTGATGCTTCGCAGGTCCGTGATCTTCATCAGCATCTTGGGGAACATGTGGGGGCGGCTGGGCCTCCGCTTCCGCACGTAGACCTTCAGCGCCTCCAGCAGTGGCTCCTGCAGCATGTCCACCCGGTCGGGCTGCTCCAGGTCCTGCCGGTCTGAGGGCAGAGGCCCCAACGTGTGAGCGAAGGGGAGCTGGAGGCGAGGGTCGGTCGCCCAAAGCCCTCCCTGCCAGCCTGGTTCTTGGGATGGGACCCCAGACACAGGCAGGGCATTCCCCCAGGCGGCCTCCGGTTCCCACCTGGTATTATTCCGGAGGGCGGCATGACACAGCAGAAACCACAACAAACGAGTAACTGCAACGATTACTTATGGGCCGTGCCCTGGGCACCCTGCATCCTCCCCTCGGCTTTATGAGGCAGACACCACAAGCGCCCCTACTATCCAGAAACGGAGGCTGCTCAAGGTCACACAGCTGGCTAGGATGCGACCCCGGTGGTCTGACCCTCCAGCCCTCGCTCTTAACCCCCGTAGGAGGGTTGCCCTGAATAGGGAATGGGAGTCCATGTCCCCCCACCCAGCCTTGCTGTGGGCTGCAGACCAGACGCTGCCCCTCTGAGCCTCAGTTTCCCCTCTGAGAAAGGCCTGCCAGATGACACCTGGAAGAGGCTTTGGGGCGGCACCCCTACCCGAGCCTGGCCCCGGCCCCAGGCCCCCGCCCACCTCCACAGATGAGGCAGATGGCGCTGAGCAGCCCGGTCTCTGCATCGTCCATCTCCAGGGGCAGCAGCTGGTTGGCGAAGGCAAAGACCAGGTCGGTGAGGGGGCCGAAGCCAGCGTTGTGCATCTGGGTCCGGTTCAGGGTCAGCCCGTCCGAGAAGGTCATGGTGTCCTGCTCGGGCGTGTACCGCGTGCAGATCCGCAGGATCTGGGTGCAGAGGATGCACAAGTTCGGGACGGGGCCTCATCACTTCCCTCTCCAGCACCAGTACTCCAAGGGCCCCCCAACAGGCCACCAGGGCAGTACTGTCTGATGGATCTGATAGAATGTTCTACGTGGATGGAGAAGGTCCCATGCCTGCACCATCCAGCACGGCAGCCACCAGCCACATGTGGCCACCGAGTACTTGAAATGTGGCTAATGCCACTGAAGAACTGAACTGAGTTTTAACTTTAATTAACTTAAACAGTCCCACATGGTGAGCGGCTACTGTACTGGCCAGTGAAGATCTAGGTCATCTGCCTCCATGAGGAGCATTTAGAGGGGAACTCGAATGTCCAGGAAACATGGCAGATTTTCGTCTACAGCTCCCAGGGCGGGACACACAACGAGAGCTTGGTAAATGTGCATCGCTGGAACTGTGTCGAACT
This sequence comes from Carlito syrichta, assembly GCF_000164805.1. Taxonomy (NCBI): domain Eukaryota; kingdom Metazoa; phylum Chordata; class Mammalia; order Primates; family Tarsiidae; genus Carlito; species Carlito syrichta. Next base: position 141,790 of record NW_007253370.1, on the reverse strand, counting down.
CTGTGCAGTGCCTCCTGCCTCTGGGGCAGGAGATGCCCTGAGGGACACATTCTGTACCCACCCCCCAACCCGTCCCAATAACCACAAGGAAATGACAGCCTTGTCAAATCCCAGGTTCCCTACGCCGGCCGGACTGAGTCCTTGTCAGGGATGACAGGGAGGAGGGTCCGCTTTCCAGCCTTGACCTTGGCAGTTCCCAATGACTTTCCCCACTCCCACCCCCTGCATCCCGCCTCCAGCTCAGTCCACCCTCAGGCCCACCAAGTGCCCTGCTGTCCTCAGAACCCAGCATGGCTCCCAGCAGCAGGTCATTCACTTCCCGCTTGTGAGATAGGGACACTCTCTCACCCACCCTTTCTACAAACCCCTAGATGCCACTTTCTCCGAGACAATTCCAGCTGGCATTTGTCACAGTTTTGCAACCTCTGTTGACTAATCTGTTGCCTCCACCCCATGGAGGGCTGTCAGGGGAGGGCATGGCGCTGTGCTTACCACTGGGTTCTGGACACCAGTGCAAGCACTGGTCAGAAGTTCCTAGGTGAATCTTTATTACAGATGAAATGGATGGATGGATGGGTGGTGAATGGAAGGATCCTTGGACGGATGGGGAAAGGGTGGATGGGTGTGTGCACGGGTCAGCGGGTGAACTTGTGCACATCTGGGTGCCGAGCGGCTGAATGGGCAGGTAGACAACTGGACGGGGGACACACAGGAAAGGAAGGGTGGATATCTGGGCAGTGGGCACTTGGACAGATCAACTCCAGGGGGACATCAGAAGAATGACCATTTAGCTGGAAGGACATCCACCAAGGACACAGGGGCAGAGATGGGGGGGGAGGCAGGGCGCAGACCCTCACCAAGATGTCCAGGCATGCAGCCTTAAGGAGGGTGATCTGGTCGGCAATGGTGAGGGTGGTGAAGCCGGGCAGCTGCTTGGCGAACTCCACAGTCTTAATGATGCACTTGGTGGAGAGTTCACTGAACTTGTCCCAGAGGTCAATGTCCAGCGAGACACGCTGTTCTGAGCTGTTGTTCTGGGGGAGGGGGGAGAGTGAGGGCCTTCTCCTCCACGGCACCCACAGGCTTGCCCTCTATCTGGCCTCCACTTCCCGGGATCTCCTTGAGGAGAGGCAGAGGGAGGAGGGAGAAGCAGGGAAGGAGAGGATGCGGAGCCCCGGGGTGAGGGGAACGCCCGGCTCAAGAGGGGGTGCCCGTGAGGGGCCCGTCCCAGCCCTGTGGCGCTGGGCCCACCACCCTGCCAGGCCGGGAGCCATACCGTAGTGTACTTGCCCAGCTGGCAGAGGGCGGGGAAGGTCTCCTGGTGCGCTTTGCGCACCTTCTCAATGAGCTCCCCGACTTCCGGTGTCAGCGTGTAGCTCTCAGAGCACTCGGGCTTGGGCACCTCCTTCTTCTTCTTGTTCCGGTCATTCCGCACAGCTGCGAACGCAGAGGGGCGGGTTGGATGTAGCTGTGGGCAGTGATCCATTCCCAGGCCCCCAGCCCAACAGAGAGGTGCCAGCTGATGAGATGGTCACCCAGCTGACACACACACACACACACACACACACACACACACACACACACACACACACACGTGTACACGAGGGCACAGGCAGGCGAGGCGAGGCCACACACTCCATCCAGCCCTCCGGGCCCACCCAGCCCACATGCCAACTTGTGCCCCAGGGGACCCATGACCACAGCGGGGGCCACACAATGGGGTGCCGAGCCCATACACCTCCAGCCCGCACTCCAGGTGCGCCTCCCTCCTCTGGGCTCTGCCGCCTCCACCCTGGGGAAGACCTGTCCCTCGCCTCCACTGCCTGGCCCTCCTCCTGGCAGCCATCTCCCTGGGGGTCCCTGGGACTGGCTCTGAGCAGTTCCTCAGGCAGGCGGGGAGTAGGGCTCCCCAGCCCGAGAGTGGGGGGCCCGGCGGGGAGAATCTCTCGGCCCATTAGCCGGGGAGCTGACAAATCACCAGGGCGCTGAGCCGCACACACCACTCGGCTTTAAAGAAGCGATGGGGTCGTTACCAGCCGATTATCCCAGACACACAATCACTCACAGGGCCAGTGGCAGCGGCTGCTGACGCGGGAGGAAGAGAGGGTGGGGGAAGGGGCCTGGGGAGGGGGTAGCAGGGAGGGGGTAGCTGGCATAATTTGGAGATCACTCATGTCGATTCTGCAAATTCAATAAAGTGCAGGGGAGAGGAGGGAGAGGGAGAGGGAGAGTGGGGGGATAATTTGGGAAGAGAAAATTGCAGCTGTGACAAGACGTTTATCATTCGGAAGCTTTAATTCTATTGAAATGGCAGCTGCTCAGCTCCGGGGCACAGAGCAGCCGGGAGAGGGGGAGTTGGTGGGAGGGAGAGGGGGTTGGTGGTGGGAGGGAGAGGGGGTCCCCACCCTGGTCCTTCTGCCATGAGAAGAAGTGGCATAGAGGGAGGAGGGGGGACGGCCCTTAAGCAAAGGGTTCCCGGCCTGCAGGTCACCCACGCTGCAGAAGGAGCCGCCACTTCCGGGGCTCAGGACAAGGCGCCCCCGCATCCCGGGATGGCAGCGGGCAGGATGCTCCAGGTCTCCCCATCCCCATCTGGGGTTCTTCGTGCACCAGGCAGAACATCCCTCCCCTACACCCGCCCCCTCCCTCTCGACCGTGCCCCCACAAAGGGCTGGGGGTCCTGCAGACCCCTCCCCCACCCCATCCCCAAGGCCCAGGCTCCATGGCAACGGCCACGCAGACAAGGAGGCGTCTGTCAGCGTCATTTATCTCTGACATCATCCATCACCGGTCACCACGGCAACACCCATGATTCAACACAAGAGGGTCTCCCTGTCCAGCCTTTCCCTCCCTCCCTTCCTCAGGCCTCAGCTGAGCCAAACTAGAAACCCCCATCCCTCTGGGATCTGAGAGTACCAGTTCTCTCCTCAAACTCCAGGTCCCAGGCTTAACCAGACAATGGCTTCCAGCTCCTTGTGCCAGCCCCTGCATACATCCAACCCAGCATCCCTCAGAGGTCCCTCCCCTAAGGGACCTGAACCATCAGAGGGAACTCAGGTGTGACGCTGAGCCCCACCAAAGCCAAGCAGGGCCCGGACGAAAGGCATCCCGGGAGCAGGTACACACATTCACGTACGAGGACACACAGCCAGGCGTGCAGAGGCAGCAGCTGGCACACGCACACTGGCCTTGAGCACAGACCCTCTTACGGACACACAGCCAGACTCGCAGACAGGTCCCGGGAGCTCTGCACAGGCCATTCTCATCCATAAGCCCTCACACTGCGGCATGCGTGTTCTCGCATGTGCACACACATCCACAGAACCCCACTGCCCTGGCCTTCAGGGGAGCCTCAGAGCCCACCTGGGCGGGGCTAGGCCCTGACCGTGGCACTCACACTCCTTGGACATGCCCACTTCGAAGCACTTCTGCAGCCGGCAGTACTGGCAGCGGTTCCGGGTCACCTTGTTGATGATGCAGTTCTTGTCCCGGTGACATGTGTACACCATGTTCTTCTGGATGCTGCGCCGGAAGAAGCCCTGGGTGCAGAGGGGAGGGAGTCAGGTCACCCATGCCCACAGCCGGAGCAGTGCCCGGCCCGCAGTCTCAGTGTGGGGGAGCAGGGCCAGGCCGGCTGCTGCCCCCAGGCCTTTGCCCATCACCTATCTGAGCGGGCCAGAAAAAGTGCGGAGAATGAGTCACTGACGGGGAGCCTCCTCAGGAAAATTCTGCACCTGCCTCCATGCTGCAAGTGGGCAGCAGCCTTCCCCCAACCCACACCCACATCTCCAACTCCTCCCGTCTAGGAAAAGGACCTCAGGGCTGCTGGTGAGTCAGCAATGGGAGGACACGGGGCTGAGGGGGGAAGGAGACAGAGACCTGGAACCCACAGCCCTGAGCACAGAATACAGGAAGAGAAGAGGCCAATAAGGCAGACACACAGGCTGGCCAGAGAAATGGAGAAACACACACACACACACACACACACACACACACACACACCGGCAGCAAGGCAGAAAGACAGATTCACCAGCCGGACAGATGTGCATCGCCCAACCACAGAGACAGATCCAGACTGGTGGGCATTCCATGTACAAGCCGACCAAGATAGATGGACAAACCAGGGATAAGCCAAGAACAACCAGCCAGGACAAGCACAGACTGAGGCCTCATGCTCTGCCCTTGACCTGGGAATAGCTACTCCAGGCTGACGGGCAGGCCCAGAGCCCGGAGCCCCAAAGCTGCACAGCTTCTAAGCCCCAATCTCTGGAGGAAGAAGCCGGTAGAGAGGCTGAGGCCCTGGGGAGCGGAGTAGGAGATGCCAGGCCCAGAGCTGCTGAGAATCAACACCACATACGTGCCCAGAGCCTGATGCGAGGGTGGGGAAGTTCAGCCAGACTCTGGGGAGCCCTCAGCCTGGGCACCTGAAGGGGAGGGCACGGCAGGGTGCCCGCTGCTGGCTGCCTCCCACCAGGTTGCCGTGGCGAGGTTCAGACAGGGCTGCCGGGGGCAGGCATCCTGGGTCCCCAGCCAAGAACCAGGTGGCAGCCAGCTCACCATGGCAACCCGGGCAGCGGTGGCAGAGCGGGCGTGCGCCCCGCCAGCTGGAGGATGGAGATGGGGAAAGGAGCAGAGGCAGGAGGGGGCCTCTGGTTTGGGGGAACCCTGCTCACATGTGGGGGAGTTTCTACGGCAAGCGTCCCTTCCTTCCCCGAGGCTGCTGCCAACTTCCACATAGAAACAAGAGCAGTGGCTCTTGTCCCCACCCCCGACAGGACACGGAAGTGGGGACATCCCATTTCCCTCATCAAGACTGTCCTTCCCAGTGACCCCCTCGACTCACCTTGCAGCCCTCACAGGCGCTGACCCCATAGTGGTAGCCTGAGGATTTGTCTTGGCAGACAAAGCAAGGCTTATAGATGCGGGGGAGAGGGGGCGGTGAGGGAGGGCTGGGCACTATCTCTTCGGAACTGCTGCTCTGGGTCTCAATGGCTGGAGAGAGAAGAGGGGAGCAGTGGTTAGAGACCCAGGTCACCAACCTCAAAGCCATGCCCCGCCCTGCCTCACGGGTTTTCCTGGGAGCCTCTCCCAGCTTCACCACTGCCAGCGGCATTCAAACTCTGGGGCAGAGACAGTCTCAGGAAGGCTGGGCCTTCACGGCCTGAAGCCTCCAGCACCCCATCACTCCTATTTCCCCAGGACTCTCACCTTCAAAACCACAAAGATCGGACGGTCACCCATCAGATGTGTATGTGTGTGGTGACTATACTTGGGGAGTGGGGTCTGGGAATCAGAACGATTCTAAAGCCCTGGCCCCCCCGCCCAGGGCAGCCTGGCTGCCAGCCTTCCCCAAGTTAGGAAGGAGTTAAGGCTTGAAGAAGAGGGAGGGAAGAGGACACAAGCTGGGGGCAGAGGAAACTGGGGTCAACAGGATATTCAAAGCCGGCCACTCCCCTACACCCCCACTTCCGCTCCCCCCTCCACCCTAACGTGCCAGCAGTCACAGCCCCTCCTCCACTCAAACGATCCCCAGGCCGAGGACCCAAGGCAGGGTGTACACAGAAGAGTCACAATATTGGGGCAGAGAGGTGGGGCTCCCTGAGAGACAAAGGGGGACCCCCCTGGACATGGGGAAGAAGAGTCCCCCTCTGCCCCACAAGCTCATCATTCTAGGTGCCCCTGTCTAGGGGGAGGCGGCATGACAAAAGGGGTCTGTTCCCATCAATGCTCTGTCTGTCTGGCCTCAATACTATGTCCGGGTTACCACCCCCTCCCTCCTGCTATTCAACTCCGAGAGGGCAGCCAGGAGGAGTGACCCAGTCAGCAGGGGCAGCCGCCACTACTCAAAACCTCCCCAGGGCCCAGCTCCGTGCTCACCACTCCAGGCAGAACAGGGCTGGGCTGAGTGGGAGCCGTCTGTGCCCAAAGCCTGGGCAGCTGGAATGTTGGGTGCTGTGGTGGAGGCCACCCAGATTCCAAGGGGCCACCCAGATTCCAAGGGGCCACCCAGCATGGTCCTGAGGCTCTTGCCATGTTCACTTGTCCAGGGCCAAGCACGGGCAGAGATGCCTCCCCGAGTAGATAGATCCCTGCTTCCTCCCACACCCCTAGGATCCCACCTAGCCCCACCCCAAACTGCAGCACATGAAGTTCTGGCATTTAAGGGTACCCACAGCTCCTGGCCCAAGTACCTTACAGACATGAGTTCCAACCCGGGCCTGACCCCAAAATCCTGGGCACAGAGGAAGGAAGCATGGGAACACCAGGGGCTGGCTGTGGGCATCCACCCCCGCTCCTTACCTGCAAATACATCAGGGCCAACAATCTTGGCAGGGCTCTCCTGGCTCTTTGTGGGGCCTGGGCACCACTGCCCTGGCCAATCTGGCTGGCCAGCACTGCGGTGGCCCCATGTCCCCTTCCCTGCCAAGAGACCAGCCTGCAGCAAAGGGACAGCTGAGGCCACACCCCCACCAGGCCAGCAGACTCGTCACTGACCTCCCCAGTCCTCTGCCCCTCAATCCAACACAAACTGCCCTGCCCTGGTTTTCTCCCACCTCATTCTCTCCAAGCCAGACAAGCCGAGAGGCCTGAGAACAGCTGCTGGGAGGGCGGGGGCTGGGGGGCTTGGGTGAGGCCAGGAGGCAGAGGGGGTGAGCCACAAAGGAGCCCTTTGTTGTGCTAACTTTTTCCAAGACGTAAAAGCAGTAACAATAGACAATCCAGACTGGTGGGGGGGGGTGTTCAAGGGCAAGGGGGCTGGGGGACCCAGGGGGGAACCATGGCCTAGAATCTTGGCCAGCATTCCAACAAGCAGAGGAAGGAGGCATTGACCTCCACTCCTCTCCTAATCCACACTTTGCCCTGGGCCCCGCCTCTCCCAAAGCTCCACCTCTCAAATGAGCCTGACTGGAGAGGGAGAAAGGACTGAGGGAGCTTTGGGGTACAGTGGAGTGGGGGCAGGGCAGATGAGGGGACACCAGGATAAGGGGTAAATAGCTCTAAGGCCAGGGACAAGACCCGAGGGCAAAGACTCACAGAAATGTGGAGCTAAAGCAAAGTCCGCGGGGTGTTTGTGGAACTGGAAGAATGTGCTTTTGACAATTATATTTTGGCAGGACGGGAGCAACGACCCGAGAGGGGTGGGTGCAGTTTGGGCTGGGTGGGGCCTCCTTCCAGCCCAGCCCACCCCACAGCAGCTGGCCTCAGAGGCTGCACCGCCTCCACCCCCAGCACAGCCCCACCTGTCACCCAGGTAACCCAGCTCTGAGGTTTCCTGCTCTGCCCTTTGAACCCAGAGCAGGAGGCCCAGTCCCCACCTCCCCCGGCCTCCAGCCAGCAGCACAGGGAGGGGAGGTAGCAGGACCAAGGCGGAGGGGGTGGGACTCAGGGACCCTCACTGCCTCGGCAAGAGTTCCAACTCGGGCACTCACAGGTAGAAGGGGGAGGGACACCAGCGGGGGAAGGGCTGCCCTGGCCCCTCCCTGCTCACCTCCCTCCCCAGAGGCCCCAGCCCACAAATCTCGCCTCTTCCTGCAGAAGGACGCAGGCTGGAGGAGGACCACACCTTCTCGGCTCAAAGTTCCAGCGCTCGGCGGAGGGCTGGAGCCGGCGCGGAGAGCCAGGCGTCCCTTCCCCCCAGCGCTGCCAGGGTGCCCCTCCCTCGCTCCCCCATCCCGGTCTGGCGGGCGGCACCGAGCGCTCCGGATTCCCCACGCCCCTGAGCCGTTCGCAGGCTCGCACAAGGGGCCGGTTTCCTGGAGGAGATCAGCAGGAAATCAGCCGGGCCCCCGGCCAGCGGCTCCCCTCCCGATCCAGCTGGCGCCCGCTCCTCCGCAACTCCCCTCGCGGGACGGTTGGGGAGGGGGCGCAGGGCCTCCGGGCCGCCCTTCCTCCTCCCGGGGAGAGGGTGGGGGCGGCTCTGGGTGTAGCGCGGCGGAAGAAGGCCCCTCGCCCGGCGGCCTGATAAGCATCTCCCCCCTCCCCCCACTACGGGCATCCACGTGCTTCACATTCTTGGACGTCTGGGAGCGGGTGGAGGCGTGAGCAGCGGCGATTGGTGAGGACAGATGGGGAGCCACATCCTGTGCACCCTGTGTCCTCTAATGCACCAAAATGGGGGCTCTGGGGCGGGAGGCGGGGGCCTGGGGCCCACCTCCACCCACAGCCAGCCTGCTCTCTTCCCACCTTCCGTCGTGGAGGTGAGAAGGGAGTGGGGAATTCTCCTAGAGGGGGCGGGAAGACAGTTCCGGTGACCAGAGGACCTCCACACACACCCAGGGGATGTTTCTCAGGAAGCGACATCGACCCCACATACTCCAGAAGGGTCGGTAGCCACCCTCAGGCTCCAGGTCTTTCCTGTGCCTCGGAGCAACTGCAATCACTCCCAACCCCACAGTCTTGGGACCCGGTCCACTGACATCCCCCCCACACACATACAAGTGCCCACACTGGACTACAGGAATTGGGAGCCCAGGCCTTTCAGTTTACCCACCCCACACCCGGTGTGGGGGCAGGTCTTCACTTTGCCATAGACAGTGGTTTGGGGGAAGCAGAGCTCACGAATCCACCACCCTCCGACTCTGCGATCCTCCACCCCTTCCAGTTTGGGGCCAGGAAGAGCTGAGCTGTCCTCACCGGCTGGGGAAGAGACAGGGGCTGCAGCCCAAGGTCTCAGACCCCAGCTTCCCTCCAGTCCTCTGGAGAAAGTGGAAAGGGTGACCCCAGCAGCCCTGCCCCAATGATCCCACTGAGGGGGACCCTTCCTCCAGCACCCAGAGAATGAGAAGTGGGGCCCGGTGCCACCCTCTCACTCCCTCTTTTTCTAAAGTCAATGGTTGAGCCAAACCCCCCCCCCAAGCCTGCAGACTGCAGCCTCACAGCAACTCAGGCCCAGAGGCAAAGGTCAGGGGGCAGGACAATAGGAAAAGTTGGGACTATGGTGGCTCTGGGAGGACAGGTTAGGCTGTCCTCCTCAGGTCTCTTTTCCTAGAGCAGGGGGGGGTAAGTCTGTGGCCTGTCGACCTTCTCCAATCTGCTAGGCTCCCAAGATACCCATTCCACCCCTCCTCCCCGGCAGGCAAGAGGGAGGCAGCAGGTCAGAGAGGGTGGGAGAAACTCCAGGGGGGCGGGCAATGTTAGAGGAAGAACCAAACCTTCTAACAATAACCCCCTAGAGCCTGGTCCCGCCCACCCAATGCACTTGCCCAGCGTCCACAGCTGGGCATGAACACGCCCAGGTGTGCACCCCTGATGCTCACAGCTCCTGAGTGTGCACAGAGCCCCTCTGGCCGGGAGGAGCCTGAACCCAGACAGGGTGCGAGAGGAGTGGAGGTCAGGCTGCCATGACAGCAGGGCTCCCCTCAGCACCCTCGTCAGGAAGGGACAGCCCAGGGCCTGGGCCTATCCCCAAGTGAAGACAAGGTAACAAAAGAACTCGGTGGTGGAGTTGGGAGGGGATGCAGCCCTCATTTCTAAAGCAGCCCAGACCCACAAAAAATAAACTCATCCCCCAGAGAACAATCTGGGTTAGGATTCGTGGGAGAGGGATTCTTCCCATCAGAGTTGCTTGTACCCTCCACTCCTGGGGACAGAAGCCTCAATGATGCCAGCCAAGTGTCTGGGGCCAGTACAAGCCCCAGATGGACCAAGTGCCCCTGCCAAGATGTGAGACTGGTTAGGATGGCGAACGGTGTCTGAAGTTGCCCCTTTCTGCCACACCCCACTGTCAGCACCAAAGACACAGAGGGCTCCCCTGACACCCACCCCAATGACGCAAGAGCAGGGGCTGGGGGCAGCAGCTGTTGCCTGGGAGGAGGGCTCTCCTTCAGGCTTTGGCAGATCTGGGGAGCAGAAGAGTCCACAGACAGGATCTTCACCCCACCCTCCAGCATGCTATTGGATTCCAAGTAGAAAATACAAATTGGGGCAGGGGGCTTGGGCTTAATTTTCCCTGGAAGTGGAAGAAGGAACATTTCCTGAAAGGAGTCCCCAAAGTGCCTCAGCCCTAACGGAACAGGAATAGCTGCGGGGGCCACAAGGGAAGGGGTCCAATTGTCCAACAAGGACACCGGAGTTGGAGAACACGGGTTCAGAGAGAGACCCCACCACGCCCCCGAGCTCGCATCCCCGGGCAGGCGTGGAAGCTCCACCGTCCACCCTCATCCACCCTCACCCCCTACAACAGCACAGGCCGGTACGTACAGTGGTTTGAGCCATTCCAAAGCGGAGTCCGGAGCGGGGTGGAATAGGGACCCGCGGCAGGAAGCCCCTTCTCCGGGAGCAAACAGGCCCGGTTCTGGTTATAAAAATCCACCACTAGGAAGGGGTTGGGGGTGGGGGTGAGCCCCCCCACTTCCACACTCTCGTACATCTTCCCCGGCGAAGGCCAGAGGTCCGGGCGGGAAGTCCTGCACGCCGCCCCAGTCACTCAGCCGACGGCGCCATCCGAGCACAGCAGTTGGGGACGAGGGGACGCCCCTCGCCCCGAGAGGCGACCCGGG
>NW_007253370.1:130560-130824 GCF_000164805.1 Carlito syrichta | reverse complement strand
CTCCCCTCCGCCCCGCCCCGCCCCGTCTAGGCGCCGCCCCTGGCTTAACCCATTCCCGGCGGGCCGGGAGGCAGCGGGCGGAACGCGAGGAGCCCAGAGGGAGAGGCGGCATGTGGACAGGCGAGTGGGGGGAGCCTGTGAAGGGGGAGGAGAGAAGACGGGAGGAAGGGGGAAGGCGCCAGAGGAGGAAATCGCGGAGGGCGAGCGCAGGCGGAGCGCGAGCGCAGGCTGAGCCGAGAGAGGAGGGGGCCGCGGCCCGAGCCC
>NW_007253370.1:128076-130228 GCF_000164805.1 Carlito syrichta | reverse complement strand
CAGGCCGCCGGAACCCGACGCGGCAGCGGGTGCCGTTGGCACAGACACAGGCGGAGGAGGCTCGCCACCCCCACGCCCTGCGTGCTTCCGGCCAGCAAAGCCCCGCCCAGGGTGTCTCCCCGCCGGGGAACCCGGATCGGCCCCGGCCACCCCGCCCGGCCCGGAGAGAGGCGAGGAGGGGCGGGCGCCTTCCAGCTGACCGCTTCATCCCGGAAGCCCTCGGGATGCCTGTTCCACTGGAAGAAAGGCCTAGCCGGGGTAGGTCTCTAGAGAGAGGGGATGCCCCTTGGAGGAGGGGGTGTCCCGTCACCCCGTTCTCTAAGAAGAAGGGAAGAAAATTGACATGCCACCCAAGGATATGCGTCTAGAAACCAAGCTCTTGACATATATTGTCATTTAATCGTCACAGCGACTCCCGGGGACCCATTTTACAAAGAAACTGAGGTCTCAGCCAGGCTACCTGGGCTATCCAAGATCGCATTACTGATATGATGGATTGAGTGGGCACCTGAAATGTCTGTCGCCAAAACCCATGTTTCCCACCAAGCCAGGCTGGATTTTCTGAGTGCCTTCTATGTGGATACTCTGGTGAGCCTGCCCTTGTTGACTTCCGGGGCAACAGCCATTAAGCAAGTAATCACAAATATGTATGTTATATCCATAATGGCAAACTGAGAGAAGTGGTAATACGCGGTAACCTAATTTAGGCTGAACTAAATTAGAGAAGAACTCAAATTTAAGGCAGAGACCTAAGGAAAGAGTAAAAGTGGCCGGGTGCGGTAGCTCACACCTATCATCCCAGCACTTTGGGAGGCAGAGGTGAGAGAACTGCCTGAGTCCAGGGGTTTGAGACCAGCCTGGGCAACTTGGCGAGACCTCATCTCTACAATAAATTAAAAGAATTAGCCAGGCGTGGTGGCATGAGACTGTAGTTCCAGTTACTTGGAAGGCTGAGGCAGAAGGATTGCCTGAGCCCAGCATGTTGAGGCTGCGGTGGCCATGAGTGTGTCACTGCACTCCAGTCTGGGCAACAGAGTGAGACTCCTACTCAAAAATTAAAATTAAAAATTAAAAAATGTAAAAATTTAGAAGTTGATTAATCAGGCAAAGAGCAGAAAGGAGTATAGTCCCAGTTAACAAAAGAGCCTGTGCAAAGGTCTTGGGGTTAACAGAAATTGCTTAGTTCATTCAAGGAACTAACAGAAGATTAGGATACTTAGAGCATAAAATTTAAGAGAATCCAGCCAGGGCAACATAGCAAGACGCTGTCTCTACAAAAAATAAAATAAATTAGCTGGGCATGGTGGCACACATCTATAGTCCCAGGTACTTAAAAGGCTGAGGCGGAAGGATCACCTGAGCCAAGGAGAGCGAGACTGCCGAAGCCTAGATTGTGCCACTGTACTCCAGCCTAGGCAACAGAGTGAGACCCTGACAAAAATCAAGAAGAAAAGTTACACAAGACCACACTGGGCCAGGTGTGATGGCTCAAGCCTGTAATCCCAGCACTTTGGGAGGCCAAAGCGAGAGGACTGCTTGAGCCCATGGGTTTTGAGATCAGCCTGGGCAACTTGGCTAGACCTCATCGCTACAATAAATCAAAAAGTCAGCTGGGCATGGTAGCCAGGCATGGTGGCACGTGCCTGTAGTTCCAGCTACTTGGAAGGCTGAGGTGGCAGGATTGTCTGAGCCCTGCAGGTTGACACTGGGGTGGCTGTGAGCATACCACTGAACTCCAGCCAGTGAGACTCCAACTCAAAAAAAAAAAAAAAAGACCACACTGTGGAGGTGGGCTAAGGCCAGACCAGGGGGCTTATAGGCCTCAATAAGGCTTCTGGATTTTGTCAAAGGAGAAGTCACAGAAAGGTTCCAAGCAAAGGAGCTGCAAGATGGGATTTACAGTGTAAAAAAGATCTTTCCAGTGGCTGTATGAAGAATGGATTACAAGGCAGGAGAGACCCGTTAGAAGCTACTGAAGCAGTCCAGGCACAGATAGGGGTGACTTAGCCTAGGAGACGCAATGGTGATGGACAGAGGAAGGCGGACTCACCAGCTATTTTAAAGGTAGAATCAAGCCGGGCTCGGTGGTTCAGCCTGTAATCCCGCGCCTTTGGGAGGCTGAGGTGAGTGGATTGCCTGAGCCCACGGATTC
>NW_007253370.1:126999-127866 GCF_000164805.1 Carlito syrichta | reverse complement strand
CGGTGGCCGGGAGCGGCCACTGCACTCTAGTCTGGGCAACAGAGTGAGACTCCAACTCAAAAATAAATAAATAAATAAAGGTAGAATCAATGGGGGAGTGAGGGTGGGAAAGGAAGTGCCTTAGCAGAGAGACCCTCTGGTGCATGGCTTCTGCGACTGAAGTTCTTGGGATTGCCGAGCAGAGGCATCCACTGGGCTGCTGGAGAGGTGAGTGTGGGTTCCCCAAGTGAGGACAGGGCTGCAGACAGGAGGCTGGTGGGGGCAGGTAAGCAAGTCTTGCTGGTGGATGAGACGGACAGGGAGGGGCGTGGTGCTTCTGTGTCCTTGCAACCTTTCCTCAAATGCCACAACTCCTGGGCACCAGTTGTGTGCTGGGCTGGGAGCTCACAGCTGCAAGGTGCTAAGGGACCTGAGACTGTCCCTGCCATCAAAGATCGTGTGGTCAGCCGGGCTTGATGGCTCAGCCTGTAATCCCGCGCCTTGGGAGGCTGAGGTGAGTGGACTGCCTGTGCCCGCGGGTTCGAGACCCACCTGGGCAACTTGCTGAGACCTCATCTCTACAATAAATCAAAAATTAGCCGGGCGTGGTAGCCCGAGCCTGTAGTTCCGGCTACTCGGAAGGCTGAGGCGGAAGGATCGCCGGAGCGCAGCAGGTCAAGGCTGCAGCGGCCGGGAGCGGCCACTGCACTCCAGTCTGGGCGACAGAGTGAGACTCCAACTCAAAAAAAAATTGTAGAGACAAGGTTCTTGCCAAGTTGCCCAGGCTGGTCTCAAACCTCTGGGCTCAGGCAGTTCTCTTGCCTCAGCCTCCCGAAGTGCTGGGATGACAGGCTGAGCCACCGAGCCCAGCCTAACCTTTTTTTTTTT
>NW_007253370.1:123743-126979 GCF_000164805.1 Carlito syrichta | reverse complement strand
GGCCGCAGCGGCCGGGAGCGGCCACTGCACTCCAGTCTGGGTGACAGAGTGAGACTCCAACTCAAACAAACAAAAAAAAAGATCTTGTGGTCAGGAAAAGAGCTCCCGGGATTCCAGCTCACGGCAGGAGCACGGGAGAAGTAAATTCTGGTAGAAATATGAATGATGTAAAAAACAGATAAGAACCTACAGGCATTCTAAGTGGGGAGGAAGAGTGTGGCAAGGAAGGGGGAACATCTGTGAAGGTTTCTTGGAAGAGGTGGCACTTAAAGGATGGATGGGACTTCCAGAGCTAGAAAGGAGAAGCTGCAAGGTCACAGGGCAGGCCAGAGCAGAACGCAGCATCCTAGGGCCTTGGGAGAAGAGGGTCAGAGGAAGGCTCTGACCAGCAGCTGGGGATGGGGGCTTCGGGGCAGCTGCCTGCAGGCCTGGAGCTCTGCCCTGCTCGCTATGTCCCTCCCTCAGCTCCTTCTCAGGGCTTTGCGCTTAGTAAGCCCTCAGCAGGTGGAGACTGAACTGGCCCCCATTTGTGCCAGGCAGGGCTGCCTCCTGTCCCCAACCCCATCTGGAGAGGATAACAAAGTCATGAGGTCCAATGACAGCTGGACACTGGGTCCAGAACAGCATGGCCACCTCCCAAGACAATGCCCACCTCCACCCTGTCCCTCATCATCACTGTCCTTGCAGGGTACCTGAAGTTCAGTGAAGCCCTCAGCAGCAAGCGGGTCACCATGGCCAGCAACTCACCCAGCCAGAGAGGGATTAGAAATCTTGCTTTAAAGAGGAGGAAGCAGATGCAGAGAGGCTGGGTGACCTGCCCAAGGCTACACAGGAAGAACTGTCCTTTAAGACTTCTGCCTGGGGGCAGGGCAGGGGGGGGGGACTTGATCTGTGGGCTGACTGAGGTTTCCAGCAACCCAGAAGTCAAAATGGGGAGCAGAGGACCTCTATGTCTGACCCAGCCAAAGCTGAGTGACTCTACTCACTGGCTGTGCCCCAATTTGGTGGAGGAGGAGGGAGTAAAGCACTGCCCCCAAATAATTTAGGGAACCACTTCTTCCCAAAGGGCAGTCAAGGCCCACACTAGCACAGCCCCAGGGCACACATCCTTGGCAAGGAGTGGACACAGTGCCTCAGGCCCTGACCCACCCCCCTGAGTCCCCTCCCCCAGTCCACACTAGGATCCTGCCCTGAGGGGGTCTGTGCATTATCACTGCTAGGAGACAGAAGGTGCGGGGTCCCGTTTTCATTCAAAGCCCCCAGTAAGGGTCTTTCGGCTGACTCCAGTTTGGACTCCAGGAGAGGCATGGCTAGGCAGTACCCCCTCCCCCTGGGCTGCCCCTCCTATTGTCCAGGGAGAGAGTGGGAAGAAGGGAGGGAGGGAGGATGCACAGACTGCAAAGGGGAGGAAGTGGCAGAGGAGAGGAAGAGAGGGGCGCATGGCCTCTCCTCCGTCTAAGGCTGGAGCTCACCCAGGCCCTCGGGCCATTCCCTGGTTTCTAGGCACACACACAGCAAACACGCAAATGGGAGACGGGGAGCCACCCTCGTGGGGCTTCCATCCCAGCTCCTCTACTGATGGCTTCCAACATCCCTGCCCCCATCCACAAATTGAAACAAAACAATAAGAACCGTGGCTTTTACACTCTGTTCCTTCGGAGTCTGTCTGAAGGTGGGGAAGGAGGCGGCCGAACTGTGCACACTCCCGCGGGCTGTAGCGGGCAGGCTCGGGGGTGGGGAAGGGTGTGAACAGATTGTATCCTCAGCTTCCAGGACAGGATGGCGATCTGGCCCAGGCCTCTTATCTTTCTTTCCCTCCAGCCTTCAAGATCCAAAACAGAGGAGGAGGCGTGGCTTGGGCCTTCCCGGCGCCCCCTACTGGGGGAAGGCAGGAGGTTCTAAGGCCCAGGCAGGGCCTCGGCAATGGGGGAGGGGGTTACAGCACTGGCACTGAACCCCGCCCCCACGCTCCCCACACCCAGGAGTGTCCCCACAATCCCCTCCCAGAGCTGCCTGTCTGGATGCTGGAAAACACCCGGCTTTGCAAGCCTACAGACCCGACTCTGCCGTACCCTAACCTCCCCCAGCACCGCTCCTCTGTGTAGATGGGGATAATGTCCCTCTCCCAGGACTGTGGGGATTAAGATCTGTAAAACACAGATAAAGTTCCTGACGCCCGGTAGGTGCTCCACAGATGTCTGCATCCCACTGTCTCCAGCTCCCATCTGCAAAGGCCCTGGCTCCCATGCACTGGGTCCCATGCAAGGCATGGAACAGTCTTGCCCAATTCTCGGCCCTCTGCAGTAGGTTCTGGTAATGACCCTGTTTTACAGAGGAGGAAACGCTTCGAGAAGGCATCGGCACACAGCAAGTAGTGCAAATGCTCAAGTTTTAACTGCAAAGCTACAGTGCTACTCCACAGCCACCCATCAAACCCCTTTTGCCCAAAGAACTCCTGGGGTGAGCAGCCAAAAAAGCAGACGAGTTCCTTCCCCCCAGCCTCCGGTAGTGATAAGACCACCCCCACTCGGCCAGCGCTCCGAGCCCTAAGCCCCGCCCTTGCCCAGCTCACAGACAAGCTGACACCTCCTCCCCAGCTCTGGGTTTAATTCTCCCAAAACACTCAGCTTTCTAACTCTCTCGCCCAACACACACAAGCCATTAATCCCCTTCCCAACACAACCCAACCTTGACCCCCGCAAAATACACACAAACCTGACCCTCTCCATAATGCACACAGAATCCAAACCTCCACAGTAAACAAGTCTTCAGAGACCAGGTCCCAGGGAGGGGGGATCCCTGCACTATCTCTGGGGCTCCCACCCCTGCTCCCAAGGAGACTGTAGCAGGACAAATACCCACCCCTCCCCACAGTGGCCTGGAGAGGATTCCTGTCGTCCCATAGGCCACCAGGTCTCTGAAGGGCACACCCAGGCACCTAAGGTGCTGTGTCCTCCCCACCTGGGGAGAAAGAGAAGGGGGAGGGGGGAGCCAGCATCTTCGTTTGGTGGGGAGTGGAAGGAGGAAGCCTCATCAGTGAGCTTCCCTACGAAAGGGTGGTAGAGGACCAGAGTGTGTCACTGCTCCTGCAGGAATGGAGGGCTTCTGATTTCCACCTCTCCTAGTGACTGCTTGATGCCCCGGGGCGAGCCCCAAAGCAGGGAGAGCAGGGGAGGCTAGACCGCCTCCATTTCTGAGGCCAGGCATGTGAAATTCTTTTTTTTTTTTTTTTTTTG
>NW_007253370.1:122485-123539 GCF_000164805.1 Carlito syrichta | reverse complement strand
CTGCCAAGGCGGGTCTCGAGCCCGCGGGCTCAGGCAATCCACTCACCTCAGCCTCCCAAAGGCGCAGGATTACAGGCTGAGCCACCAAGCTCGGCTGTGAAATTCTTATCTGTCATGCTTTCCTACCCAGAGCTGACAAGCTTTGGTCACAAGGCACCCCTAGTCCTGCTGGAGAAGGAGAGATGCCAGGCTTTCTCAGCCACAGCCACACCTCTGGCCCCAGAGAAAAGAAAGGTCAGGGAGGAACTCAGAAGCTGAGGGTCCGGGTGGGAGGAGATGTTGTTTACTAGGAAAGGGGGAGGGACAGGGAACCCAAGAGACTGTGAAGGGAGGGGGCAGGAAGGGGGCATTGCCTAACCTGGGTGGAGAAAGCCAAAGGCGGTGACGCTTGCCTGAAATGTGGGCACCCCTCCCTGAGGGGAGAAGGTTACCAGGGTGGGAAGCCCTCCACACCCACCTCTAAGAAAGAGGAAGAAGCTTGCAACATTCAGGGGAGGGCAAAGCATTTGTTCATCTGGCACAGGATGGGCAGGGGCTGAGCCAGGCCCCGGCCCCCACCTCCAGCCCTCCGAGGAGTCCAGGCTCCAGGAGCACAGAGGGTCTAGGAGCTCTGTTCCCATCACCTGAAGAACAAGTCCACAGGTACCAGGTGGCAGGCCCCCAGCTCCTCCTACCCCACCCTGGCAGGAAGCAGATACCCTCCAGCTCCAGTGACCCAAGCCCAGAATACAGATCCCTGGCCCTTCAAATGCAGCGAATGTTCCACACAGGCATACCCACCCATTCCTCAGCAACCCTGAACCCCAGAGGCTGGCACAGACTAGAAGACTAGACCAGGATCGGAGTCCCCGGACTCCATTCACCTCAAATTCCTTTTTTTTTTGAGTTGGAGTCTCACTCTGTTGCCCAGACTGGAGTGCAGTGGCATGCTCACAGCCACCACGGCCTTGACCTGCTGGACTCAGGTGATCCTTCCACTTCAGCCTTCCTAGTAGCTGGAACTACAGACACACGCCACTATGCCCAGCTATTTTTTTTTTTTTTTTTTTTTTTT
>NW_007253370.1:108566-122465 GCF_000164805.1 Carlito syrichta | reverse complement strand
GGCTGATTTTTTGATTTATTGTAGAGATGAGGTCTCGCTGCCCAGGCGGGTCTCGAACCCGCGGGCTCAGGCAATCCACTCACCTCAGCCTCCCAAAGGCGCGGGATTACAGGCTGAGCCACCGAGCCCGGCTAATTTTTTTTGTTTTGTTTTGTTTTTGAGTTGGAGTCTCACTCTGTCATCCAGGCTGGAGCGCAGTGGCACACAGCCTCAACCTGCTGGGCTTAGGTGATCCTTCTGCCTCAGCCTTCCAAATACCTGGAACTACAGACGCACACCACCACGCCCAGCCAATTTTTGTGATTTATTGTAGAAACGAGGTCTCACCAAGTTGCCCAGGCTGGTCTCAAACCCCCGGGCCCAGGCAGTCCTCTCGCCTCAGCCTCCCAAAGTGCTGGGATTATAGGCTGAGCCACCATGCCCAGCCTAATTTTTTATTGTAGTGACAATGTCTTGCCATGTTGCCCAGGCTGGTCTCGACCCGTGGGCTCAGGCAATCATCTTGCCTCCGCCTCCCAAAGTGCTTGGGATTACAGGTGTAAGCCACAGCGCCCGGCTTACCTCACATTTCTGTGTGAGATACAGAGAAGAGAGGGAGGAAACAGAAGATGAAGGTTTGGTAAGAGGTGGCAGGGGAAACTGAGGCAGCACCTGCATGCTCCCTGACCCTAGGGCCTAAAGGGTAAGGAGCATGAAGGAGCACAGACACAGAGTCCCTGCTCCCAGCGGCTGGTGGAGCCTGGGAGGGAGGGGACCACGGCTAAGCTAGAGGAGGTGATCCAGGAAGCGGTGGTGGCGGTGGGCAGACAGCCAGTGCGGGCAGTGAGGCGCCCAGCCAGGGCCTGCCCCAGGGACAGAGACTCCCTGGCTCCGGGAGAGAGCGCTGCCCCCACACCGAGAAAGGGGCACTGACCCAGCCCAGTGCATAGGGCAATGGTGCCAGGCAGCTTGCCAGCCGTGGCAGGAGGGGTGGTGGGTGCCCACGGCAGGGTGTTCGGTCCCTGCCGCCCAAGAGAGGTGGGACACGTTTCCCAGGCCAGCAGCTGACCAGCCAGCCGTCCATGGCCCATTCTGCTGCTTCCCCTCCCGCCCCAGGCTGGGCCTGGGCTCCCTCCTCCCCTCAGCCCTGGCCTGGCGCCCAGCTGGGCCCTGGGGGCCAGAGTTACTGTAAGCGGCCTGGCAGGCCCCAGCCGTGGACTCTGCCAGCTGGCCATAGCTGCCGCCACCTCCCACTACCTGGCTCAGCTAGCCGGTGAAGGGTCCTGAGACCCCTGCCCCGCCAACGGGTGACCCCCATGGCAGAGGGTGGAGGCAGAGAGAAAACACAGGCCCTGCCAAGACTACGCATGCATCCAAGGCCAGAGTCCAGGCCAAGCACCCCCTCCTGGGACACTCACCCTATCCACCAGGCTAGCCTGCGAGTCCCTCCCTCTCACCCTCCCAGAAGAGGAAGCACATCCTAGCATGGCCAGGGGTGGAGCTGGCAGACACAGAGAAGGGTTCCAGGGACCTGCCTCTGTCTACTCCTTCAGGCTCTTTCCCTCAGCAGCATGGAGTCGGGCACAGATGAGGTGCCACTCTCGTTCTAGTAAAGCTGCCATTTCCACCAAAATGTTTACCCCCACCTTTGGCCTCTGTCCAGTCCCTGGAGCCATTTATAAGGCCTCAACAGCAGAGCACAGGAAAGAGGTGCATGGGCCACTGCAGGCCAGAATCACATGGTTTCATCGCTCCCTCTGCCACCCTCAACATCAAACACAACCACCATGATTAGCCTACAAGCTGCGGGGCTTGCTTTCGTCCTCAAGTCCCCCAAATGATGGTCCCCTTGACGGAGACCTCGCCACTCACTGCACCTGCAGCAGAACAGATGTGTGCGAGGCCCAGGTCTGGCACCCTCCGCGGGCCCCTCCCGCCCAGTCTCCCCCAATCCCCACACTTACTGGCTGGGGATGGTGTGCTATATCCGCTAACTGGAAGCTGGTGCTGGAGAGTGGTCAGAGCGCCTGGCGGGGAGAGTCCACCCAGCATGGGGGGGAAGAAGAAGGCGTAGGGGGGCACGGGGTACCCATTGAGGTGCCCGCCCCCAGGTGTTGGGCAGGAGCTGCTGTTGCTGGCCATGCCAAGCGGCCACAGTCACAAGGGCAGGCAGACAGTCTGGTGGGGGGGCTCTGGCGGGCTTCAGGCCACCCCTCCTCGGAGCATGGGGCCTGGGCCCAGATGGGGTTTGGGTGGTCGGCCCACCCCCCCTTCTGTGCTGGAGCTGCTGTCCAAGAAAGGCAGGCTAGTCTCAGCCTCCTGGAACCCCCACCCTACTGGGGGCCAGGTCGGTTGGGAGCTGTCTCAAGAGCCGGTCCTTCGGTCAAGCAGTTCTGTGAGCTGGCACTTTCCTGGGAAGGTCCAGAGCTGGCCTTTGGGGCACCAAAAAGGATGTCACTCCTAGACGGGCCCCGGCTAGGCGGCTGGGGGGGCCATGTCCTTTGATGCTGCAGAAAGAGGAAAGACAGGTGAGTGGGCACCGAGGAGCAAGCATGCAGGCATTCCCCATGGAGCTCCCCAACCTGGGCTGCCGGAGATTTTCCCGTGGCACCCAGCTGGGCAGACAGCTGGCACCATGCCTGGCTGGCAGAGACGACCTGGAAGCAGGGCCCAGACACCACTGGGGGTGGCAGAATAGCACAGCCAGGCCGAGGAGACAGGGACACACAGCACAGGGCCTTGGCGGGCCTCTCACCCACAATCCTGAGGGGGAAGGATCCACATGCCACCTCAAGGGATCACTGCAGCAGAAGCAGGCAGCTGGCCCTCCTTCCCCAGTGCGGGTTACCTGAGGTCAAGATGCAGAGAACGTGTGCTTGGGGGAAGAGGGAGGGGGAGGAAAAGCCGCTTCCCTAAAGCATTGGCACTTCTCAGAAAAATGACTCCTAAGCCGGGGGGCCCCTGTTACACCACTTCCCCCCAAATCCAAGCCCCAGCACCCCAGATGGGCTTGTCCCACAGGCCTTGGGAGGAGGCCCGTTTATGTACACACAGAGAAGGAAATGGGAACCAGGGACTCCTAGGCATCACCTCCAAAGCTTAACATGGATGGCTCAGGGGTGGGCAATGCGTAGGAGGGCAGGGACTGCCCAGGAAGCCTCCTGGCTTCAGGCAACGTGGGAGCAAGAGAGACTGATCTCAGAGTTCACCCACATACTTCTGTCTGCAGAAGCACAACACATGGAGTGGGGTGGGGTGGTGGGCAGAAGATGAAAGACCAAATGCCCCCTCACCAGTGTGTACACAGATCCACACCCTGTTTGAACAGCTGGGACCAGAGGATATGCATAGATAATACCAGGGGGGGAGAGAGACAGAGATGAACCCAGAGATTCCACAACACAGTGAGACAGGCAGGCGGCAGCGGGAGCAAAGAAAGAGCGCCAGAAACATCCACAAGATGTGTCCAATCCACTTTGGGTACAGGCTATACAGAAATACATATAAGCTCCAAGTATATGAAAATATGTATGTAAGACATGAGAAAAGACACTAAAAGAAAGATGGCCAACCAAACCAGTGAGATATTCCTTCACACCCTCTAGGATGGCTATAATCAAAAAGGCAGATAATAACAAGTATTGGTGAGGATGTGGAGAAACTGGAATCCTCATGCCCTGCTGGTGGGAATGTAAAATAGTACAGCTGCTTGGGAAGACAGTCTGGCTATTCCTCAAGAGGTTAAACACAGACCATAAGACCCAGCATTTCCACTCCTAGTACCTACCCAAGAGATATGACAACAGAAGTGCATAAAAAGACATGTACATGAATGTTCATAGCAGCATTATTTGTAATAGCCAAAAAGTGGAACCAACCCAAAAGTCAATTTGTAGCTGGGTGCGGTGGCTGACACCTGTAATCCTAGCACTTTGGGAGACAAGATAACTGCCTGAGTCCAGGGGTTCAAAACCAGCCTGGGCAACTGGGTGAGACTTCGTCTCTATAACAAATCAAAAAAAAAAATTAGCTGGGCATGGTGGCACTCACCTGTGGTTCCAGCTACTTGGAAGGCTGAGGTGGAAGGATCACCTGAGCCCAGCAGGTTGAGGCTGTGGTAGCTGTGAAAGTGCCACTGCACTCCAGTCTGGGCAACAGAGTGAGACTCCAACTCAAAAAAAAGTCAATTCACTGATAAATGGATAAATCAAATGTTGTATATCCATATAGATGGAATATTATTCTGTTCCCAAAAAGGGAATGAAGTACTATTACTATACTGTGGATATTCCTTGAAAACATTATGCAAGTTACAGAAGACCATAAATTGTATAATTCCACTGATATAAAATGTCCAGGACAGGCAACTCTGTAGAGACAGAAAGTAAAAAGACTTGTGGTTATCAGGGGCTGGGGCGTGGATCTGAGGGAACTGGGAAGTAACTGTTGATGGGCATGGGGGCTCTTTTTGAGGGGATGGAAATGTTCTAAAATTGATTGTGGTGGTAGTTGAACAACTCTGAATATGCTAAAAACACTGAATTGTATACTTTAATGGGAGAATTTTATGGTATGTGAATTATAATCCCAATTAAACTGTTGTTTAAAAAGAAGGAATAAGCCGGGCTCGGTGGCTCAGCCTGTAATCCCAGCACTTTGGGAGGCTGAGGTGAGTGGATTGCCTGAGCCTGCGGGTTCGAGACCCACCTGGGCAACTTGGTGAGACCTCATCTCTACAATAAGTCAAAAATTAGCTGGACGTGGTAGTGTGCGCCTGTAATTCCGGCTACTCGGAAGGCTGAGGCGGAAGGATCGCCGGAGCTCATCGGGTCGAGGCTGCGGTGGCTGGGAGCGGCCACTGCACTCCAGTCTGGGTGACAGGGTGAGACTCCAACTCAAATAAATAAATAAATAAATAATAAAAATAAAAAGAAGGAATAAAGAAAAGATATAGGGCCACAGAGACCAAAATAAGGACTGTCCTTTCTAAAAGACCCCTGACCCTCCTCCCCCCAATTCCTGTTCCAAATTCAGAACAGGAGTCCAGGGTACATGCACATGGCCAGCATTTGGCTGAGCACCAGGTCTGGGATGGGGGAGTCCCTGCCAAGGGCACTGTGGAAGAGGCCAGGACTTCTGGGCCCAGCTGAGCCAGCCAGCCTGTGTCAAACTGGGGGTGGGAGAGGACAGTGCTGGACACAGGGGGGACAGCTGTCCCAGGAGTAAAATCTGGACCTTGTTAATGACCACAATTCTTTTTTTTGAGTTGGAGTCTCACTCTGTCACCCAGGCTGAAGGGCAGTGACACTCTCACAGCCACCGCAGGCTTGACCCGCTGGGCTCTGGTGATTCTTTCACCTCAGCCTTCCAAGTAGCTGGAACTACAGGCATGTGCACCATGCCTGGCTTATTTTTTGATTTATCGTAGAGATGAGGCCTTACCAAGTTGGCCAGGCTGGTCTTGAACCCCTGGGCTCAGGCAATCCTCTCGCCTTGGCCCCCCAAAGTGCTGGGATTACTGGCGACCCGAGGCATTTGACCCAGCTTTAGGGTGGTTTAGTCAGTCCAGCCTGGACCCTCTGGAGCCCACCCTTTCCCCCAAAGAAGAAATAATTACAGTCACCTTAGAATTCATGCCTCGGTCAGGCTCGGTGGCTCAGCCTATAATTCTTTGCGAGGCTGAGGCAAGTGGATTGCCTGAGCCTGCAGGTTCGAGACCAGCCCGGGCAATTTGATGAGACCCCTGTTTCTATAATAATTAAAAAATTAGCCGGGCGTGGTAGTGCGCGCCTGTAGTTCCAGCTACTTGAAAGGCTGGGACAGAAGAATTGCTGGAGCCCAGCAGGTCGACACTGGGGTGACACTGCCCTCCAGCCTGGGCGACAGAGTAAGACTCCAACTCAAAAAAAGTAAAAAAGGAATCTGTGCTTCAACTCTGCCCCTGAGGATTTTGAAACTGGACCAAACTTCAGCCCCCATCCCCAATTCCCCCACCACAGATACATGCTCCCTGGGGAAAGGCTGAAAGGTCCCTCCCACTCCCTATCAGAACCTCCAATATGCCTAACCCTGCTCAGCTTGCAAACCTCACTGCAAAGTTACTCAGCTCCCCGGAGAGGGCCTTGAGCTGCAGGAGGGGGTAAAGGTCACAGAAATGGGCCAAGGGCCAGTCCAACCAGGGAACTGGGATGGGCAAGGGCAGGGATGACGAGGGTGGAGCCCAAAGAGCTCAGGCTCTGCCTCAGAAGGTCTTTTGTGAGCTACGACCCTCAGAGAGACCCCTGGGCCCCATCCCCTCCACCCAGGGGTGGAGACCGCCTCATCACGAATCGAAACCAGCACCAAAGAGAGGGAAAACAAACCACCCACATCCAACCTCCACCCTGTGCCAGCCACCTCCACTGCCCACGGGCACCCTCCCCCGAAAGCGAGAAAACCACAGGCCCGCACCTCCAGTACACTGAGCCTAGCCCGAGCACAGCAGACAAAGTGGCAGGGCCCAGAGCACCTGCATCCAGCCACATGCCCCTGCCGGCTAGAGCCTCCCTCATCCCCAGAAGGTGCCAGGAGCCCACCCCCAGCACCAGGCGTCTCGGGCTGCCCACTTGTCACACCCCAGAGTCACACACCTAGAGAAAGAGGTAAGAGCTGCCCGGGCCATGAAGACAGAAAGAACCAGAGGTCTGAAGGGTCAAATCTCAGCTCTGCCACTCCGGATGACCTTACACAAGTCACTTAACCTCTCCAAGCATCTGTTTACTTGCCTGTGAACTGCCTACCTCAACCGGGTGTGCGACTTCAGAGAGGAAGTCCTGGAAAGCACCTAGCGCAGAGCCTGGCACCAGAGGCCCTAGGCAGCTGGGACCCTCCCATTCCCCCAGGCCTCTTGCCACCACCTTGGTGCCTCCTCAGCAGTCTGCCTGCCTTCCCTGGCCTTGGCCCAACTAGGGCTAGCATGTGCTGCCGGGGCGGGGAGAGAGAAGTGCCCATTTTCCAGGGTCTGCTTCCCCCAGACCGAGGAGAGAGATGTGGAGAGAGGGATATTTGGGGTGTGGGCAGAGGCCTGACCACAACCCTTTCCCAAACGCCCTTCTTCCATTTCACAAACCAAAAAAGGGAAACCTTTGGATTTGGGGAGGGGAGGAAGAAAGAGAAATAAACCGTTTCCTCCTCTATCCACAGGGGAGAGGAGCCAGGGGTCCCCAAACCCAGCTGGGCCCAGCCTCCCTTCTCATTCATTCTGTCCTCTCTGCTCCCCTGAGAAACAATGGTTCCCAAGGAATCAAAGTCAGGTAGTCCTGGAGGGGCCGAGGGAAGGGAACAAGGATTGGGGAGCTTAAAAAAAGGGGAGACAGGGGGTTTCCTAAGCACTCGAGACAGTTAATGAATCATATGCAAATGACACCCAGAGCTCAAGTTCAGTTTGGGTGGGAGGACTCCCAGCCTTGAAAGAAACAAAGAGCTGCCCCTCTGAACCCCCTGCCCTGCCAGGAGCTGGCCAAGCAGGGCAGTACAGGGCAGATTTCAAACTAGAACAGTGGGCTGGAACTATTTATAAACTTTCCAGGAAAACACACTCACATACACACAAAGCCACAATCTCGCCCCTCCCGCATGCTCCTCAGATCTAAAGACGGGGGCGTTGGGGAGCAGTGATGACCATTATTCCCTTTTTCTCCCTTTTCCAGGGGCCCCCTCTGGCCAAGGCTCTCACTCCTCTCCCCTCCGGCAAGCCCACAGCTCGGCCACTCTGGTCCTCTCCTGTTCATTCACCAGGGTCTGGGCTGCAGGCAGCCAGGCCAGCTCAGCCTCATTTTAAAAGACAGCACCCAGGGAGGGCTTGAGAAGGATCACCCGGGGGAGGCTGGGGCAGCTGGAGGGCACCTCTTCCCCAACAGCCCCACAGAACTCGCCTCGCCTTAGTTATGCCTGGCTTGGAAACCTGCCCCAGTAAGTGCAGGCCACAAAAACGTCCTCATGGGAGTCAGGGAAGGCAGAAGCCCAGCGTCTTGCCTCTGGGTGCTACCACTGCCCACTCTCTCAAGATGCGGCGTCTTGTCCCAGAAGAATCGATCCCATGTCTCCCCGACTTGTACCCACCCAGCCCAAGGTCCTGCCCTAGCTCGAGCCGCCGGTGACTGAAACCAGGCAGAAGGCACCTGGACGACCCAAGCCCAGGACAGATTAGGTTTCAAGAGAAAGTGGGGTCTCTGCTCTGCAGGTAAGTGCTCCCAACTCCTCCATCCCCAGGGACCACACCCCAGAGACCCTGGGGGACATGCTCATGGCCTCTGGAGCTCAGGGTGGCTGACAGGTCCACCCAGAACCAAAGTCGAAGGCTCCCACCAGGCCCTCCTTCCGAGCAAAGTAGGTGAAGGGGCAGGGGGCAGCCCAGGCCTCAAGGAGAGACCAACCCATAGGGAAGGAAGAAAACAGGAAGAGGAAGAGATGAGCCTGCCAGGGCCGCAGCCGGACCACAGGGGTGTGTGGACCATACAAAGGCAACTCTGTCTGGAGGCGAACCAAGGGGCACAGACAAAAGGGGACCCCCTCGGAAACCACCGTCCTCACATCCAGCCTGGCACGGGGCTTTCCCCACCCTCACCTTGGCAGCTGCCCCCTCCTCCCCCCACTCGACCATGCAGGAAGCCCAAACTCTCTCACAGTTGGGGGGAAGCTCCTGAGAAACAGGCAGGGTGAGCACGGAGTAGGCTACAGACCCCACCCATCCCCTCCGCTCAGCCCCAACCCTGAGCCTGCCATATTCTGGCCCCTAAGGCAAACCGTCTGCAGGACTAGATGCTCCCTCCCGGCATCCCACTCTGGGGACCCAAGCTGCAGGGAAGCCAGGAATACACGCCCCCACTTCTGCCTCAGGATATCCTTTTGGCTCTGACCCCAGACCAAGCCTGAGTCACACTGTGCCCTGCCCCATGCCTCCCCACACACACTGACCCCCCAGAAACTTCCTACTCCGTGCCCGCCTACTCAGTGGGGCCAGAACTAGGGGGAATCTCTTCCAGTCTCCATCCCTAGCTGAACAGGGAAGCCCACGGGGAGAACAAGTCACGGAGCCCCAAGGCTGCCCCTTCGACAACAGGGCCCGTGGGCTACGGGAGGAGCTGTGCAGGCCGGCTGCAGGGGAAAGGTTGGGCTGCACAGTCACCGCCTGCCACCCCAG
Source organism: Carlito syrichta (assembly GCF_000164805.1). NCBI lineage: Eukaryota > Metazoa > Chordata > Mammalia > Primates > Tarsiidae > Carlito > Carlito syrichta. The sequence continues at coordinate 113,305 of NW_007253370.1, read as the reverse complement.
ACACACACACCTTGGGACTCTGCCCAGAGCCCCTCCACACTGCAGGCTGGGTCCCAGGAAGCTACGGAAAGCCCTGGGGAAGGCAGTTTCCATCAGAACCCAGGATGGGAGCAGGTTCCAAAGCTGTGGAGGCCAGAGGTGAGGTTACAAGAGCCGCACAATCAGGCTCGCACAGTCACAACCACAGTCAAGCACAGCCAGACGCGGTTACAGTCTCCCCAACACCCAGTCTGCGTAGGTGGCTGTGACTCCTTCCCTCAGACAAGTCTGGGGGGTCCTAGGGAATCTGGGGCATCAAAGGCCACACACACTCAGGCTGAAAGGGCCCCCTAGTCAGGCCCCCCCAAACCCCCCCAACCCGGTGGGGAGGGGTAGCTCCTTCCCCACAAGAACCAGAGGTAGTGCCCACAGCAGCCATCACCATGGCAACCAACAACAAACATCCCAGGAACCACAGTGGGACAGGAAGTGACAGCCACGTGACAGGAAGACATTTTTTTCTTAGTGTGGAAGGGGTGATGGAGATTGTTCACAGCCCCTGGGGAATCAGTTGTTCCCCAAGTTTCTCCCACCTGGAGCTGGAGGGAAGGGGGACCCCAGGAAGGTAGTCACCCCTCACCACCATGTTCATGGTGGGTAGCAGGATTGACAGGGCTCTCCCTCCCCGCCTGCCACTCACGGTCCCCCCCCCACTGCCCCCCCCTTCTCCACTTCCTGCCGTGACTGGAGATCAGAGAACCCCCCACCACAGCTTCCCCTTCTCAAGTCTCGATTCCTGGGCTGAAGGTTTCACTGGGGCGAGGGACAGAGGGAAGGAGGGCTGAGGGCCTGCGGTAGGACCCAGGGGACAGAGGCTCCGGGGGAGGGCCGGGAGAAAACCACTCCAAGGTAGGTGTGTACACACAGGCACACAATGAGTGGGTCATAGTGACACAGCCACCAGGCTGCAATGACACACAGAGACTGCCTGGCCTCAGGCAGGAGGAGAGGGAGCAAAGCCAGAAGATCCAGCCCCAGAGCACCCCGCTCTGGCCCTGTCCTGAGCCTCCGGGTTCATCTCAGGCATCTCCTGGCCTCCAGGCAGGCAAGGTGCCCGCTCCCCTGCCTTTTGTGCTGAGGAATCCCCCTCACTGCTCCAAGGTGCCCGCCCAGACGAGGGCACCTTGGCCGGAGGTAGGGGAATGGAACCTCCCTCCACCCCCCTCCCCTTCTCTGCAGATGTCCCAGACTATATTTAGCCCAAACCGGGCGGCCAGCCAGACCCAGACTCCCCACTGGCCCGGAGCTGAGCTCCCAGTTTTTATGCAATTAAAACATTAACAGAGAACCACCCCCATCCATACACCCCCACGCCCCCCAGCCCTGCCAGGCACAGAGCTCTGAAAACTTGAAGGGGGGCACCCCAGCTCTGCTGCCAGCGATGGGGGTGGGGGCTACCGGGCAGGACAGGGGCCTCATCCCTGAGATCAGGTTGACACTTCGGGAGGTGGGGGAAGGCTTTCCTTGTTCTGGAGGAAGGGAAGGGCATATGCATTTGGGGGGCTGGGGTTGCCTGGCTGCAGAAATTACACCTGTCATTTTGCGGCCCCCTCCCTGGCCAGCTCCAGTTACAGGACCGGGGTTGGCAACAGGTGCTGGCCAGCCTGGCAGCAGCCTAATCCCCCCACCCGCTCCCCAGGCTGACAGTGGTGCCTGGAGGTCCAGCAGGGGCCCTGCGGGACAGGATGTAAAGCAGAAAGAGGTATCACTGCTCAGAAGGGCGGGCAGCCCATGGCCCTTCTGTGAGAGCTGGCCCCCGGCCCACATGGTGGTGCGGGAGGGACTGAGGAAGCCAGGGAAAACTTAGTTCCATAGCACCTATTTCATTTCCCCATGATGCCAGGCGGGCGGGCTAGAGTGTGGGAGGTCTGTCTGCCTGCCTCTTCCTCCTCCTCCTCTCCAAATTCCAGGAACAGGCAAGGGAGGCTCCAGTTGTGGGGAGAGAGGGAGAGCAAGCAGGCGGTCCCAGCTGGGGGGAGGAAGGGGGGCAGGCCTGGAGCGGGAGGCACCCACGCCCGAGACACCCACACCCGAGCCAGACTGGGGACAGACACACCGACGCTGACACATTCTCACACTCTGGGCCAGGTCCCCGCACGCCACCCACCCTGCGGGGACACCCAGATACCCTCAGCCCATCCTGCCAATTCCCAGAACACTCCCCAGACACACGCGGAGATCTGGGCCTGCCTCCCACGCTGCATCTCCCCACAAACCGTGTGGGCTCCAGACAGCAGCCAGAGGGTGGAGAGGGGAGCAGAGGGAGGAAAGACGGCAGGCGTCGGAGGTAGTGTGCAGTCAAAGCCCTGGGAGCCAGGGTATCAGTTGCCGCTCCTTTCCCAAAACCCAGTAAATCAAGACAACCCTGGTCATCTTGCCACAGGCCATTTTCCCACACTCCCAAAGCCACTACCACCAGACGGGCGTGGGGTGCTGAGCCAGTGGAGACTGCCCCATTTACCCGTCACAGGGATAGGATTACTGCCCCCAGATGCCCATCACTGCAGGCATGGCTCCACGCAGTGCTCCTCCATAGACCCCACAGAGGCCAAAACATACCTGACCCTCCAGTCCAGCCGAAATCCTGCTCTGCTCATGCTTCCCAGAGGACAGGGAACTGGGCACTGAGATTGGTATTTGGGGCAGGCCCCACCCTCACATCACAAGGTTCTCAGGACCATCCCACCTAAGACCCTGGAATCTGAGCAAGGAGCAGCCTGGGAGGGAAGGTTCCAGAAAGCAGAGTCCGTTTCTGAGACTAAATGATTTAAGGGGAGGGGCGGTCATTTGCTGGGGTCTGGGTCAGTGGCCCCAAAACAGACAACGTCCTCTCCCCCACACTAGGTGGGGTGGCAGGAACCGCGTCATGGCACGCGTGGGTGACTGTGCCCAGCGAGGGAGGCACATGGGCCATCAGGATGAGGCTGCCCACAGCCAGCTTCCTGCCAGGCTGCCGCAGGTTGGGAGTAGGAAGGGGACGAAGGAGTTGTCCCAGGGTGGCAGCAGGGGCATTTAAGGTCAGATCGAAGGTTCAGAGATTTAGGGGCTATAGGAGGAGGCGGCCAGGATTAAGCCATTCCAAGCCCAGGATCTTCTCAGAATGGCTACTGCATCTGAGCCCCCGTCACTAGTCTGGTGATGAAACCCCTGCAGTGACCACGTCACGCACACTCACTCACGCCCTCAAAATCCTTGCAAATCCAAGCTCCTCCGCTCCCACAAGCCTACTTGAGTCTGACCCTGCTGACCTCTCTGTTTCAGGACACCACATGGCCCGGGCTCTTAGGCAGTACTGATGCCCTAGCCCCTCCCAGCGTACCCTCTCGCACAGCCATGAACTCCATGACTCCACAACCACCCCCCTCTTCTTCCTCCAGGAGCAAGAACCACACAACCAACTCCAAATACTCTTTCTCTTGTTCCTTCCCCCAGGCTCATCTCCACCCCCCCAGGGGAATCCCCAAGGCTCCAAGCCACCCCCACTCCAACCTGGGGCTTCCCCCGGCACAGCCTCCCCATCAAGCCCTAGAGGAGAGTTTGGGGTCTGAGCCTCAATTTCTCGGCAAGACCTACGAGGTCCTTACTGAACCACTTCCTCCAGAACAGTCTTGCCAGGGAAGACCGTAGCCAGGAAAGGGAATGAGAGACAACCTGAATCTCCTAGCCAGGAAACTGGGGAATGGGGGTGGGGGACAGGGGGGATGTCAGGGTCAGAAGTGGGGGTTGGAGTAAGCAACGCAGAGTGGGGAGTGGGGAGTGCTTTCAGGAACAACCCCCTTGGAGAATATATATACATACACACGTGCACACAGCCAACAGGCACCAGGCAACCTGGTTACAGGAGACAGAGCCCGAGGGGACTGGGGATATCCTTCCAGGCCAGCACGTTGGGCATCCTAGCCAAGAAGGGATGGAAGGTGGAGAGACATCTCCAAGGCTGGGAGTTTTTTGGTCTGATTTCAGTAGGAGCTGGTCCTCAGCCTCCACCTAGCACACTGGGGGCTTGTCCTTCCCAAGGAGCAGCCTGACAATAAGGCAGTGCCCAGAAGGCAGAAAGAGAGGACATATCCAAGCTGATTTCTCAGGCCTCCCCCCAACACACACACACATCTGGCCTGCAGCTTCCAAACCTCGTGGGTGGCACCAAGTCCAGACACCCTCAGCAGAGCTAAGTCGGCCAGTCTATTCTGTCCTCCTCTCACCCCGAAAAGCTTTCACACCCCATGGCAGCACAAGACCCGGGGACACCCCCACACACATACTGCATCGGCTCCCGCACCCAACTCCGCCGGCTCCCCTCACTCCACCGGGGACAACAGCTGAGCGGGCCCCGCCCCCCAGCCGGCTCCCTCTGGTGGGAGTGGGCCCCCTGGCCGATTCTCCCCAAACCACAGGGCGGCTCAGATAACAGCAGGGAAAGAGGGAGGGGGCTAATCCGTTGGGCATCCGATCTCTCCCCAAGCAGGTTTGAAAGTCTTTTTGTTTTGCTTGTTTTTGAAGAGAAAAGCGAGAGCAGGACTTCCCAGCGGCGGCTCCGCACAGCTCGAGCGCCGGGGACACGCGCGGCAGACGGCCCCAGACGCCTCCAGGCTGCGCGCGAAGGCACGGCACAGCCAGACGCGCAGACGGGGCTCCCCGCCCCGGACACGGCGGCGGCTGGCCGGGAAGCCCAGGAAACCCCCGGCTCCCGTTGGGGCCCG
>NW_007253370.1:106818-108246 GCF_000164805.1 Carlito syrichta | reverse complement strand
GTCGGGGGCGGGGCCGCAGACTCACGCCCCTCCCCCCTCTCCCTAATAGAACGGCGGACGGGCGAATCTTAAAGGAGCCGCTCCTGGCTGAAGGCTGGACCGTGGGAATCTGGGAGAATCCCTCCCTCAGACCCAGAACCAGAGATTCTGAGCAAGGAGGGGGTGAAGTTCTGCGGCAGGAATGGAAATAGGGCGCGGTGGAGAAAGGGCTGCAGGGCGTGGCATCCTATCCTCCTTTCCCCCACAACCACACACACCCCCACTCACAGGGTCAGGGATCACACACATACTCCACACCTAAACCCGGGAAGAGTGGCCACGGTGTAATATGGAAGTGAACCAGTGACTCTTGCCCTAGCTGGCAAGTCCATGCCTCCCCGTCATTATAATCCTCCTCCGGGGACCAGCTGGAACTGAGAGCTGTGTGACCTTGAGCAAGTCACTTCCCTTCCCCGGATCTTAGTGTTCTTGTCTGCACAAAAGGCACACCTCTTCTTTCTCCAAACACCTCGATAGCTCGAGAGGGCTGGAGGAACTCCGGCCCAAACCAACCCAACCCCTCAGGCCCCAAAGTACACGTTGCCCAAACGGGCTGAGGCTCTTGGATGTTCCAGTGGGGGCGCCCAAGGAGCGTCGTTCGGTGCTGGAAGGCTCAGACTCGGGCTTCCCTCTCTTGACCAAGTCTGAAGCAGCCAGGAAAGCTCTCATTCATGTCCCAGCCGGACAGGGTCTGAGCCACCCTCCGTCTGCAGAGATCCCAGTCCCCAGCACAGCCATGAGCCCCCTACCAGCCTGCTGCTCTGTTGGGAGGATCATGTCCCCACGGCTAGCAGTTCATGGGGGGTGGGGGAGAATCACTAGGGAACACCCCCCTGCCCCCGTTCCCAGGCAGATAAGTGGCCACCAGTGCCCCCACAGGACTTCCCACTGGAAGGGGAAGTGCCGCACTCCCAGGCCTCCACCCCAGCGAGGACGCTGTCAGCCTGACCCGGTGGCGGCGGAGCTCTCAGACCCACCGGTCCTTCGGTCCCCGCTTTTCAGACGAGGAACAAGAGGCTGGGAGCGGGCGGGTGGAGTTTTGTCCTCGGTTGCACCGGTTGCAGAGCCGGGTCTAGAACCGAAGTGTCTGACTGTCTGTCTCCGGCTTTAGCCCCCCAGCCTTGGTAAGATAGGACTCGCCGGGACGCTTGGCCCTCGGGTCCAGCGCAGGGGGGAAACGGCCCGGCAGTGCGGGACAGAGCTTCCCGCGGCCCCTTCCCGCTGGCTGGGCCGGGGCTGTCTCCCACTCCCGTCTGGATTTCCGTCCGCCGGTGCGAACCGCCCGCCCAACCCCTCCCGCCCTGTCCTGTCCAGATCCATCCGCAAACATGCGCTCAGCCGGCAGGAATGCGCCAATGGCTCCCAGATGTGGACGCCGCCACTTAACCC
>NW_007253370.1:106008-106569 GCF_000164805.1 Carlito syrichta | reverse complement strand
TAGGAGCGGGGTCAGCACCAGCCCACCCCCAGCGCCCACAGGCATCTCTCGACCTAGATACTATCAGTCTTCCAGCTGAGGCCAGAGGGGAAGGCTCCTGGACACAAAAATGCAAGTGTGCGTGCAGACTACACTGCCTACCACCCACGTGGAACGATCTTCATAGACACCTGCCATCATATGGGGTCAGGTACACCCGTCTCACACCGAGATTCAGGCCCCCTCGTACAAATGCACATCCATGCACGAACAAGCACATACAGACGTTTGTGCACATACAAGGGCATGCAGCAGAGGGTGGGGCACACTTCTGAACAGACATGCAGGAGGCCATGTGTGGATGAGGGAAGCAATTCACACACATACACAAACCTATCCCCCACAGGGGGTCAGGCACACAAGACCAACCCCCATGTGTACAAATACACAGCAATACACCTTTGGGGCACTCCTGTCCTGCCCACAGCATTCAGTACCACCTCTCCCAGGTCCAGCCCTATTGAAGCTTGACTCCAGAAGACAGGAGAGGTCCCCAGGTGGGGGGGGGGGGGGGGCGGGGGG
>NW_007253370.1:86262-105988 GCF_000164805.1 Carlito syrichta | reverse complement strand
GGGGGGGCAGGAGTCAATCTGCAGCGGCAGCTGAACTCCGGCTGTGCTGGGTTTAAAACAGGGGCTTCTACCGCCTCCCACCAGGGACACTAACATGGGAGAAGAGTACCCAGGAGGCTAGCACAGAGAGAAAAGCCACAGGCTGGGGTGCCTCACTCTGTAGGAGCACCTCCTCCCTGGAGCCTACCTTGCCCTGCACCAGAAGGAGATAGGCTGCAGGAGGAGGCGAGACCCTGGTTTCCCAAGACAAGGATCCCTCCTTCAAGTAGAGGAAGTAAAGAGAAAGTCTGGATAAGTACAGGGGCCAGCCACAGCTCAGCAGTGAAAGTAGATACAAAATAGCTTTGAGACACCCTGGGAGGGTCCACACTTCTAGCAAAACAAGGCCTCCCTCCCACTGGGCATGGGAACTCCTGAAGAAATGCCTCAGTGATGGTCTGAAGAGAGGATGAGAAGCAACTATCCCTCCGAGACCACCTGGATGCAGGTGGGTGGGAGCTGTCTGCTGGAACTAGCCCCAACTGACTCCTCCTCATCTCCTTGGCCTCCCAGCTCTTCCCAAAAGAAGCTCCTCTCACAATTACCTTGATGGTCCCACACCATTGGTTTCCCACAGTCCTGAAGGGGCAGGGTTCATGTTTCCATTGTACAGATGAGAAAATGGAGGCTCAAAAATGAAATTGCCTTGCCCAAGGTCACACTGCTCGTCAATGGCAGAGCTGGGATTTGAACCCAATGTCCCTTCCTCAAATCCTCCCTTACCCCAAATCGAACATATTCCACTCCACTCTGTACTCTGCTGCCTCTTCCTTTACCCCTCAGTGGAGCTCATGGGAGAAGCACCATCCTTACCCGGCTCTGCAGGTTTATGGATGGAGCCAGGACATGCCAGAGAGAGATCAGAGAAGACCCTGGAGGCTATACACATAGTCCTCCACCCCCACCCCAAGCATGGTGCCCACCTGCCTAGCAGGCATGGCTGGGTGACTCAGCTGCATCCGGGGGAGATGCCAGGGCAGTGACTCACCTACCGAGAAGAGCTGAGCCTGGCACCTTGCCAGCCCCAGGACAGAAGTGACTTAGTCACCACTGGGACTGCGATGCCCAGCAGGCAGGGCCCAGGGACTGAGGACAGGGGCAGAGTGTTCCTCTACAGTTGCATGCGCACCCTGGTGAAGAACTGGCCTCAGCATCCTGGGGCCAGCAGTGGCTGTGCCCGCCCCTGCCCCTCACCACTTCCCACCCCCACCACACCATGCCCTGCTCCAGTGCCAACAAGTTCTGTGAGACCCCCGGGGGCTGCCCTGCCCCCTGCTCATCACTCCCCACCCACTCTCCCACCTGCCCCCACCTCCTCCTGCCACCCAAGTTGTACCCGGGCTGCGAGACTCCTTTAACATGCCCTGGCAGCACCCCCTGCCCCCACAGCCCCCTCACCCCCCCAATACACACATGCACTCATACACACTTCTGCCAGCCCTGCTTCTGCCAGCAGCTGCCAAAGTTGTTAAGCAGGAGGGAAGTCAGGAGGGTGGGGTGCAGGGATTGAGTTACCAGAGCGGACGGGTGGGCTGTCACCCAATCCCTTACCCAGCCAGCCCTCCCCGCCCGCCGCCGTCTCCCTCACCCACCTGCCTCCCTCCCCACCTCTGGCAGCCTACTGCCCTTTAAGCCCCTCCACCCCCGCTCCACCCAAGCTAGAACATAAATGTTCAGGAGTATCTGTCATGCTAAGACCAGCCCAGGAGATGAGAGAATGAGACAGGCAGGGGTGGACAGGAAGAGTCATTCCTGTGTTCAGTGTTCTGGCTACAACCGCTAGATGTGGATATCTATGTGCATGCTGAGCCAGAGAGGGACTGAGTGACTCCACAAGTCCCAGGAGAGTTGGTGGGGCCCAAGGGGAGTTGGTGGGGCCCAAGGCTGAACGCCTCAATCCATTTGCACTATTGATTTCTCACACTGCCGCAGCCCTGATGGGGGCCATGATAACCCAGTCCCCCCCCAGACACAGAAACTGAGGGGAAAGGAGGGAAAGGGCTCCTGCACCACAAGCGGTGGCGGGTGAGACATGCTTGGTGGGGAGGGAGTGGGCAGCCGAGGCAGGTAGAGTGGCAGGAGGTGGGGCAGGCGAGAGGGTGCTGGGGTAAGGCCTGTCCCAAACACAGCACCGCCTTCCAGCTGGGTCTAAAGCTAATTTGCAGAAAGAAAACTGGTACCCCACATTCGGCTCCACAGGCAGGCCCCTGAACAACTCCAGGGGGCGCCATTCACATCATAGTCTTTGGCATGGCTCCCCCTGCAGCTGTACAACATGGTTGCCCTGGGGTAGAGGCTGAAGCAGGGGACAGAATCCTGAGGAACCACAATTCTCTACTGAATTTTCTCCCCACACATGCTGAAACTCTCCTCAAACACCCACCCCCGCCTCCAGGCCTCAGAGGAGGGCTCCTGTCTGACTAGTGATCAGAAACCAGTAGAAATCTCCCCAGCCTTTAGCCCTGCTCCCTTCCTTTGTTGGGGGGGGGGTTGGCAAATAGCCATGACCCACAAGTCCTGAGGGTAGTAGGAGAGGCTCACAAAAGGCTCTGGAGAGTCTGGGGACCTGCATCCTAGTCTTCCATCTGTCCCTAACTCATCCTGAAACTGAAACTGTGGACAAACCCCCGGCCTCCTCTGGGTCTCTCAAACAAGGGAGCAGGACTGGATGTCCTTTCTCTAAGGTGTCTCCAAGCCCCATGGTTCACCAGCCTGTGAGTCTGTTGGAGCCTGTCCAGCACCTCAATTCACACCAGTGGCCACAGGCCACCCAAACAAACTCAACCCTGACCTCCTTCCAGCCTGGACACAGACTCTCTCCACATGGAGACATAAACAAACCAAGCTGGGGTTTACGGAGACCCTGCACAAACAAGCAGAGAGGGAAGCAGACCAGGTGTGCCTGGCCTGAGGTCCACCTCGCTGCAGTAGGGTTGGGAGAGCATAAGGAGGTGAGGTAGAGGACCATGATAAGAGAAAAATGGTGCAAGCAGCCTGGGTTCTAGTCCCAATGCAACCTAGAGTATACCCTCTCCAGGCCTCAGTTTCCCCCTCTGTGAGGGGAAGGCGTTTTCTAGGTAGCCCCTAAAGCCACTTCCAATTCTGAGTCCAGTTGGACAAAGAAAGCTCCAAGGGGTCCCAGGACTCCTCCACTCAGCCAGGCTTCGTCCATCTACCCGGGTCAGGCCCCTCTCAGCAAGGTCCTGCTCTCACCCAACATGCCTCCTTGCTCTGTCTGCTGTCCATCTAGCCCTTCTCGCTCCTCTGTCTGCCTGCTTACCCTCACCTTGGCCAGCCCCTCTGCCTGCCCCGTGCTTTTCTGCACGTCCCTCCTGCCAGGGGACAGACCAACTAAAAATAGTCCCTTGCAGCCTTTCTCGCCCACAGCTGCCCAAAGAGCAGGAAATGAGGGGGGCGGCGGGGAGGCCTAAGCCCTGCCCTCCCCAACTAACGCCCAGGTCAGAACCATGTCCAGCACTACATCCTGGGGCGAGTGCCAACTTGGCCATCTCGAGGGCAACCCACACCCTTTCCTTAGGGGAAGTCCTGCACATAAGTGCCTACAATCACAGAGCTGCCCCTACCCTGCGGGAGGAGCAGAAAGAAGGCAAGCGGTCTAGAGGGAAACCTTCCCAATTTCTGACAAATCAGTGCCAACCACATTGTGGGCACCCAGAGGGCAGGACCTGGCTCCAGTGACTGGTCTTTTGAGGGCAGAAGGAATTGGCGTGGGGAAGTTGGTGCTGGTTTCCTTCATCCTGGCCCAGCTGGAGGAAAGACAGAATAGTGCCCCAGCCTCAATTATATTTATTAATCCCCTGCTCACCAAAACATAGGGATTTCGATAGCCATCCCCAGATATCATGGGAAGAAAAACTAAGAGATAGAAGATCTTGGCTGCTCATATATAAAGATGTAAAGGGGGTTGGAGGGATCTAGGATGGAATCCTCTTCCTAAATCTGGAAGGCTGGATACACCATGCCTGCCAGGCTGTGTATGTGCTGCCCCCAAGCTGAGTCAGAGACTAAGAGGGAGCAGCTGGGGTGCTCTGGCGCCCTACTCCTATCCCACCTGGGATTCCTGACACCTCCCAGCCCTGGGGGAAGGCCCTCCCCACACTGGAGGAAGGAAACCAGCTTGGCGACTCTCTGGAGCCCTGCAGGGGAGCCCTGCGCCCAACCCAGAGAGTGAGTGAGAGAAATACCTCAGAGGGGAGGAAGCAGCCCAGATCAAGGCAGACACACAGCACCCCAGCAGCTCCCAGATGTGACCCATAAGGAGGTACTGGCCAAGAGGGTGAAGTGGGGAAAGTGAACATATTTCTGAACCGGAAGAGAAAGCAGGGCTATGGACATGGGGAGAGGGTGGGGCCAGCCTGGCTCTCATCTGTTGTTCTCTCCCCTTGTCAGGGTCAGAGACATTGACATTAAGGTCATCAAGTAGCAACCAGGTCCTTAGGTCCTTGGTGTGTCTCCCCCTTCCCTAATCTCCAGACCCTGGCCTGTTCATTCCTGGGCGTCCTTGGGCACCCCTTCCTTGGGGCCAAGCCATGTAAGAAGTCAGCAGGCCCAAGGTGGTGCTCAGGAGACCCGGGCAGTGCCAGGGGCAGTCCTCATACCATCCTCCCACTGGCTTCCCTCCTGCCTGCTCTTAGCCGCCACACATATCTCAGCTGTCGAATCCGATTAGGGCTCCTGCCCAGTGAGCCGGACAAGGAGGCCACTGGGCAGGGGAGAGAGAGAGACAAGGACGCCAAGCAGGGATGGCAGAAGGAAGGTGGAGACACGGCTCAGGGGAGAAGGTGTGGGGCCCCAGAGGAAGAAAAGCCCCGTGGAGAGGTCTGTACTCTAACCACAGGCTCCCTGGCGAAGGCTACAACCTGTGTTAGGGGAATTCTGTAGCACCCGCTGCAACAGCCCTTCCCGCTTCCTCCAACCCCCAGATGGGCAGAGGATGGGGGAAGAAAACTGGAGGCAGAGAGATTGACCTAGATTTAGGAAGAGGATTCCATCCTAGATCCCCCCAGCCATAACTACCATTTGCACTGAGCTTTGCGATACATTATCTGTGGGGTCTTAATGGCAGTGTCCCTGTCACGCAAGCAGGGCTTGCTACGGATAGCCATTTTTTTTTTTAGTTGGAGTCTCACTCCATCACCCAGGTTGGAGAGCAGTGGCACACTCACAACCACCTCAGCGTTGACCTGCTGGGCTCCGGTGATCCTTCTGCCTCAGCCTTCCAAGTAGCCAGAACTACAGGTGTGTGCTACCACACCGTCTAATTTCTGATTATTGTAGAGACGAGTTCTCACCAAGTTGCCCAGGCTGGTCTCGAACCCATGGGCTCAGGCAATCCACTCGCCTCAGCCTCCCAAAGTATTGGAATTATAGGCTGAGCCACTGAGCCCACCTCTGATAGCCATTTTAACAAATGAAGACACTGAGAAGGTGAAGACCTGTACAAATGCATAGTTAAGTCACCAGACTGAGTTTCCAATTCAGGCTTCTGATTCCCAGTGCATTGCTCACACTCAGAATCCTTCTTTCCTTCCTAGATCAAGCCCAGAACTAAGTCTAAAGCCACTCCATTATCTAGCCTTTCCTCCAAAACCAACCCTTGGGAACCCAGGGAGCCACAGAAGAATACAGAGCACACCACATACCCAGACAGAGTTACCAGAGAGAGACATGCCACACCCACCCCTACCATACACTGAGAGCTACAGGGGTTCCCTCAAAGTGTGACCAGTTTCTTCTATCCCCCACATCCCCAGTCTACTACTACCAGAGGTAAGACACACACTCACACATGGTTACTCAGACAAGTCATACACCCTTCCTGTAAACCCACCAAACCAGAATGAGATGCCCTAGATCTTCAGAGTCAGAGAGCAGGGCCTGTCTGCCCACCACAGGAGGGAAAATAAGCCACTGACAACACTAGATGCCATCTAGCTCTCTCCTAAAGAGTCTGGGGGTGGAGGGAGACAGCAGCTTGGGAAACTCCCAGTTCTAGGGAAACACCAGGAGCCTGAGGCTCTGAAAGCCAAGGAGCTCAGGGAGCCGGCAGGACTGGGTGACCTCCCCAATCTGGTCCACACCCCCTTCCCTAGCCATCTGGGCTGAGCCTGTTCTTGCCTGGGCTATCCTCTGGGATCCCTCCCCTTCAATGCATGCAGACACCTCCATCCAAACCTTATAGATCTTAGAACCACATGGTCTGTGCGCGCGTACACACACACACACACACACACACACACACACACACACACACGGGGGGGGGGTAGGGGCTTTTTGCAATGGGTGTTAAGGTGTTGGCAGGGATGGGAGCTCTACCCTGAAGGAACTTTGCCTAAAGGGAAAGGTCACCATAGCCCGCTCACAAACTCCACTACCCTCCAGCAAAGCCCTTGGCCACCCAAGTGTGAGATGAACCTGAAGCGGACATTAATTCCCTTACAAGGTGAGTAGGGAGTAGGGGCAAAAAGTCCTGAGCCCTCAGGGGTAGGAGGCAAGAGAGATAAATCCTGCAGGGAAGCTTGGCCCCTCTCTGGCTGCGTGACCCCTGCACTTGCCAATCCTCCTGTCTAGGTGAGGTGGGGGAAGGGGTATTAGACAGTACAGCAAAGGAGGGTGCAAGGGCGTGGGGCCTGGGCAGACCATCCCCCCGCTAGCCCCTCTTGGCTGGGGAACGGGACTGCCTCCGGAGAAATGAGGGGCAGGCGCTGGAGGGTTCAGGGCTCCGAGCTTTCCGACACCCCACTGTTCCCAGGCTCCCACCTCCCAGGACTACAGTGAGCGGCGGCAGAGGAGGGATGGGGAAAGCCAGGACTGGCGAGAGGGAAACGGCACGATCAGAAGCAGAGGCCCGGGTGAGAGGCAGCCGAGGAGGCACTGGGAAGGGGTGTGCATGGTCCTACCTGCTCAGGTGTGTGCTGGCAGGGGGGCGATGGGGTTCCCAGGAGAACCGGGGAAGCCTCTCAGCTCGATTCAGGATTCCCCCCTGCTCCTGGGTTAGGTTGCTGCAAGAGGCACGGGTTCCCGTTGGGTCCTAAAGCCCACTCTTCAACAGGAGGCTCTCCCCGCCCTCTTCCACCAGCCCTGACTGGGTCAGCGGCGCAGGGCTGAGGACTGATGGGAGAGAAATAATCCACTGGAAAAAAGCTGGGGGTCTGGTCATGAGCTGTGGGCAAGAACAGTCCCCAGTCTCAAATACACAGCATATGGATAACTTTAGCCGAGGGTAGGATGACATGGAACTGGAGGAAATAAGGCATTTCTTCCTGGCTAACCTGAACAGATGGATTTGGGTATTGGTGCTGGAGATGGGGTTAAGGTCTCCTTCACTCCCATTCCTGCAGAGGCATTTAGCTTTTGGAAATGTGGGAAGGGCCGGACGCAGTGGCTCATGCCTACAATCCCAGCACTTTGGGAGGCTGAGGCAAGAGAATTGCTTGAGTCCAGGGATTCAAGACCAGCCTAGACAACCTGGTGAGACCTCTTCTCTACAGAAAATAATTTTTTTAAAAATTGCCGGGCGTGGTGGCGCGTGTCTAGTTCCAGCTACTTGGAAGGCTGAGGCAGAAGAATCACCTGAGCCCAGCGCAAGGTCAAGGCTGCAGTGGCAGTGAGCGTCCCACTGCACTCCAGCCTGGGCGGCAGTTAGACTCCAACTCAAAAAAAAAAAGAAAATGTGGGAAAGGAACACTCATTTTGGAGGGGTGCTCACTTTTGTCCTCTTCCTCACAGACAATAGTAGCTTCCTTATCCCTCCCCACTATTCCTAAGTGCCTACGAGGCCATCCAGGAGAAAAAAACCCCAGATTTTCAGCAAGTTAAAAGGGCAGGATGACTTAGATGGCAGTTGGAAACGATAGGACCAAGGTGTATGTACCTGGGAGTGGGGCAGGCAAACATACATATACAGCTGAGAGTGTAAGCAGGTGGGGTTGGGGGGCAAGGAAGAAAGCAGACAATGACTTTGGGCTACACCCATTACTAGAAATGATAATTATCAGTGGTAGGACAGGGTGCAAAACCTAGGGGTGAACTGCCCAGTCCTCAGTAAGGTCCTCAATCTTTTTTTGTTCTTTAGCCAGGGTCTCACTCTGGCTAAAATTCCAGGCAGGAATTCAGTGGTGCGATCATGGCTCACCACAGCCTCGAACTCCTGGGCTCAGGCGATCTTTTCCCCTCAGTCTCCTGAGTAGCTGGGTCTTCAGGTTTACGCTACACCTAGTTAGTATTTTTTTTTCTTGAGTTGGAGTCTCACTCTGTAGCCCAGGCTGGAGTGCAGTGGCATGCTCCAGCGATCCTTCCACCTCAGCCTTCCAAGTAGCCAGAACTACAGGCACACACTACCATGCCTGGCTAATTTTTTGATTTATTGTGGAGATGAGGTCTCACCATATTGCCCAGACTGGTCTCGAACCTGCAGACTCAGGCAATCCTCTTACCTCAGCCCCCCAAAGTGCTGGGATTACAGGCTTGAGCCACCGTGCCTGGCCTCTAGTTAGTATTTGTACTTTCTGTAGAGATGAGGTCTCACTATGTTGCCTAGGCTGGTCTTGAACTCTTGTGTTCAAGAGATTCTTGCACCTCAGCCTCCCAAAGTGCTGGGGTTACAGGCATGAGACAGACACCACACCTGGCCAGGCCCTAAATCTTTATGACCAGAATGAATACATTAAACAGAGAATATTTTCCCAGGTACCATTTTGGATAAATATGGGGCAGAAAAACCTCTTGACACAATAGATCCACTTCAAGGTCCCTCTGTAGGAGAACGAACCTTCCAGTAGCTCAAATGGGATAATTTGTTTGGCAGGTCAGATGAACAAGGGAAAGATGGATGAGAATTCTGCAGAGTTCTGGACTGAGGACATTTTGCAAGGAAAGTTGCACATATCTCTAGCAGCAGAGCAGGGAAAATGCCCTGGGGAGAAGGGCCAGGGGAAGTCAGGGCCAGATTTGAGGGGAGGAGAGGAAAGAGTATGGTCTCTTCCTAGAAGGGGAGAGGACAACAGCTATGCCTCCACCTCTGTTTGCAGGAAGAACGGGGAAAAGGAGCTAAACAGTAAGGATGGAGGGCCCCAGGGTGGAGTTCATGGGGTGAGCTTAGGTCAAGCCTTTCACCCTAATGTGCCTCTCCCAGCTGTTAAACAGGGCTCTTCGTTCTTCCCAGGCAGTTAATGAGTGTTTACAAAAGGGCTTGGAGATCCTCAGATCTCAGCTGGGCCACCACTACAGTTATAAAGCTCAATAAGGGCTGAGTGTTATTTGGGGAGGAGAGGAGTAGGGGAAGAAGGAAACAGACTACTCTCTTTCAAACTAAGGATAAAACCAAGCTCAGAGAGAAGTGCACGTCTAGCTGCCACAGGATATCCTTGTGCCCATGGATGGAGGTCACCCCCCCACCAGCCACCACCAAAGGCTGGCCTCCAGCTAGCTGTAGGCAGAACCCAGACTAGCAGCTGGTCTTCATTAACTCCAGCTTTTTTACCCCCCACTGTGAACCCGCAGCTTCTTCAGGCCTAGGCTAGAGGGGGCTGCCCTAGCCCGACCTTGCAGCTGACACTGGGGTGGGGGGCACTGCACCAAAGGCCAGGTTACCAGCTGAAAAGAAACTCAAAGCAAGACTCCTTTTTCCCATTGGGAGCGAGAAGAAAGAAGTGTGGGGGTGAGAGGGTGGAGGTGGGGGAATTTAGGGCAAACAGCAGGCAATGAAGTCAGCTGGATTGAGGCCCAGAAACCCCCACACCCTGGGGCCAAGTCTTACTCTAGCTTTGCTTTCAGCTCAAGTCTTGGCGAGGCCCCAAACTAGGGAAGGCCCTGGTTGCCCCTTTCCGCCTCCCCACCCCCCCTTATTAAATACACATTTTATCTCTCAGCATCTTCATTATCTTAACTGAAGGAGACAAGCAGTGGATGGCGGCAGCAGAGAGCGTCAGGAGAGGGGGGCGGGGAGCAGGCGCACCCTTGTTATAAAGTGCTGATCTAGCTCTTTCAGGCAGTGTGGGAAACAGAGGAGGGATCAAAGGGAATGAGGCTGATTCAGAACTCAATTAGAGCTTTTTAAAAAACGAAGCTGGCTCTCTCCTTTCGCCAGTCTTCAGCTTTTACCCAGGCCCCTTGCACCCAATTAGCTTCTACTGCCAGTACCTTGGGGCTGGGGTTGGAAATCAAGGAGAGGCCAGAGGGCACACCTTCTCCCCAGCAGAATACACCTCTCCTGAGAGGAGGAAGACATGCAATTTTGTGGCTTTAAGAGAATGTGTCTCAGAGGGTAACTTATCTTTTCAGGAGGAACCTGAGATCACAACTTTCCCCAAAAGTTAAAAAGTGGGACATCAAAAAAGGTAAGCTCCTCCCTAAACCCTTGCAACTAAAAAAGGCACAGCTTCTGGCCACTCTAGGGACACTGGGTAACATCCAGACAGACACCCCTCTTCCCAGTCTAGGTAAGACTCTCTCCCCACAGCTAAAGCTTCCCATCAGCAACATGGAAGCTGCCTTAAGCAAAATACCACTACATCAGAGGGAGTGATTGGAATGCATATGTGAGGCTAATAAATGCTCCACAACTGTGCCAAGACATTTTGTAAGATGGAGCACCCTTCTCTCGCAGGGGCCTGCTGTTCCACATTCATGCAAAAGCACTAACGATGTTTACCTTCAGCTTAGAACTGTCCTCAACATGGAGGGAAAGGGAGCATCTTACTGGGTTAATTCAACAATTATTGAATATCTACCAGGTACCAGGCACTATATTAAGTGCTAGGAACAGATAAAAATGTAAATGCAATTTCAATTTTGGCTCTCTCTAGTTCTCATAGCAGTCAAGGTAACACCTGCCATTAGATATTTTAAAAAATATAACCCAAGTCATATCTTATTCCCACTTCCCAGTTCTTATTGGTGTATTTTCAAAAGGCATTTAATACAGGTAGGGAGCAATGGCGGGGCGGAGAGAGAAAAGGGCTCTGCCAACATTTTTTCATCTCTGGGTAGCTTGGACCTCACACATTCCTGCAGTTAGCTAGCCACAGGAAAGTCTTCATTGAGCCAGAAATGTCAGTGGCAGCTCTGGGGTTGAAATACACACCAACTTTATTGTGTCTGTGTTCTTTCCATAGTAATATCCAACACTCCATGGAAGCTTAATCTGCTTCTTTGGTCGGGGGCAGGGAGATAAACCAGAATATAGACATATACACACCACCACCTTCAAAAGGAATAATGTAGGTCAGCATCTCTGCCACTACTGTATGTGAAGCAGCCTATGATCCTGGCAAAAACTGGTAACCACAAGCCCATCCCATCCCACTAGAACTCGCACCATCTTCCTGTAGCTCTCAGCTTCAGTGAGAAAAGCCAGCAAGGAAAGGGCTTTCTTCCCGGGCTGTCTGAATTACACTTAAGACTTTACTGACAAACATATATCAGCTTTTGCTCCCACAAGGGCAGCGGAAGCCAAGCAGGGACTCTTAAGTCTGCTTCACGCATCATTGACAGAATCAACCCTGTTCCAATTGCTAAAGTCTTAGGAGCAGCAATGACCTAGAAATTGACAGTGGGGGGAGAACTGAAGGAAACGAACAGACCAGTACGCAGAAAACCCTATTTCTAAATACCAGGGGAAAGGGAGAGAAAGGAGGTAGAGAGGAAAGAAATTTGGCCCCTTTGAATCTACAAATGTGATCCTGGCTGGAGGCCAGGGAGGATACATAGCAGCCCCACTGCGAGTCAAGCCATGTTCCTGACTCAAGCCCTACAGTTAAGAGGAAGGCGCCAAGCCTCAAACACAACGAGGTAGGAAGGCTGCTCCTTATTGGGCAGGATCCTACTGTGGACACAGAACAGACAGCAGCTGCCCACAGTGTGGAAACAAACTGTAAAGCAGTCACGTCTCTTAAGGCTGCAGCATCCAATAAAATGTAATTTAAATCAAGCCTCGCATCTGTTCTCAATCCCATTCAGCCTCTGCTTTCCATCAGCCTTTGGACAGTCTTTGCAATTATGCTGGTTAACCCTTATAGTCCCAGACACTTTCCAACCTTCTAGGTATAGAACTGTGTTCCCCATTTGCAAATTACCTTCAGAGGAAATGAATAGAGGAGCTCTAATAAAGGAGGGTGAGAGTGAGAATGACGTTCAGGCTTGAGCCTATAGACTATCCTGTGCTACACACACCAGTGGACAGTGTTCATTTCAGAGGGCTCTCTCTGCTTTCCCCTCTTCTATCCCATACCACCTGCTGTAGCTCCGATCACATTACAAGGATACGGTGGGCAGGATGAATGAAACAGTGGCCAACAGATCATTTGTACACCTATCAAGTTCCCAAATGCAAGGCCATGTCAGGAAGGGAGAGGAGGCAGCAAGAGGGCTTGGGGAAAAGTAGACTCAGTCACTGGCTCTCAGATTCTTCATATCACACATGGTTTGCATTTCAAGCATTTGCTTGAATTATAAAAGTACAGCAATCTCCCAGGCAAATCAAACTTAAGAACTTCCCCCTCCTTCCCTCAAAATATCTCAGCCCCAAGCCTACACTTTCAAAGCAGTCAATGTTATGATGGTGCCCTCTGGTGTCCCTGTCACAAATTGCCATTTAATGCCACCAAACCATAAAGACGTTTTGATTAACCATATGAATTAGCTTATCTAATAAGACCGGGGAAATGTGTATTTAGATGAAAATCCAACCCAAAACTAAGGCATCTTGAAACAAGTGGCTTCATCTGAGGGGAGCTAACACCATGAGACAGAAGGAATTTTCACACTGGCTTCTGAAAGTATGAGTGCTCTTGAAATGTTATTACTTTAAAAGACAAAGAATGCAGCTTGAAAATAAATATATTCACAATCTGTAAAGTTACATTCTCCTTATCACCCCCACAACCTTGGGAGTGCCCAAGAAACTCATTGAGTCTTTAAAATGTCACAGTGTAGTAGCATCTGCAACGTGAACATAGTATACTCTGAAAAGAAATACATTCTTTGACCAAAGTGTCCTCTAAATCTCCATGTGGACTTATTTTTCTGAATCATTCTTTATAATTTCTTTTTTTTTTTCTTGAGTTGGAGTCACTCCATTGCCCAGGCTGGAGTGCAGTGGCACACTCACGGCCACCCCAGCGTCGACCTGCTGGGCTCTGGCTATCCTTCCACCTCAGCCTTCCTAGTAGCCAGAACTACAGGCATGTGCTACCACGCCCGGCAAATTTTATATTTATTGTAGAGACGAAGTCTCGCCAAGTTGGCCAGGCTGGTCTCGAACCCGCGGGCTCTGGCAATCCACTCGCCTTGGCCTCCCAAAGTGCTGGGATTACAGGCTGAGCCACTGAACCGGGCCCATTCCTTATAATTCTTATCCTAACCTCAAAGTTTTTAACAAAATATACTATGTTTGAGAAAACTAAGAGGTATATATGTACACATTCCACAACACAAATCTGTATACTTCATGCACACTGGTTGGAGAGACCCAAGTGGTAGAAGTTGTGAATGTAATTAAAAAGAGTCTACTTAATCTCTTTTATGGGTAAAAATAATAAGACCCATGATATATTCTGTGTTAATATCAAAGAATCTACAGATTAAAACTCACTGGTTTCAAGTAAAAAGATCATATTTGTTTTCAGACCTGAACATATAAAGCACTAAAATGAAGACTCCATAGCTCTCTGAATGCCAGCTGAATACTTTTGGGTGGGGCATAAGAAAAGAATTTAAGGCAATCCAGTAGCTAAAATATTTCCAATTAAAGCTTTGTCTTTCAAAGCATGCTCTATTTCCTTCTCTTCAATCTTCAAAGACACCTGGAAAAAACAGAAAGGGATTTTTCATGGTGGACTCACAAAAGCAAGTTGTCACTACACAAACTTCTACCATATTAAACTTTTCTCACAAGAGGCAAAAAAGCTAAACACTGTTTTTCAAAGGCCTGAAAGAATATTCATATCACAATTTCATCCTCACACACCTTAAACCATACCTAGCAAAAAACAACTTGTTTAACTAATTGTGGTGATTTTTCTTTCTTTTTTTGAGTTGGGAGTCTCACACTGTTGTCCAGGCTGGAGTGCAGTGGCACGCTCACAGCCACTGCAGCCTCGACCTGTTGGGCTTAGACGATCCTTCCACCTCAGCCTTCCAAGTAGCTGGAACTACAGGCATGCACTACCACGCCTGGTTTATTTTTTCATTTATTGTAGAGATGAGGGCTCATAAGTAGACCGTGAACAATTACCATAACACTATAAGAAAGGGATTGGCAGTAGTGGGGAACTGCCAGGGGTGGGAAGGGAGACACACCACATCAATAAGGTCACCTGATCTCAAACCAGGTGAAGTGGGGGACCAGAGTGAGGCCCAAATTTTACCTACACAATGACCATTTGTATACCTAACTGAATTGTACACATCATCTTTAAAATATAATAAATAATTAAGCTCTCCAAAAAGGTCAATTAAAAGTCTTGTCACAAAGAAGCAGTTAGTTATACCTTTGTGAAGCGGGTTTCCTTGTTCTTCTTTAATCCTATGATGCCCCTGGCCTCCAAGAGCCCTGAAAGTGACAAACATTCTGACTGGTCCACAGTAGCCACCTGCTGTTTGCGACAGACTTTACAATAGGCTTCATATAACTGGAAGGAAATAAGAGCAAACAAAACATTGCTTAAAAGTCACACATCTCATAATTTATAGTTTGGTTTTTTTTTTTGAGTTGGAGTGTCACTCTGTCGCCCAGACTGGAGTGCAGTGGCCGCTCCCAGTCACCGCAGCCTCGACCTGCTGGGCTCCAGCGATCCTTCCACCTCAGCCTTCCAAGTAGCTGGAACTACAGGCGCACGCTACCATGCCCGGCTAATTTTTTATTTTTATTGTAGAGGTGAGGTCTTGCCAACTTGCCCAGGCGGGTCTTGAACCCACAGGCTCAGGCAATACAGTCATCTCGGCCTCCCAAAGCACTGGGATTATAGGCTGAGCCACCGAGCCCGGCCCATTATTTATTCTTACTGTTGAAATCATTTTTTTTGTCTTTTTTAAGTTGGAGTCTCACTCCGTAGCTCAGGCTAGAATGCAGTGACATGCTCACAGTCACCCCAGCATTGACCTACAGGGCTCCAGTGATCTTTCCACCTCAGCCTTCCAAGTTGCCAGAAATACAGGCATACTCTACCACACCTGGTTAATTTCTTTTTTTTTTTACTGTAGGAACAGGGTCTCACCAAGCTGCCCGGGCTGGTCTCGAACCCACGGGCTCAGGCAATGCTCTCACCTCGGCCTCCCAGAGTACTGGGCTTAATGGTTGAGCCACCAAGCCCAGCCTCTTACTGTTAAAATTAATTTTTAATTTGTATCAGCTACAGCATAATAGGCTTTTGGAAAATATCAGCTCTGCAAAGTAGATTCTCATCTCTACCTCAGCTTCATCTGCTGAGATTCTCAACTTACCTTCCCCAGAGTGACCTCTTTGATCTTCAACTGCCTGGTTAAGAGCAGCAAAGAGCAGACCAAGATCTTCTGCTGAAGAGGGAAGGAATCTTGTGCTCCTTCTTGGCTCAAGGTCATCCTGTTACCATCAACTTGTGAAATTACTTGGGATATGTGAGTAAGACCAACCCGCTTGGGAATCAAAGACTCAGAGAGTGATTTACCTATAAAGCAAATAAGTCAAGCTTAATTAGGTTATTAAAATATTGTGTGTATGTGTGTGTTAAGAAAGACTATACTAAGTTTCAGCAAAAGTAAATTCAAGTGTAGTCACATGGTGGCAAAGAAGAAGTTCCAACTCTCTAACCAGAAGCCAAAGGATGAGAGATAATGCTAACCTCAGAAAGACGCCAAAATAATGTGGGATGATTTGGAAAGTAGAGTTACCCTTTCTCTCAACAGAATAGTGAGCTATTTTTGTCCTGTGGAATGTGAGAGAGACAAAATTCACCACATGAAAAGACAGACAACTACTGTAGTGTCTTCCTGATATCGCAGAGGTAAAGAATAGAAACACCGGGCTCGGTGGCTCAGCCTGTAATTCCGCACCTTTGGGAGGCTGAGGTGAATGGATTGCCTGAGCCCACAGGTTCGAGACCCGCCTGGGCAGCAAGAACTCATCTTTACAATAAATCAAAAAATCAGCCGGGCGTGGTAGCGCATGCTTGTAATTCCGGCTACTTGGAAGGCTGAGGCGGAAGGATCGCCAGAGCCCAGCAGGTCGAGGCTGCGGTGGCCGGGAGCAGGCACTGCACTCGTCTGGGTGACAGAGTGAGACTCCAACTCAAAAAAAAAAAGAATAGAAACTAGAAGTAAAGATAATGACTGTTCCTGATAATTAAGAAACAAACAAAGCTGGGCTCGGTGGCTCAGCCTGTAATCCTGCCCCTTTGAGAGGCTGAGGTGAGTGGATTGCCTGAGCCCGCGAGTTCAAGACCCGCCTGGGCAGCGAGACCTCATCTCTACAATAAATCAAAAAAAAAAAAAAAAAATCAGCTGGGCGTGGTAGCGCACGCCTGTAATTCCAGCTACTCAGAAGGCTGAGACGGAAGGATCGCCGGAGCCCAGCAGGCGAGGCTGCGGTGGCCGGGAGTGGCCACTGCACTCCAGTCTGGGCAACCGAGTGAGACTCCAACTCAAAAAAAAAAAAAAGAGAAACAAACAAGCCGGGCTCAGTGGCTCAGCCTGTAATCCCGTGCCTTGGGAGGCTGAGGTGAGTGGATAGCCTGAGTTCGCAGGTTCGAGACCCACCTGGGCAACCTGGTGAGTCCTCACCTCTACAATAAATCAAAAAATTAGCTGGGTGTGGTAGCGCACGCCTGTAGTTCCAGCTTCTTGTAAGGCTGAGGCGGAAGGATCGCTGGAGCCCAGCAGGTCGAGGCTGCGGTGGCCAGGACGTGCCACTGTACCCCAGTCTGGGCAACAGAGTGAGACTCCAACTCAAAAAACAAATAAACAAACAAAAAAGATTGGAAAATTACTTAAAATCTTGAATGAGGAGCTAGCTAAATGTGAAGAACAAAGTCAACCCACAGCAGTCCTCCAGATGGCCTCCCTACGTGACCTTTGAGCTTTGGTTCACTTGCCCAAGCTGACCTGTAGTACAGCAACACTTGAGACAACGTCATTGGATATCCCAGCAGATAGCACCATCTTAAACACTGGGGGCTGGGAAATTGCCAACAAGCTGTAGAGGACTATGGCCTCATTGTTTGGAGATGCATGAATTGCAAGAGAGAGGAGAAATTTGCTCTGCAACAACCCTTGCCTTAAGTTACTTCCTGAAACCACTTGTAGTTGTTCTATAACAATTTGCTTCTATTTCACTACCACAAAGGGAAGCTGCATAGAACTAATGGAGAAACCAGGGATCACAGATCAAGCAATAGAATTTTAAAGTTGGAGTAGAATTTAAAAGTATATTCTTACTCCTACCCAATGGATGAGTCCCCTCTAAAACTATCCCAACATGGGCCATTGCCTTGCCATACTCTGGTGTGGCCATGTACTCTTTGAGCTACAGCTGTTGCCATGCTTCCTGGCTTTGGCCCCTTCCCTCACCTTGGGGAGGTGAATCTTCTCTCTAATTTACTTTTAAATAAACTATATTTTCTAATCTAATTTCTGTGCAATTTTTTGCATCTTTCACGGTGCATCAGATTGCTCCCCAAACACCCACACCCTCAGTGGGTCTGACCTAACATTCTGGATGCCCTGCTGGGAGAGTGTGACCCTAAAATTTTTGGAGGTCCCACCGAGATATGCCACTCTCTCACTCTCTGTCATTCTCCTCTTCCACCGAGACCTGCCACTCTCTTTCTCCTCTCCAAAAGTCCTTAAATATACCCATTTCGTGGCCCTTCGAGGTCACACTTGCCTATGAATGTCGGCCCCCTTTCCAATCTGTGAAAGGTGAATAATAAGCTTTATTTCTTTCTACTTTCTTTTTTTTTTTTTTTTGAGTTGGAGTTTCACTGTCACCCAGACTGGAGTGCAGAGGCCACTTCCGGCCACCGCAGCCTCGACTTGCTGGGCTCCGGCGATTCTTCCGCCTCAGCCTTCCAAGTAGCTGGAACTACAGGCGCGCGCTACTACGCCTGGCTAATTTTTTTACTTATTGTAGAGATGAGGTCTCGCTGCCCAGGCAGGTCTCGAACCCACGGGCTCAGGCAATCCACTCACCTCAGGCTCCCAAAGGCGTGGGATTACAGGTTGAGCCACCGAGCCTGGCTCTTTCTAACTTTCAAAGAAAACAAAACAAAGCTATCCCAACATGTTATCTACCCAGCTCTTGTTTTATTTATTTATTTATTTATTTTGAGTCAGAATCCTACTCTGTTGCCCAGACTGGAGTGCAGTGGTGGCTCCCGGCCACCGCAGCCTCGACCTGCTGGGTTCCGGCGATCCTTGTGCCTCAGCCTTCCAAGGAGCTGGAACTACAGGCACACGCTACCACGCCCAGCTAATTTTTTTTTTTTATTTATTTATTGTAGAGATGATGTCTTGCCAAGTTGCCCAGATGGGTCTCAAACCCACAGACTCGGCAATCCACTCACCTCAGCCTCCGAAAGGCGCGGGATTACAGGCTGAGCCACTGAGCCCGGCTCAGCTATTGTTTTAATATCTTCAATTCTGAGGAACCTGTTTCAAGGAAGTCCAGTTAGTTCTATTTATTAGAAATCTTATTATTTCTAGTTGAAGTCAGTCTCCCTATAGCTTTCTTTTTTTCTTTCTTTGAGTCAAAGTCTTATTCTGTTGTCCAAGGCTGGAGTTCAGTGTCATAATCACAACAATCATGGCTCATGGCAGCTTTGACCTCCTGGGCTCAAGTGATCCTTACACTTCAGCATCCCAAGTAGCTGGGACTACAGGCATGCACCAACAAGCTCGGCTAATTGTTTTATTTTTTGTAGAGACAAGGTTTTGGTATGTTACCCAAGTTGGGCCCTAGAGCTTTCTGAAGTCATTAAAAGCCTATCCCCCACATACCAGAAGTCAAAAGATAGAAATTAGAGTCAGGTGTGGTGGTTCACCCCTGTAATCCCAACACTTTGGGAGGCAGAGGCAAGAGGATTGCCTGGGTTCAGGAGTTTGAGACCAGTCTGGGCAACCTTAGCGAGACCTCATTCCACAATGAACCAAAGGAAAAAAAAAAGTTAGGCATGGTGGTGCGTGTCTATTTCCAGCAACTTGGAGGCTGAGGTAAAAGGACCACCTGAGCCCAGAAGGCTGAGGCTGAAGTAGCCGTGAGCATGCCACTGCACTCTAGCCTGGGTGACAGAGTGAGACTCTGACTCAAATAAATAGAGAAATTAGGTTAGTTTAAAAATTTATGCCAGGAACTTATAACCTCTTTTAGCTATGTGTGTTGCTTGCAGAGGCCACTGACAAGCCTAAATGTTATTGACAGAGGAAAAGGAGGGAGAAAAAGGAATAATTTGGAAAGTCGAAGAAGAGGAAGAAACCACTATCTAAGTCTATGCACTGGTACATATTGCCTACTATTAGCCCAAACATTACTTTTGGCTACTTCTTAAATATTTTAACAAGTTGATTAAAAAAGAATGCATTTCAGCCGGGCTCAGTGGCTCAGCCTGTAATCCCACACCTTTGGGAGGCTGAGGTGAGTGGATTGCCTGAGCCCGCGGGTTCGAGACCCACCTGGGCAGCAAGACCTCATCTCTAC
>NW_007253370.1:82365-85940 GCF_000164805.1 Carlito syrichta | reverse complement strand
TACAGGCGCGTGCTACCACACCTGGCTGATTTTTTATTTATTGTAGAGAGGAGGTCTCGCCAAGTTGCCCAGGCGGATCTCGAACCCGCGGGTTCAGGCAATCCACTCACCTGAGTCTCCCAAAGGCATGGGATTACAGGCTGAGCCACCGAGCCCGGCTAGAAATAATTTTTTTAAAATTATTTATTTATTTTTTGAGTTGGAGTTTCATTCTGTTGCCCAGGCTGGAGTGCAGTGGCATGCTCATGGCCGCCGCAGCCTCAACCTTCTGGGCTCAGGAGATGCTTCTACCTCAGCCTTCCAAATAGCTGGGACTACAGGAACGCCACCATACCCAGCTAATTTTTTTGTTTATTGTAGAGATGAGGTCTCACCAAGTTGTCCAGGCTGGTCTCGAACCCATGGGTTCAGGCAATCCTCTCGCCTCAGCCTCCGAAAGTGCTGGGATTATAGGTATGAGCCACTGCGGACAGCCAGAAACAATTTTAATAACTCCCAACCAGTATAGGAGTAAAGGAAGAATCAAATCAGACTGTCTTGTTTCTAAAGATTAGCAATGGATATTAAACACTGACAAGATATGTAGTTCATGGCCATTGTACATCTGCTTCAGCTAAGAAAACATGGCTGAGGGAAAGGAAAATTAACTTTCTTCTCTGTGATAGCCTATAGTTTACTGAAGCAATATGATTTTTGTACTTCTACCCTCATAAACTTATTTAAAAGCTTGAATATTCCAAACCGAACTCACAAATCACTCACTTGACTCTCCCTTATTTATCAGGCTGTGCTTTCATCTATACGAAGACTTAAAATGCACTCAACATAAGCACCCTGAGAGTCAATCCAACCTTATTGTTTACAGTTTTTCATTTCTAGAGCTCGGAAAGAAAACTTACCCTATCTCATCCACTTATATAATATCCTGGGAACTCATTCCCAGTAATGCAAGGACTATGGTACTAGCAAGCAAGACTGAAATAAAGTAGATGAAAATGACTAAAAACACAGACACACACATTAAAATGGGTATGGATTTAACTATGTTCATTTCATCTTTCTACCTCTTTCCTCAGAAAAGTTAAGCTTCCAATTATAAAGGAAGACAGGAGGGAGATAAACTACTTACATTCAGACAGTGGTTTGAGGATAGTTTGGCTTTTGACATCTGACTCTACAATTTCAATAGCTCTCCTATAAAAAAAAATTATAAAATTAATTTAGTCTGAGCCAAACCAAACACAACACCAAACCACCAAGCTCAAAAAACATGTTTTATAATTTTAAAACCCCAAACAAAACTGGGATATGTCTCAGCTAGAGGGGACTTAATTGCCTTGAAATAATTCATAGACCAGGGATTTGAGAAACTTCAACACTAAATGGTTTCCTCTTATAGATGCCAAGTAGGTCGTCATACATTGAGCCAATGATACCATTTTAGATGAGGAGAAAATGTCATGAGTAGGAGAGAGAGTATGTCGTGTGGGTGACTGACAAAAGAAAGCCAATACCACCCATATACACCAAAAGGGTGTCCTTAGTTATATATACATAGGATGTAGGTAGGCTAAACCATGCTAGCCTACATGACTATTGCTCATAGCTGCAGTCTTTAGCCAAGTAGTTTGCTGACTAGGGGTAACTTTCAAATTCAGGATCATGCCATCTAGCAATAGGAAGAGCTTCCTCTCCCACTGCTCTCTCCAAAGTACTTTGCCCACAGGAAGCCATAAGCCAGACCTGTATCTTCTGCATGGCAGTAGGGGGAGGTTGGACCAGCAGGCCAACACAGCAAGTATCATTTTAATGGACCCAGTGTCCCTACTGGGAAGGAAGAAGTTTCATCAGTCAGCACAGAGGCTTTCCCCAGCAGGAGGGGCAGGGGGATGGGAAGGGAGAAAGAGGTCTGGAGTACAACTGGGGGGACTACCAACTGGAGGGAAGAAGGGGTGCTCACAAAAGGAAAGGCAGGGGAAAAAGTCTAAAGGCAAAGATGGTTCAGGTCCATAAATAAACCTGCTTGAGACCAGTTAATGGAAAAGTAAACTGGAGTCTTTTTTAATACAAATGTAATTAACCAATCTATAATCACCACAGGGAGTGCCAGCAACATCTCATTTGTTTCTCCCTCTGTAGGTAATGGACTGATAATGTTTCAGACATTAACACGGTTGAAATCCACAGCTCCCCACTGAGAAACAAGTCCTCCTTTCTGAGCATAAAAAAGTAGCAGAACCGAGCCTCTTAAGCCACATTCACTTGAGTTACATGAGATAATTAACAGCATTTTTTTTTCAAATAAAAGCAGCGAACAGTGCCATAACTCACCTGCAAACATCTAGTGCTTTACGAACATCTCCTGAAACGGCAGAGACTTTGCGGGCACAGAACTGAATTGCAGCACTGTCCAGAACCTGATCTCTAGACACCTTCAGACAAGACAAAAAAGATAATAGTTTGAACTATGAAAGTCTTCCTCTGTAATTCAGGTCCAGGTCATAAAAATTTTCACATTTAACCCTAAACTTCATTGGTGATTCTTTAGGGTCTAACAGATGCCTTTTCTACTCACAAATAAATGGAGATGTTTGAAAGTTTTCACACATTTAAGTATTTTTGTAGGAATGTGGTAAAAGTTAATAAATAAAAAAAGAAATTGGAACTCAAATTAGCAAAAAAACCCAAATTCTATTTAGTCACTTTCAAAAGAAAATTTTTTCATAGACCGTTTTTTAAAGATCATTAAAGCATTTGAAGCCGGATGCAATGGCTCACACCTATAATCCCAGCACTTTGGGAGGCTGAGGCAAGAGGACTGCCTGAGCCCATGTGTTCAAGACTAGCCTGGGCAACATGGTGAGACCTCGTCTCTATAATAAATCAAAAAATTAGCTGGGCATGGTGGCACATGCCTGTAGTTTCAGCTACTTGGAAGGCTGAGGCAAAAGGATTGTCTGAGCCCAGCAGGTCGAGGCTGCAGTGGCTGTGAGCAGCGTGCTACTTTACTCCAGCCTGGACGGACAGAGGGAGATTCTGACTCAGAAAAAAAAAAAGTACTTGAGCAATTCCTCTAACTCCTGCTTTTACATTAATACTGAGACATTTGATAAATGAGTGGTGCCATGTGTGGAAATCACATAAAAATGTTCTCACTATGGTCCATAGGAATAATTTGCTCCACTAGTTTTTTCTTTTTTTTTTGAGCTGGAGTCTCACTCTGTCGCCCAGGTTGGAGTGCAGTGGCACACTCATGGCTACTGCAGCCTTGACCTGCTATGCTCAGGCAATCTTCCGCCACAGTCTTCCAAGTAGCTGGAGCTACAGGCACATGCCACCACACTTGGCTAATTTTTGGATTTATTGTAGACGAGGTCTGGTCAAGTTGCCCGTGCTGGTCTCAAACCTCTGGGCTCGGGCAATCCTCTTGCCTCCACCTACCAAATTGTGGGGATTACAGGCATGAGCCACCATGCCTGGCTTACCTTGCTCCATTAGTAAAGCAATAAAAGCACAACATAGCCGGGCTCGGTGGCTCAGCCTGTAATCCTGCGCCTTTGGGAGGCTGAGGTGAG
>NW_007253370.1:62373-82345 GCF_000164805.1 Carlito syrichta | reverse complement strand
GGTAGTTCCAGCTACTTGGAAGGCTGAGGCGGAAGGATCGCCGGAGCCCAGCAGGTCGAGGCTGCGGTGGCTGGGAGCGGCCACTGATTCTAGTCTGGGCAACAGAGTGAGACTCCAACTCAAAAAAAGAAAAAGCACAACATTTTAGTACTACTGCTAGGTTTCTCTAGCACAGGTAATCGGCACTCACCTGATTAAGTCGATCTTGCAAAATAGTGGCTATCTGATTTCTGGTATAAGGTGGGAAGTTCAACAGCTGTGGCTTATATTTTTCTCTAGCTTGAAGCCGAGGCAGAATTCTGTCTGTGAGATCCAGGGTATTAGCAATACCTAAGGAGGAGATAAATAACATCATTATCACTGGTCAAATCATCCTAAAAGGAAAACTAAATCTTCTAAAAGCTAAATAAAATCTCCAGTTATAATCTAGCAGTCCAACTGTTGCTTTCTACTTGCCCTCCCCGCTATCCCAATAGACAAGAGCTATCCATTAAGTAAGATGGATATAGTCATTACAGAATGTTCTTTTCAAGTTAGGTTTAGAAGTATTCACTGGTAAGCAGGACCAGATACTCTAAAGATCTATTATCTCTGAAATGCAGTATTATGTCATTTCTATTCAGACTTAACAAAATTGATTTGCCTTAGATAAAAATTGCTATCTTATAGTAATTTCCTTATTTTGACAAGAAGGCAGAAAGCCTATTTAAGATAAAATAATAAGCAATAAATAAGCTGAATAGATTTTTTTTAAAAAAAGAACACTTTAGAACCATGTAGCATTAACAATAAAGCACTAACCAATCAGCACCAATCGAGAATTGCTCAGCCATGGCCATTCGAACAGTGTGTACAACACATCCTGCCCTTTGCTGTCCAGTTGATCCATCTCGTCCAATACCAACACACTACATATAAAGAGAACAGTTAGCATCCATACTCACTTTCTTAACCCTCCAATCTGTTTGCTCTAGGTTAACTATAGGTCACATTCCTGAAAGCTAAGCCCAGTTTGAAGACCATAATCTGTCCTATCTCTAGAATAGATTATGAGGATACCCCCATCATAAACAAATAATGTCCTGGTATTTTCAAGCTATTGGTTTTAAAACACTTTCTTTTTTTTTTGAGTTGGAGTCACTCTGTCGCCCAGACTGGAGTGCAGTGGCCGCTACCGGCCACTGTAGCCTCGACCTGCTGGGCTCCGGCAATCCTTCCACCTCAGCCTTCCGAGTAGTCGGAATTACAGGCGCGCACTACCGCGCCCAGCTGATTTTTTGATTTATTGTAGAGATGAGGTCTCGCTGCCCAGGCGGGTCTCGAACCCGTGGGCTCAGGCAATCCACTCACCTCAGCCTCCCAAAGGCACGGGATTATAGGCTGAGCCACCAAGCCCAGCTAAAACACTTTCTTTAATTTAAAATTAGAAGGTATATTTTTCTTCTTTAAGTTTATGTAACTACTCTTCATAGAGCACATATATGAATTATTCTTTTTGTGAGCAACAGACATTGCAGATTTCTACAGAATAACATGCAGTGGAGCAATACTTACATCATAGGGCCTTTCTCTGCAGTCATATGTTTTTCCAATTTCCTCATCATGTCCTTCCCAGCTGGCCTGGATGCTTCTTCCTGACAAATCTCCTGAGCAATAGCTGGGAATACAGCCTGGGCACTCCTCAAGGACATGCAATTCAGCATGATGGTTTTAAAGCCTTTCAGTTCCTTCTAGAAAAAAACCACAAACATAGGAGTTATTTTGGCCTCAGATAGACTTGATAGAACTTGAAACATCTTTGAGGAGCTAACAGCATGTAGGGGAGAAAATTCTACTTTCACTTGAAAAGATTTATACAATGAAACTACAAATGTCTTATTTTGAGGAAACCTTCAATGTCCTAAACGACTACTCTTTTTTAACCCTTAAAAACCAAGTGTCACTTTAGTAAGAGCATCATAATTCAGACTCTCAATGTACCTTGAGGTCTTGGAGAATTCGGCTTAAGCAGGCAGTTTTTCCAGTTCCAGGAGCACCAGAAAGGTAAAGACTTCCAGCTTTTTTCCCACAGATGTGTTCTCTCAGGAAATTTCTGATGACATTCATCTCTTTTTCCCTGGCAGGCAGCCGATCTGGAACAGCTGTATTCAGGACCAGCTTTGCTTGTTGATAGCAAGTGCCTGTGCCAGATATAAAAGGTCAATTAGACACAGCAGAAGGTGACTGAGAAGACCCACTGGGTTTCATTTGGAGTCATCAGCCTCGTCACAATAGCTGCACTAACAGCTGCCATGCAAGAACAAACCTTCTTGCTTGAATAGTCTCATACATGCAGATTCTTTTTCCAGTGGACATGCCAGCTCAGAATTTGTCGTGGTCTCCTGACTTTTTTGAGCAGAGGAAAGCGTTTTGTTTTGGTGAACTCTGGCTTGTTCCTTTTTGCTAGGAGATTTGTTGTCAGCTGATTGTCAAATATCAATCTTCGTCCCTTAGGCGTATGTGAGCGAGGGGGACCATTCTCTTTCTTGCCTTGCTTTGGTGGAGAACAGGGAGGTAAATGGGGAGTGTTGCATAGGTTGTCATCACCTAAAACATATTAAAATCAAAACGTAGTCATTGATAGCACTGGCTAGTAAAAAGACTCGCAAAGACCTGTCTCTCCCAGAAAGATTAATTTCTACCTCAGAACCACCAAAATAAAATGTCTTTTTGTCTAGAAGCAAATATTGGTCACCAGATGGCACCACTGATCTTACTACAGTAATCTCCGTTATCTGCAGTGTTCAGTCTGAAAATATTAAAAGGAAAATTCCAGAAATAAACAATTCACAAGTTTTAAATTGCACACTGTAGAGTAGCTTGATGGAATCTTGCACCATCCTGCCTGGGACATAAATCATCTCTTTGTCCAAAGTATCCAAACTGTATATGCTATCCGCCCATTAGTCACTTAGAGCTGACTTGGTTAGCAGATCAAAAAAACAGTATACATAAAGTTCAGAACTATCTGCAAGTTCAGGCATCCACTAGGGGTCTTGTAATGTATGCACTGTGGATAAGGGGGACTACTGTATTTTGTAGAAATCAAATGGGTGGCCGGCCTAGTGGCTCAAGCTTGTAATCCCAGCACTTTGGGAGGCCAACGTGAAAGAATTGCATGAGCCCACAGGTTTGACACCAGCCTGGGCAACTTGGCAAGACCTCATCTCTACAATAAATCAAAAAATTAGCCGGGCATGGTAGCGCGCACCTGTAGTTCCAGCTACTTGGAAGGCTGAGGCAGAAGGATCCCTGGAGCCCAGCAGGTCAAGGCTGCGGTGGCCGGGAGCGGCCACTGCACTCCAGTCTGGGCGACAGAGTGAGACTCCAACTCAAAAAAAACCAACAATAACAACAAAAAAACCCTAAAAAAGAAAAAAAGACAAAACAAAACAAAAAAGAAATCAAATGGGTTTTAGTGGGATGAAATTTTGTGACTGTTCTAAAAAAGGTTTCTCAACTTTGGCACCACTGACATCTTGGACCAAATAATTCTTCGTGTTAGGGGCTGTCCTGTGCATTGTAGGATGTTTAGCAGCAGCCCTGGCCTTCACTCACTATTCTAGTAGCTATGACAACCTCAGCTGCAATAACCAAAAATGTCTCCAGTTACAGCCAAACCACCCTCCCATTAAAAACAAATGCTCTAAGACAGTAAAGGATTGGCAACTTCTATTCTAAAACAAGGAAAGGACCACAAATACCAAGAATGTCACCTGTTTCTTTTAATTTCACAAATTTTTCTTTTTTTTTTTTTGAGTCAGAGTCTCACTGACTTGTCCAAGTTGGAATGCAGTGGCCTGATATGGCTCACCATGGCCTCAACTTTCTGGGTTCCAGTAATCCTCTCGCCTCAGCTTCCCGAGTAGCTGGGACTACAGGTGTGAGCTACCATGCACCTGGCCAAGTTTTTTTGTTTTTTTTAAGTTGGGGGGTCTCATTCTTGTCCAGAATGGAGTGCAGTGGCACTATCACAGCTCACAGCAGCTCTGACCTCCTAGGTTGAAGCAATCCTCCTGCGTCAGTCTCCTAAGTAGTTGAAGACTATAGGCTCATGCTGCCACATCCGGCTAATATTATGATTATCTGTAGAAAGGAGGTCTTGCAATATTGCCCAAATTAGCCTTAAACTCCTTTGTTCAAGCAGTCCTCCTGCCTTGATCTCCCAAAGTGCTGGGTTTACAGGCATAAGCCACCACCCCCAGCCAATTTCACAATTTTTGAGACAAGTTTCATATACTATGCATCTGCAAGGTCGTTTAAAACACTGACAGAACTAAGTTCAGTATTAAGGAATTGAAGATCAGACGTACTAAGCAGTTCAGAAAGTGATCTCAATAAGTGGCTTAACTCTGTAGTTCAGTAAGCACTTAGCAACCATTCTGAAAATAACTAAAATAAATAGAGTAGTCTTTCCTGAACTTAGAAAGTTCCTTGAAAGCACAGGCATCTTGTTAAGAAAAGAAAGGTCAGCCGGGAGTGGTGGCTCACACCTATAATCCCAGCACTTTGGGAGGCTGAGGCAAGAGGATTGCCTGAGCCCGAGGGTTCAAAACCAGCCAGGGCAACATGATAAGACCTTGTGTCTACAACAAATCAAAAAATTAGCTGGTCCGGGTGACACATGCCTGTAGTTCCAGCTACTTGGAAGGCTGAGGCAGAACGATCACCTGAGCTCAGCAGGTGGAGGCTACCGCAGCCATGAGCTGTGTGCCACTGCACTCGAGCCTGGGCAACAGAGTGAAAACTCCGACTCAAAAAAAAAAAGGTCAAGCGCTACTAGTCAAAAAGTATATTATACAATGGATAGCTTACCCAGACGTTTTCTGGGGCTGAGAGGCAGGATTTTTACACGGGGAGAACAGGGTACACTTTGGATATTTGTTGACTCTAGTTTGGTATCACCAGTATTTTTAGTTTTCTTCAATGTCCGAGGTGGCTTCTTCTTTGGGAAACTGATTGCAGCCTGTGCCTGAGATCGAGTTTGAGGCATGATGGCAACACAGCTGGACACAAAAAATAACAGAACAGTCGGTCAGTAGGTAAAAGTGCAGGGAAAATCATATAGAATTTATTCATACAGATAATCAGCATTTCATAAGTAAATTATGACAGTATTTTAGCACTCAGTTCTGCTTCAAGTACCAATCCATACAATAGCAGCTAACTTGTCACCACCTACTTCCTTACTATGTGTAAGACCCTGTTATGAGCACTTTACCCGTCAATTCATTTACATTTTACAGCCACCTTGGAGGTGGGTACTGCTGCTATCCTCTGTTCTGAAGATAAGATAACTAAGATGTACAGGCCGGGTGCAGTGGCTCACTCCTGTCATCCCAGCACTTTTGGAGGCGGAGGCAAGAGGATTATCTGAGTCCAGGGGTTTGACACCAGCCTGGGCAACTTGGCGAGACCTCGTCTCTAAAATAAATCCCAAAACTAGCCGGGCGTGGTGATACGCGCCTGTGTTTCCAGCTATTTGGAAGGCTGAGGCTGAAGAATTGCCTGAGCCCAGCAGGTCGAGGCTGCGGTGGCCGTGAGCGTGCCACTGCACTTCACCCTGGGTGACGGAGTGAGACTTCGACTCAAAAACAAACAAAAAACTAGGATGCACACGGAAAATCAGGGATTTAGCCCCAGGCATTCCGGCGCCAGAGCCCAAGATCTTAACCAATGGAACGATGCACTATGAGTCATCTGACCGAGTCCTTACAGGACTTCACTGCCCTCACTCCGGACCCGCGGGACACCTGTGTCACCGGCTTATCCTAGTCATCGCCCAGCCCCCACCTGCAGCTCCGTCTTCCCTCTGCCCCGGCACTCAGTCCCCGACCCGGGACTTCTCCTTCCTACAACTTTCAGCTCTTTCGCACCACGTACAACTGCCGGAACTCCTCCGTGGGCGCACATCCTCACCCCTGACCCGACCTCTGACCTCCGGTGGGCTCGGTTTTCCTCTTCCTTCCCCTCCGGCCTCAACGGAACCTGCGGCTCGCGCCCCCGTCCTCACCCAGCTCCCAGACCCTAAGCCTTTCCGGGCAGGCCTCTCCTTCCTACCTTTTCTCCCAGGTCTGCGTTACCTCAGTACAGCTCCGTCTCTCACACACGGTCTCAGAGACTCGCCACCACAAGCTCCTGAAAACACTAACTACGCACCAGCAGCCACCTCCAGCCGCGCTCGCGCCAAATCTGCACAACCACAGCGTTCCCGCCTCGCGCCACAGACCGGCTTCGCTGCCGATTGGCTATTGCCGCGGAGCCTCTCGCCTTGACCACCGCCCCTTCCCTTGCGTCCAATCCAGCCGGAAGACCCATAGCCAATGAGAACGCCCCGAGTCTCAGCGCCACTGCGAGGCCACGCCCACTGAGTGGGGCGGGCATCTGCATCCGGGGCCTAGATGGTAAGACGCGCGATGGCGGCTGGGGCGACTATGGGTAAAGCCCGCCGGCCCCGCCGCAAAGCACGGTGGGAGGTGTAGTGTTTACCCCCAGGCGACTCTACTTCCTCGCTCTTCTTTCCACCGAAGGTGTCAAGTAGCAAGATGCGATTGTCAGCCGGGCTCGGTGGCTCAGCCTGTAATCCCGCGCCTTTGGGAGGCCGAGGTGAGTGGATTGCCTGAGCCCACCGGGTCGAGACCCGCCTGAGCAACTTGGCGGGACCGCATCTCTACAATACATCAAAAAATCAGCCGGGCGTGGTAGCGCATGCCTGTAATTCCGGCTACTCGGAAGGCTGAGGCGGAAGGATCGCCGGAGCCCAGCAGGTCGAGGCTGCGGTGGCCGGGAGCGGCCACTGCACTCCAGTCTGGGCGACAGAGTGAGTCACCAACTCAAAAAATAATCATAAAAAAATAAAAAAGCCGGGCTCGGTGGCTCAGCCTGTAATCCCACGCTTTGGGAGGCTGAGATGAGTGGATTGCCTGAGCCCGCGGGTTCGAGACCCGCCTGGC
This sequence comes from Carlito syrichta, assembly GCF_000164805.1. NCBI lineage: Eukaryota > Metazoa > Chordata > Mammalia > Primates > Tarsiidae > Carlito > Carlito syrichta. The sequence goes on along the minus strand of NW_007253370.1, from coordinate 75,353 downwards.
CAACTTGGCAAGACCTCATCTCTACAATAAATTCCAGCTACTTGGAAGGCTGAGGCGGAAGGATCACCGGAGCCCAGCAGGTCGAGGCTGCGTGGCCGGAAGCGGCCACTGAACTCCAGTCTGGGTGACAGAGTGAGATTCCAACTCAAAACAAACAAACAAAAAGATGCGATTGCCCCTTCTTATGGCCGAACGAACCCGTTTTCATTTTCCTGATGGGCTGGGTTTTCAGATCTACTACATACCTTCCGTTTTTTGGGCGGTTCTGTATGCCTGGTATGATGCTAGGCGCGATACTCGCCTAATTAATACTCAACCCTGCAAGGCACAAAGAAAATGTGTGCACGCCATGGTGACTGGGGAGAGCCTAGGACTCAGATCTACTGACATCTGAACCATTGTTTTTTCTGGTAAAGTTTTGTGCACCCGTATAAAGAAAACAAACTATGCTTCATCGAAATATCTCGATTTGTGCTCCAAAAGTGAGAAATAGGGCCAACCTTTCATTTTGTTCAAGGAGAGAATTTTGTGTTCTGTGCACCTTCTTAGCATTAATGCACACATTGTGGGGAGTGAATTACGGCCTGTTAATTTTAAAGTCTTTTATAGCTAAACACTAGGGTTTCAAGGCCAGGGAAGACAGCTGCAGAAGAGGCAAGCTGAGCTTTTAATGAAAAGTATAAATTAGAGCAGTAACTTGGAGGCCAGCTTCCAAAGCTAATAACCCATCCAAGCCTCAGATTCCTAAAAGCCAGAACCCAATTCTAGGTGACAGTAAACATTTATCTTTTACCCTCCAATAGCAAATAAAATAGAGCCATAGAGCTAAGAAATAGGAAAACAAGTAACATCCTCAGTTAATTGTACGTACTTAGTTCATATAGAAGAGCCAATCTTGAGTGCTTAAGTGTACGTCAGGGAATGAGCTCAGTATTTTCCCTACATCACCTTATTCTTACTAAGCACCCCCACAAAGTTGGTATTATTTCCGTCTTACAAATGAGGAAACCAAAGTGGGGGGAGGTGAGTAAACTCACCCAAGCCCACACAACTAGTAAGTGGAAGAGCTGGAAGTCTGACAGAAAATCAAACTGTTGACCACTTAATCACTGGGAGACAGACAGACGTAGGTTTTAAACAGGAAGACATGGTAGAGTACATTTTGGGAAGAATTTTTAGCAGCTGCAAACTACACAAGTGAAGAGAACGGGCTGTCATGAATGGAAAAAGTATAATATACAATGGAGGCTTTTACCAGATGATGTTTCTGATCTCTTAGTAGAACCCAGGAAGCACCCTTCACTGTTCACTTTTACAACCTAGGCACCAAAAAACTGCCACTACTAACCTGGAATGGTAATGTGTGCCCAACTAGCATTAAAGGATAGTGATGAACAATCTACCTCAGTTACTGTAGGATAGAGAGAACAGAGAGAGCTATGAGTTCTTAACATGCTTATTGGAGCCTATGAAACCACCAAGAAAAGCTTACAAGAATAAATGACCACCATGGAAGCAGATATGTCAGGAATCAAGAATGTCAGGACTGAAAGGTCTATAAAAGGCTGCTTGAAGCTTTCCCTTTCCACTATTTTTTATTTTTATTTTTTGAGTTGGAATCTCACTCTATCACCCAGACTGGAGTACAGTGGCCGCTCCCGGCCACCGCAGCCTCGACCTGCTGGGCTCTGGCGATCCTTCCGCCTCAGCTTTCCAAGCAGCTGGAACTACAGGTGCACACTACCACGCCCGGCTAATTTTTGATTTATTGTAGAGATGAGGTCTCGCCAAGTTGCCCAGGTGGGTCTCAAACCCACAGGCTCAGGCAATCCACTCACCTCAGCCTCCCAAAGTGCGGGATTACAGGCTGAGCCACCGAGCCCAGCTCCCTTTCCACTATTTTTTTTTTTTTTTTTTGAGCTGGAGTCTCACTCTGTCGCCCAGATTGGAATGCAGTGGCTGCTCCCGGCCACTGCAGCCTCAACCTGCTGGGCTCCGCTGATCCTTCCGCCTCAGCCTTCCAAGTAGCTGGAACTACAAGCACGCGCTACCACAGCCGGATAATTTTTTTGATTTATTGTAGAAATGAGGTCTCACCAAGTTGCCCAGGTGGCTCAGGTGGGCTCAGGCAATCCACTCAACTTGGCCTCCCAAAGCGCGGGATGACAGGCTGAGCCACCGAGCCCAGTCCCCTTTCCACTGTTAATGATCCTCTGGTAACATGATGCACACACCATCATACTGTTTGCTGCTTCTGTGCCTTTGTTCTTGCTGTTTTCTGTCTGCAAAGCCACTCGCCATCCTTCTTCCCTTCTTCCTATAAAGCCTTTGAGTATCCTGCACAGGTTTCTCCTAGTGTCTTGAAGTCTTCTGCTAGACTATGAGCTCATTAAAGCCAAAGACATACCTTAGCCAGGTGTGGTGGCACACACCTTAATCTATTACTTGAGAGGTTGAGGAAGAAGGATGCCTTGAGCCCAGGAGTTGAGTCCAACCTGGGCAACATAGCAAGATCCCATCTCAAAAAAAAGACCCTGTCTTACTCATCTTCATATTGTCGATGGCTGTTACAGCGTAAAGTATGCAATAAACACTGAATTAACAAATGGAAAGGACATTCTTGCCAAGTGGACATCCACCCTTTGCACAAACCACTTTTATGTGGTTAAACAGTATATAGTTCTTTAAATTTCACACCCCTCAATATAGGGTGGAGAACGAATTCAATTATGTGTAAAAAACGATCCAGACTGGACTCCAGTGATGTCAGAAGCAAAGCATTTCCCCAGTTATCCTCTGGAGTGGTCAGGATCCTGAGGTTGACACTTGTTTTTTTTTTTTTGAGTTAGAGTCTCACTCCATCGCCCAGACTGGAGTGCAGTGGCCACTCCCAGCCACCGCAGCCTCGACCCGCTGGGCTCTGGTGATCATTCTGCTTCAGCCTTCTGAGTAGCCGGAATTACAGGCACGCGCTACCACGCCCAGCTGATTTTTTTCTCTCTTTTTTTATTGTAGAGATGAGGTCTTGCCAAGTTGCCAGGGCGGGTTTTGAACCCGCGGGCTCAGGCAATCCACTCACCTCGGCCTCCCAAAGCACTGGGATTACAGGCTGAGCCACCAAGCCCTAGTTCTAATTCATTTTTCATAGTTCTCTTAGCTCTGTCTGCAGAGTACTAGGAAGTCAGACAGGCAGCTCTTCCAGCGAGTCTCTATGGCTGGGTTGGTTCAGGAAATACTTAAGAAGCACATTCATGGCAAGCAGCTGTGCCTCAGTAGTGAAGTGAGCAAACCAGTGTTCTTCTCACCTGCTAACTCATACACAGTATCATGGAGGAAGAATTAAATCACACTGGAAAGACTTGTCTGACATCCTTGGGCTCGCGTGCATGTGTGTGTGTGTGTGTGTGTGTGTGTGTGTGTGTGTGTGTGTGTTTGTGTGTATTCACACATTCAGATTAGCAATACCATCCGAATAAGACAAAGTTTATAGGGTTAGGCAGTTGAAGGTCATTTAGGTAAGCTCCATTTGCAGGCTATTTAAAGTCAGGAGGAACAATTAAATCAATAAATAGGTAGTTTATTAATCATATTAATAACAATGATGGGTCAGATAATCAGGGATTCAGCCAACCTGGAAAGTATGGATGAAAATGAAAGGAGTCCTTTATTTCCCCTCCCCCCCTTACCCTCATAGATTTTTATATCTAAATTATGTGAGAGTGATTCATACACACACCCATTATGAATCAGTATGGGAAATAATTTCAAGACCTTTGCCAGTAATGAAAAGTGCAAGTTAAGCTCATTAAGTCTTCCTTAGTGGTTATTATGTTGGCTGACCACAGAAAGCAGAGAATGTCTGGCTGAATTTTTACACCTAACGTCAAAGTTCAAGAAAACCAGCTAAGATTTCAGCTAAAAATTCAGCAAAGAAAAACAGCCAGCACCCACGTAAAAATAGATACAGTCTGTATGCTTGGTCTCCACCTTTTCTCCCATTCCATCTGAGACTCTGTCATGCCACCCAGGTAGAATCCTAAGGGACAGAAGGAAAAGACACAAAGCCAGGGGAGCCTCCTGGGTTCCCTGAAATCATGCGCAAACGAGAGTCTCCTGGTCAGAAAGGCCAACAAGAACTGTGATTTTCAAATCTACAGAAGCAGAAGAGGAGAGAAAAGCCCTTGGGAAGCTGCAGATGATTCTGCCTATCAGCACATCTTTCTCAGTCGATTCAGAATCACACCAACCAATTTACCCAGAAGACGAGGCAGCAGATTTTCCTCCCTCTCTATGTCATCACTTGAGGCAGTCTTCCCAACAAGAGTACACAGTTTTCAGTTTTTTGTTTTTGTTTTTAAGCAAGGTTTAATTAAACTGCACGGCATCCAGAAAAAAGAAATATACCAAATAATCCAACCTGAGACCAGAGTATACATTTAGAGGGAGAAATAAAAAATCAATGCTATTTGGGAGAGGGAGCACTGTAATCAGAATACAACTCCAAAATAAATCATACAATAAATTATTTTGTAATGAAATGGATCCACATGCAGACGCACACACACACACACACACACACACGTGCACAAACACGTGTCATTCTAGTCTCTTATTCAGTGTTAACGGTGACTTTTCATGCTGGGTACTGTGGGAAAGGACAAAGGTTAGACATGAGAAAAGAAGGCCAGGCCCCTCTGTCACCAGTGGAATGAGTTTTAAGATAATTAGAGAAGGAACCCACTAAGTTGCCAGAAACAAGAGTTGAAAGAAGGAAACAGCCGTTACCAAGGAAGATTTTAATTGCTTCAAAGAGGGAGAGGAAGAAAGCACAGAAATCTAACACAAGTAAAGGCACAATGAACGTGGAGTTGAATGGAACCAAACCCTTCCTTCGGATAAACAAGTTATCTTTTTTTTTTTTTTGCATGTGATTTTGAAGGTGGTTGTAATTTTGTTTCATTTTTAAGAGATGAGTCTTGAAGGCAGAGTTGTAATGGCCCTCCTCTCTCCTCTCCCATTCCCTAAATTAAGGTGGCTTAACAGAAAGCCACCTTGACCACACAACCAGGGACTGAGGTTCAGTAGGGAAGGAAAGACTACAATTGGAATGTGAAGAATCGGATTTGCGGTTGATTGCAGGTTGGGTTTCCAGAAGGTTAGGCAGCTCAGTGTAGTGCTATCAAAGGGCCTCAGATGCCCTACACTCCACCCCCAGAGCTTCACAGAAGGGAAGGACCCTGGAGTTACACTTCTCCCCCACTCCTATAAGCACTCAGCCTACAGATTATTTCAAGTGATCAGGAGAATTAAAACACACCCCAACCCTGAGTTGCTCTGTAGCAAGTCTATTTACAATTTTTTTTCTCACCAATCCCTGGAGGTGAATCTGGGTTTTAAGTTGGGAAGCCACAGGGTGGGGGGATTCCCCCAGCGCAATGGCCAGTGATGAGTCTCCTTGCTTTGCCAGTTAGGAGGGCTGGGAAGAGTTCCTGGAGACCAAGCAGTCTCACATCCGTTAGATGGGGTAGCCCTAGGCTCTCTCTCTGCTGGCCTAGACCGTGAAAATGATGGGGCTCTGCAGCTGGAGCAAATCCCCATGACAGAGAAAACCATACCTGGAATATCAAAGCGCTTTGGTCCAGGTTTGGTGACCAGAGAGAAGGGAGAAGAGGGAAATCTAGTTAATTTAAAAACCTGGAGACCACTGCCCTGCTTCCCAGACAGGGTGGCTAAGAAACTATTACATTTTTCCCACTAGGAAAAAACATCACAAAACCAAACCCACACAAGGGCTTTTAACACAGCTTCCTGATGCTTCTTAGTTGGGCAATGTCTCTTCCTTCTGGGAGGGGAAAAGGGAGTTATTTGGACTGGGCAACAGCCTCAACATGAGACCACCCAATCTTCCACCGAAGAGACAACCCTCCACAAGCAGATAAAAAGAGCAGTTTAAAAGGTGAGAGGTGTAGTGCTCTTGTAGCCAGCCCACCTTAAACCTATATTATAAGCTTTTTACAACATACAAAATAGACCAGTAACTATAAGGGTCACATTCCCATCTTCAATAGTAAATATACATGATAATAAATCTATTATTAACAGTGGAACCAAATAATGTATAAGGCAAAGACACTTAAACAGGTGCTGTGTCATCAACATGCTCTGAAGAAGAAAACCCACGTGACCAGATCTAGATCTGGGCCTTTTTTCACCAGGTCAAGACAACAAATATACAATCAATACCCATATGTGACACAGTCCAAATGCCGGGGAATATGAAGGGCAGCAGGTCATGGGGAGGAAGATATCAGCCCCAGTGAAAAGCTGGGGTTTGGCTTTATTTGTGATATTTTGATGCTGTATGTTTGAGTTAAGGAAAAACAAAAAAAGACACACTTGGATAATATTGTACAAAAGGCATTGACTCCCATTTCAAAAATAAATGGGAAGACTTCACAGTCAAAGTTCAGGAACTTGTCAGCATCTACCCTGGAGCTCTGCTGCAGTATCAACTCCTGTAGCTCTCCTTTCCTCTCCACTAGCTCTGTTCACTTCAGAATACTGGGGAGACTTCCAGGAGATAACTGCTAGCAGATTAGAAAAGAACAATAAACAAAAAATGATTAGAAAGTCTGGTGACAGACCAGTCATGGTTTGTCCCAAGAGTAAATGTGGTCCAGGGGATGGCAAAGAAGAGCAGAACTCATTACAAACACCCCAAGTTGAGCCGTCCCTCACCTAGCACTGGGAAGACTTGGGTTTTGCCTGACACCACACACAGATCCTTAGCCTGCGATCCAATAGATTGGGAAGGTCCCTAAGGTGGTTTAGGCCTGTGATGTGTCTAATAAAATGTTTAAACTAATTTTCCCCATCCATTTCAACGAACAGTCATGGTCTCCCTGTTTTCATTCATTCCAAGCTTTGATCACAGCTTCTATACATGGTAACAGCTGTAGCAGACCAAAGCATCTGGTGTGTCAAGTCCAGATGCCCCATCCTACCATTGGAGAAGGGGAAGTCCCATCTTATCATCCAACTCAGTTCCTGCCTAGACTGGGAACCTCCATTTTCTCTGTGCTCTTTAACTATGACCTGGAAGACAATGAAACATAGTGCTTGCTGCCAAGGAAGATCTACTGGACTGAGGCACACCTCACCAAAGTCTTTGTGCTTCTTGGCATAGAGGATACCTTTGAATATCCCCAAAAACCTCTACTCACTTCTTCACCCTTCTCTACTTTCTGCAGTCCTGGGAAGATAAGGGGGGTGGAGAAAGGAAAAGGAATAGCCTGCTCAGTAACATGGATGGGCGGTGAACTTTAGTACGAATAGGCCTTAAAGTCCTTTGTAGTCCCATCATCTGCCCCTTCCACGAGGTGCTTCACCCGTCCCTTCTTTGTCATCCTGGACTGAAAGGGCTGCTGAACACTTGGGCCAGTCAGAAAAGACTGAGGCAGATTCAAGGTCACAGTTAAGGCCAAGGCCAAGGCCCAAACCCTATCTTCCTATCTCCCACCAGAGGTCTTAGGGCTTGTGAATCAGGAGTGAATGATGCCACCCCCAAAGTAACTTTTCTTTTGAGGGCTTGGGGTGGAGGGAGAAGCCTCTCTCAGCCTAGCACCCTGAAGAAATGGGGCAGGGAGTTCCAGAGGACTCAAATGGTTCCTGGTCCCTTTGCTACAGAGGAACTGACTAGCTCTAAAATGATCCTCAGTTCATTTCACCCTCTTCTTTTTATTAAATGTTAAGTTCAACTGATTAGTGTTTAGTGTTTATATCCAACTTATCCCTGGGATGGGGGTGAGGGAGTAAGAACAAAAACAAAATACCCCTAAAAATAAAGCAGACCCATTTCCTTGCCTTTCTCCAAAGTCGACCTTTAAAACAGATCACTTCTCTGCAAAATCCTTTCCTGTTTAACTAAAAATGCTCCCCTCCCAACCAGAAGTCCTGGTCATGCCAGCCTCCTAAATGATGGAAAATAATAAACCTGCCAAACTTCCCCACAGTGGGAATATACCCTGACCCAACAATGAGTTAGTTCATCACAACAAGGCACCTTTCCCCAAGAGGAAAGCAGGAGACACAGAAGCTTTTTTCTCATCTGGCTAGCAGGGCTTGCTAGAGGAAGGATGGATGCAGGATGTGAGACCCCCTGTCGATATGAAGAGTCCAATCACCAAGTCCAGAGACGAGATGCATAGATGGAGGTGAGCTGGGAGGACGCTTGGAGTCTAGGGGTTGGTTGCACTGGAGAAACATATTAGGAGCTCTCATGCAGGTTCAGGGGAATGGAAGGGACCATCTGAGAAGTAGAGAAGGTCCACTCTTTTCCTGAGGAACAGGACCAAGCCAGGCTTCACCTGAGAATGGGTGGCAGAGGTGGGGCTCCACGGGCAGCTGAAAAAACAAAATAAAACCACACACATACAGATCACCCACCAGACTCTGAACAACCCACACATTCCTGAAAAAAGACGGGCTCTTTAAGCTGATCTTCCAAATCTGTGAACTGTTTTATTGTTGTTGTTTTAAGAAAATGAAGACGAAGAAAAACAAATTTTAACATAAAAAAATATACATGCCGGGCTCAGTAACTCAGCCTGTAATCCCACGCTTTGGGAGGCTGAGATGAGTGGACTGCCTGAGCCCGCAGGTTCGTGACCTGCCTGGGCAACTTGGCGAGACCTCATCTCTACAATAAATCAAAAAATTAGCCGGGCGTGGTAGCATGCGCCTATAGTTCCAGCTACTTGAAAGGCTGAGGCAGAAGGATCGCTGGAGCCCAGCAGGTCGAGGCTGCGGTGGCTGGGAGCAGCCACTGCACTCCAGTCTGGGCGAGAGTGAGACTCCTACTCAAAAAAAAAAAAAAAAAAAAGAAAACACAAATTCTACATACTATGCAATTATGGAAAAACTTTTTTTACTACTATTCTCACCTCGGTTTGTTTTGCTGGGATATATTCTCTGAAAGTGTTTATATTCTTCTGGAGCAGGAAAGTCTTCTACTGGGTGGAAGGAATACTTTGACTCAAAATCATCTGCAAAAATAATAGAATATTACTTCCTATCACTCTTGCTTATGCTTCTACAGACCTCTGGCTACTGAAGACCCACCTTGCTTACTCACCTCTCACGTACTCTGATGCTCTGTGAGGGACCGCCTCACCATAATAACCAAGTTCCTGAGCACAGCAACTCACCCCATGGGCCTTTCACACACAAAGGATGTGTTCCAAGGCTCTCCACATAAAGAGTCTTTACATCTTTCCACTACAAATCAGGCACTTAACAGGAAAGAAGCTTAGCTATTTGCATGGAAGCAGAAAGAAATATAATTCTGTTTCAATAACATGGTCATCTTAGGGACTGTCACCATGAGAAACTAACTGAACTAAATTCACAAATTGATAGAAGTTAATTTAAAATTGAAAATGTGTTTCCAGCTAGTGAGAGATTTGACCAATTCCTTTCCAGTCCAGGTTACCCTCACTTAGCCCTGCAACACAGTTGGGACAGCCATCTCATGGCCCCACTCCCACTATTGATGGCCTCTCCAAAAGAAGGCTCACATTTTCTATATTGTGGCTTGAACACATTCCAAAGGTTTCTACAATTAGGACTTTCTTTTTGCTTTTTTGAGTTGGAGTCTCATTCTGTCACTAGACCAGAGTGCAGTGGCACGCTCATGGCCACCTCAGCCAAGACCTGCTGAGCTCAGGCAATCCTTCCGCCTCAGCCTTCCAATGAGCTGGAACCATAGGCGCACATCATCATGTCTAGCTAATTTTTTTGATTTCTTGTAGCAACGACGTCTCACCAAGTTGCCCAGGCTGATCTCGAACCCCTGTACTCAGGCAATCCTCTCGCCTCAGCCTCCCAAAATGCTGGGATTACACCGTGCCTGGCTGGAACATTTTTTAAAAGCAAAAACCTGAGCTAAGCATGGTGGTGTGCACCTGTTAATACCAGATACTCAGGAGGCTGAGGCATGAGGATTGCTTAAGCCCAGGAGTTCAAGTCCAGCCTGGGCAACACAGCAAAATGCTGTCTCAAAAATGAAAAACAAACAACAAAAAAGAAACCCTGATCTACCTAACAGGAATAGGGAAGGAGAGCAATCATTAAAGAATCTGGGGGGAAAAAAAGAATCTGGAGTGTTAGGGTTGCAAGGAACCTTATAGATCTATTTTATTTATTTATTTATTTATTTTGAGTTGGAGTCTCACTCTGTTGCCCAGGCTGGAGTGCAGTGGCCACTCTCGGCCACCGCAGCCTCGACCTGCTAGGCTCCAATGATCCTTCTGCCTCAGCCTTCCAAGTAGCTGGAACTACAGGCGTTCACTACCACACCCGGCTAATTTTTTGATTTATTGTAGAGATGAGGTCTCACCAAGTTGCCCAGGTGGGTCTTGAACCCGCGGGCTCAGGTAATCCACTCATCTCAGCCTCCCAAGGCATGGGATTACAGGCTGAGCTACCGAGCCGGGCTTATAGATCTATTTTAGAGGACATCAATAGAGGGCCTAACAACATCTTCTGGACAACTTTCACTAAAGTTTTCATCCCCAGAACCATGAATTAGAATATTTTTCTTTTGTTTTTTGAGTAGGAGTCTCCCTCTGTCACCCAGGCTGGAGTGCAGTGGTATGCTCATAGCCACTGCAGCCTTGACCTGCTGGGTTCAGGTGATCCTTCCTCTTCAGCCTTTCAAGTAGCCGAGAATACAGGAGCATGACACCATGCCGGACTAATGTTTTGACTTGTTGTAGAGACGAGGTCTGGCCATGTTGCCCAAACTGGTCTTGAACTCCTGGACTCAGTCAATCCTCTCGCCTCAGCCTCCCAAAGTGCTGGGATTACAGGTGTGAGCCACTGCACCCGGTCATGAATTACAGTTTCTTAGGTAGCAGCCCCAACATTTATAACCTTGGAAAAGTTCATCTGATATGCTCCTGATCTCGTCAGTCTCTTTTTTACATTAAAGGAAAGTGCAACCCAAGGAAGTAAAGTGACTTCCTCTAGGTAACATAGCTAGCTAGTTAGTGCTTTGGATTAATGTACACTGTGGTGTTTTGTTTTTAAAGAGCCAGAAAGGGGCTCACCTTCCTAGAAGGATACATAATTCCTGTCTGAATAATCCTAAAGAAGACACAGAGTCTCTGATCTAAAAGCAAACCACAAATAATGATCCTTGAGGGCACAAGGGAGGCTTTAGAGTTACCACAACACTTGTTGATTTTACTTTAATCCAAAGAAAGTATGCTTATAATTCATATAAAGGAGATCAATGAATAGGGGCTATAAGTCTGAAAGTAAAGTTAGGGGGGAATTACTGTAAACAAAAGATATTGTGTGGCCAGTCCCACTCTATACTGGCCATTCAGCAGCCAAGGACCGGAGTTAGAAAAGTCACCACAGGAACTATGAGACTAAAATAGCTACTTACCCAAGAAAGATCGGACAGTGGTGATAGAATCTCTGTGGCCATTCCTCAGGGGTGGCGGGGGAGGAGGGGGTGGCCCAGCTGGTGTCCTTGAAGGTGGAGGTGGGGGCTTTCCTCGGCTCAGGGGTTCTGACCCATGCGTTCGGTATGGTGGGGGGGGAGGGGGAGCATCCCTGCCACCATTTCGGATCATGGGTGGCGGGGGTGGAGGAGCTGCAATTAAAATCCAAAAGTTAGGCTAAGATGTGGAGATGGCAAGGGGTAGAGGGATTCAGGGCATGAGCTAAAAGAGTACCTTGATGTTTTCCCAAAGAACCCGGTGCTATGAGCCTATGGCTGGCATGTTAAATATGATATTCACCATCCCCCTCATCCTTATTACCTGAACAAAATCACCATTCTTCCAGATATCAACGTTCAGAATAAACGTGTGGCCTTTTTTAATTTCCCTCAAGTAAGTCCAGAACCCTACCTGTTCTTGATCTTTTCCTGTTTTTCCACACCTTTTTCCACAACTCTAATTCAGGTGTCTCTAATATTTAGCCTGTTCTACTGCAAAAGTCTTCCAAATGTTCTCCTTGCTTCCAATCTCTTACTCCTCCGATCCATTTTGCATACCACTAACTCACTAATCTCCCTTAAAACCTTGCTCAAATTCTTCTAAGGGCTTTGCACTGCCTACATCATAAAGTCTCAAGTCTCAAGTCCTACCACACAATCAGCATGATCTCACCTTCTTCTCTTTCTCTTTCTTAATTCCTAGGTGGAAATAGGTTTTCCTCTTCTGCCCTTGCCTGTAGCCTATATCTACTATACTACTATACTGAGGTATAATTATTCATTATATGTGCTTCTCCCTCAGTTTACTGCAATGTCTGGACAGTTCTTTCATTTGGGTTCCCAAGCTCAGCCAAATGTACAGCACATGCTAGGTACTCAGTTGATGTTTGCTGAATAAACTGGATTACATATACTCTGTTCTTGAGACACCTCCCACAACATTCTCCTAGCCCTCTTTCCTTACTTCCAAATCCTATCTATCCTTCAAGGTTCAAGTCTAGCTTCTCAAGGCTTTCCCAAAGCAATTCACTGAGGGCCTCCTTTGCTCTCCCATAGCATGTACAGGCTATATCACTTATTCTAGCCCTTAAAGTACATACTACAATGGGTGGTTTTTCAAAATAAGCATAATAGATTCATCTTGGGAAGTTACTTATTTCCAGTGATAGTCTTGATGATCAAAAAAAATTGAGAACGCCTCTTTTGGAACTGCCTCCAAAGCTAGCGTATCAGACAGAATCATAAACATTATATGATGATCACACTTCTCTTCTGAGTTTGGCCCACTATAAAAAACAACAGAGATATGCATACCTACACCTGGTTCTGCTTTTTGGCCATTTTTAAAAATCAAATTCACCCTTAAAAGTTAAAAATTAAGCCGGGCTCGGTGGCTCAGTCTGTAATCCCCCGCCTTGGGAGGCTGAGGTGAGTGAATTGCCTGAGCCTGTGGGTTCGAGACCCGCCTGGG
>NW_007253370.1:61313-61985 GCF_000164805.1 Carlito syrichta | reverse complement strand
TTTTGAGTTGGAGTCTCACTTTGCTGCCCAGGCTGGAGTGCAGTGGCATGCTCATGACCGTCGCAGCCTCAACCTGCTGGGCTTAGGCAATCCTTCTACTTTAGCCTTCCAAGTAGCTGGAACTACAGGCTACAGGCACATGCTACCATGGCTGGCTTATTTTTTTTTTCATTTATTGTAGACATGAGGTCTCACCAAATTGTCTAGGCTGGCCTCGAACCCCGGGATCACGCAGTCCTCTAGCCTCAGCCTCCAAAATGTTGGGATTACAGCTGAGCCAATATACCTGGCCTGCTATGATTTAATAACAGATAAACTACCTGGAAGCCCTTTGCATAAAACCAGTAACGTTAATCACCACACTATACTCCCCTTTTTAATAAAAAATTTTATAATTTTTTTTTTTTTTTTAAATAGAGATGGAGGTCTTGCCATGTTGCCCAGACTGGTATCAAACTCCTGGGCTCAGGTAATCCTCTCACTTTGGCCTCCCAAAGTACTGGAATTACAGGTATAAGTCACTGTACCCAGCCGCTAACACTTTCAAATAGACTTTTATTTTACAGATGGGGAAACAAACTGAGACAATTAGAGTTGGAGTCTCACTCGGTTGCCCAGACTGGAGTGCAGCGGCCGCTCCCGGCCACCGCAGCCTCAACCTGCTGGGCTCCG
>NW_007253370.1:58917-61000 GCF_000164805.1 Carlito syrichta | reverse complement strand
TCACCTCAGCCTCCCAAAGTGCTGGGATTACAGGCTGAGCCACCGAGCCCGGCTTGAAGTGACCTTTTTAACAGGTAAATCAGGAAGTTGGGCTGGTGGCTCAGGCCTGTAATCCCAGCACTTCCAGAGGCCAAGGCAGGAAGATCTTTTGAGCCCAGGGGTTCAAGATCAGTCTGGACAACATAGTGAGACCTTGTCTGTAGCAAAAAACAAAACAAACAAAAAAAAAAACCTCAAAAATTAGCTGGTTGTGGTGGCATGCACCTGTAGTCCCAGCTGCTCAGAAGGCTGAGGAAGGGGGATCACTTGAGCCCAGAAGTTTGAGGCTTTGGTAGACCACAATTGTGCTACCGTGCTCAAGCCTGAGAGACAAAGTAAGACCGCAACTCAAAAAAACAAATAGCCAGGTACAGAGGCTCAAACCTGTAATCCTGGCACTTTGGGAGCCCGAGGCAAGAGGTCTGCCTGAGCTTGCGGGTTCGAGACCAGCCTGGGCAACATGATGAGACCTCGTCACTACAATAAATAAAAAGATTAGCTGGGCATGGTAGTGCGCACCTGTGATTCCAGCTACTTAAGAGGGCTAAGGCGGAAGGATTGCCAGAGCCCACCAGTTTGACGGTGGGGTGGCCTTGTGAGTGTGCCACTGCACAACAGCACAGGTGATGGAATGAGACTGCAACTCAAAAAAAATAAAATAAAATAAAAGGTAACTCAAATTATACTACTTCTCTGTCAAAAACCTTCCAGTGAGGCTGGGCACGGTGGCTCACACCTATAATACCAGCACTTTGGAAGGCCAAGGTGAGAGAACTGCCTAATCCCAGTAGTTTGAGAGCAGCCTAGGCAACATAGCAAGACCTCATCTCTACAAAAAAATCAAAAAATTAGCCAAGTGTGGTGGAGCACACCTGTATAGTCCCAGCTACTCGGGAGGCTGAGGCAGAAGGGTCGCCTGAGCCCAGGAGGTCAAGGCTGCAGTAAGGCATGATCGTGCCACTGAACTCCAGCCTGGGCAAGAGTGAAACCATGATGCAAAAACAAACAAAAAACCCTTCAGTGGCTTCCCATCTCACACAGTAAAGTCTCTGCAAACTCCTACAATGTCCTCCCTTGGAGCTTTGGCTTTCCCACCAACCTCCGCCTCCATGTCCTGCCACTCTTGCCCTCACTCATTCTAGTTCTGGCACAAGGGCCCTCTTGTTGTCCCCACACAGGTGAATACTTCTGCCTCAGGGCCTCTGAGTTTTGCTCCCACTGCCTGCTGTTTTCCTAGATAACCACTTGCTTACTCATCACTTTCTTCAAGTCTTTGACAAACTGTCTTATCAGTAAGGACTTTCCTGACCCAATGCCCTCCTCCAATGTAAAATACCATCATGCCATCCCCACCCTAGCATATGTTATTACTCTTTTCTGCTTTGTATTTGCTGAAGCATACTACATATTATCTATTTATATATTTTACTAGCTTACTTGCTTGATTGTCCACAATAGGAATTTTTTTTTGAGTCTCACTCTGTCACCCAGGCTGGAGTGTAGTGGCACGATCATGGCTACCACAGTCTCAAACAGCTGGGCTCAGGTGATCTTTCCGCCTCAGCCTTCCAAGTAGCTGGAACCACAGGTACATGCCACCATATCCAGATAATTTTTTGATTTATTGTAGAGATGAGGACTCGCCATGCTGCTCAGGCTGGACTCGAACCTCTAGGTTCAGGCAATCTTCTCGCCTCCACCTCCCAAAGTGCTGGGATTACAAGTGTGAGCCACCGCACTCAGCCCCCAAAACCGGAATTTTTGCCTTTTCCATGCATTGCTGTTTCCTGAACAAAAAAGTCTGACCCATAAAAAGACACTCGAGGGGAGGTGGGGGGCACATAATGTCAATAAGGGTAACTGATCTCAAACCAGGTGAAGTAGGGACCAAAGGAGGCCCAAACTTCACCTGTACAATGACCACTTGTATACCTAATTCTGAATTGTACCCCGCATCCTTTTAAAAGACAGTAAATCAGCTGAATGAATAAGTGTATTCATTTTTTTTTTTTTGAGTTGGAGTCTCACTCTGTCGCCCAGACTG
>NW_007253370.1:57292-58897 GCF_000164805.1 Carlito syrichta | reverse complement strand
CGGGCTCAGGTAATCCACTCACCTCAGCCTCCCAAAGGCGCAGGATTACAGGCTGAGCCGCCAAGCCTGGTGAATAAGTGTATTCTTATTGTCTTCAATCACTAAAGGGGTACTTTGGGGAAAAGGATGAAGAGACAAGATAAACTCAACACATGAGAAGAAAAAAAGGTGCTTCTGAGCACTTACCTGCTCCTCGACTGGGAGGGTCTCGGGCTGGGGGAGGAGGCCTGTTACTCAGTAAAGAAGGGGAGGCTGAGGTGGGTGGAGGAGGTGCTAGGCCTCTGACAGGCCCTGGCGCCTTCCTATGCAAAGAATTGTGTCTCTGTGGCAGCTCAGGGGCTGACTCATTAGTGGGACTGGAGGGTCCATTGGGGACCCCAGGAGGCTGGCGGTAAGGCGGAGGAGGAGGAGCCAGAGACTGGCCACTTGGTCCCATTCTGATATTCACAGGGGAAGGAGGTGGTTTGACTGGGGGTGGAGCAGGAGGTCCCTCTCGACCAGGATGAAGCCTCTGTCCAGGTGTCGGCGGCAAGGGCTTCTCTCTGTTGTAGGCTGGGGCTTTGTTGCTGTGCATAGGCAGAGGTGTAGGGGGTGCATTGGCACGCCGCCCAGGAGGTGGTGGGGGAGGGGCAGAGGAGCTGTGCTTCATGCCAGGACTGCTGGTGGTATTAGGCCGAGAGAGGTCCGGTAAAGAGGGTCTCTGCATCCGGGGCAGTTCTGGGAGTGAGGCCCGACTGCTATCTGTATCATCTTGAGGACGCCCACTGGCTGTAGACACTGGAGGCCTTGGGGCAGCAGCTCGAGAACTGGGGACTTGCAGGGCTGGCTTACCAGCTAGGTTCTCTACAAATACACGAGGCAACAATAGGTCAACAGAGCTAGCTAAATATTGGTCAGTATCTCTCCTTCACTCAGCCTGTGTAGCACAACCTGCATGGTAGCAGGGAGAGTACCTGCCTAGTTCCGGGTTTGAATCTAGTTTCAGGCTCAGAGCCCATTAACAAATATTGCTGATAAAGATGAATACACTGTTACCTACTTCCTTTTCTTTTTTTTTTTTTGAGTTGGAGTCTCACTCTGTCACCCAGACTGGAGTGCAGTGGCCGCTCCCGGCCACCGCAGCCTCGACCTGCTGGGCTCCGGCGATCCTTCCGCCTCAGCCTTCCAAATAGCTGGAACTACAAGCGTGCATTATCACGCCTGGCTGATTTTTTTTATTTATTTATTGTAGAGATGAGGTCTCACCAAGTTGCCCAGGCGGGTCTCGAACCCGCAGGCTCAGGCAATCCACTCACCTTAGCCTCCCAAGGCACAGGATTACAGGCTGAGCCACCAAGCCGGGCTCTATTTTCTATTTCTGAAATTTAATTTAATTTTTGACAAATAATTATTGTATATATTTATGGGATATAATGTGATATTACATGTATATATCAGAAAATTATTAAATCAAGTCAATTAGCATATCCATCACCTCACATACTTGTTTCTTTGTGGTAACAACACTTAAAATCTACTCTTTTAGCAGGGCTCAGTGGCTCAGCCTATAATCCCGCGCCTTTGGGAGGCTGAGGTGAGTGGATTGCCTGAGCCCGCGGGTTCGAG
>NW_007253370.1:55635-57272 GCF_000164805.1 Carlito syrichta | reverse complement strand
AAGTAGATTAGAGAGAGGGGAGTGGTTCACCTCCCCAGACTGGGGAAGGGGCCAGACCTTAGAAAAAAACATTTGCCATAATAGTTCAATGAAAGCATGGCCAGGCCAGAGCTTAGCAAAAGCATGGCCACTGTCTTTTATTTTACTTTATGTCCTCCAGGCTCATCCACATAGTCAGAAATGACAGAATTTCCTGCTTTTTTAAGGCTGATTAAATGTGAGTGTTGTGTATTTATACTAAATTTTCCTTATATGAGTTGAATGAGAGCCAGGCTCGGTGACTCAGCCTGTAATCCCGCGCCTTTGGGAGGCTGAGGTGAGTGGACTGCCTGAGCCCACGGGTTCAAGACCCGCCTGGGCAACTTGGCAAGACCTCATCTCTACAATAAATCAAAATGAGCCGGGTATGGTAGCGCGTGCCTGTAGTTCCAGCTACTTGGAAGGCTGAGGCGGAAGGATCGCCGGAGCCCAGCAGGTTGAGGCTGCGGTGGCCGGGAGCGGCCACTGCGCTCCAGTCTGGGCAACAGAGTGAGACCCCAACTCCAAAAAAAAAAACAAAAAAAGAGTTGAATGAATTTTTATTTAATTCCTTGCTTTATTGTACTCTATAACTCCCTGTTCCCACTCCTCTTTCCTCCCACCTCTACCACACTCCTCAATCTAAGGTGGCCCGCTTGGGACCATTCAGAAATTAAGGCACTTGGGAAATATCCTGAGACAGTACTTATCAGATACCTGAAGCATCCTTGGATCCCACAGGTCGGAGCTTCGGCACTCCTCCTTGGAAGAGACCACCTCCCTTGGGCTGCAGGGCAGTTGTTCCAGAGCCATAACCACCACTGCTTCCTTTGGGCTCTGAAAAGCACACCATTAGGGTTTTCATTTCATGTGCTCTGAGGTGATGTCGAGTCAATCCTGAGGATAAACCCCTCCTCCATCTGGACTATAAGATTGGCAAACAACCCAATCTTGCTTTTGCATTAAAAAAAGCTAGGCCTCTCTGGCTCCTCAGCTTCATGTACGGATGAAACTCTTTGCTGTGATGAAGGAGAAAGAACAAAAGGAACAAGAAGCCAGGCTTCCTTTATTTAGGACAAGGGGATGACTGGTTAAAGAAATGTTCAAAAGAGTTCTCCGGGCTCTTCTCTCAAGTCCAGATATAGGGGACAAATGGCTCAGAGACCCAGGAGTGAGTGCTCCCTAGAACCTATAGTAATAGACACTTGTAGCAATTATAAAAACCTTTCTTGGCTTTGGGCAAGAGGTTTCTAGGAATGCAGCAGTGTCCTCAGAAAACAGTCAAGAATGTGCCTAATAAGGATTAGTTACAATAAAAAACGGTAGTCTCAACCCTGAGAATGCTTCCCAAGGGTCATGAAGAAACTTCTAAGATAATCAAATGAACAAACAGGAAAGTCAAAGGACATCCCAGGACAAAACTCCCTCATTCAAGTCTGAACAATAAAAATGACTGCCCGAACTGGGCTCGGTGGCTCAGCCTGTAATCCCGCGCTTTGGGAGGCTGAGGTGGAGTGGATTGTCTGAGTCCACGGGTTCGAGACCCTCCTGGGCAGCTTGGCGAGACCTCATCTCTACAATAAATCAAAAAATTAGCCGGGCATGGTAGCGCACGCCTG
>NW_007253370.1:54047-55505 GCF_000164805.1 Carlito syrichta | reverse complement strand
GCGGCTACTGCACTCCAGTCTGGGTGACAGAGTGAGACTCCAACTCAAAAAAAAAAAAATGACAACCCGACCAAGTCTCTGAGTCAGTCCAGGTATCCTGCTGGTTCACAAGGAAACGAAGCTTAGACTCACTCTCGAGGATGGGAGCACTCCGATCACTAATGCTGGTCACCTTCTTCAGCTTGGTCCCTTTGCAAATGTCCTGTAAGAGGGCTCCTCGACCCCGCTGCTCATCTCTGCTCAGCTTGGGTGGCTCTGTGTTTGCCTGGAGGAAAGGGGAAATGTAAGTTCACTCTCAACACTCCCTTTCATCACAAGCTTGGGATAAATGAATGACTTAAACCAAACTGGATTCCGTGAGATGCCTGTCTACCTGCATTAGATATATGTGCCAAGTAGCATTAACAATGATTATCATTCTTCTCAAGTGTCTTTTTTTCTCCTGTTCTACCCTCTGTTCTATCTTCCTATTCAGTTCTGTTCTACCTTCCTATTCAGTAGCTCTGATGGAAGACCTGCACTAATACTTACTGAGTTATCTATGTGCTAGGCTTTGAGTGTTAGACAATTTCTACGTACCATCATCATTAAGGTAAACATTTTTTTTTTTTTTGTAGAGACGAGGTTTCACCAATTTGCCCAGGATGGTCTCAAACCCATGGGCTCAGGCAATTCTCTCGCCTCAGTCTCCCAAAAAGCTAGGATTATAGGCTTGAGCCACCCGTGCCCGGCCAAGGCAACCATTTATCAGTCCCTACTCTGCCTCAGTTATTGTGTGAAGAACATTACTTGCAATATCTCATTTAAATTTTGAAATGCATATGTGCAAGTTTGCTATAAGAAAAAATTTTTAATTATTTTATTTAATTACTATCAGTTATTTATTATTAAATAATTTTAAAACTTTAAAAATCTTAATAGAGCCCTATGAGAAAGATATTACTATCATTATCTCTATTTGGAAAGCATGGGCCAGGAAGTAAATAGCCAGTTCCCAGGGACAGCAACTAGTAAATAGTAAAGCAAGAATCCAAACCTCAACAGTGACCTATACCTCATCTTATCTCAACTAGTATACCCTATTTTCTTTCTATCACTTCAATTTATGCTCTAAACAGTGCTATAGACTATATTATTTCCATTCCAAATACAAGGAAATAAAGGCTTAGGATAGTTAATGTCATATGATTAGTAAACAAAGAGCCAAGATCTGAATGTGATCTGATTGCTTCAGAGTCCCATGCCTTTTCCACTTTCCCAACAGCCTCTTTCAATAACATCATGCTTCTTTTCAAGTCCTTCATCTTGCACCTACCTCCTTTTATTTATTTATTTTTTTGAGTTGGAGTCTTACTCTGTCACCCAGACTAGAGTGCAGTGGCCGTTCCCGGCCACCACAGCCTCAACCTGCTGGGCTCCGGCGATCCTCCTGCCTCAGCCTTCCAAGTAGCTGGAACT
>NW_007253370.1:52118-53035 GCF_000164805.1 Carlito syrichta | reverse complement strand
GGGTCCCGAACCCGCGGGCTCAGGCAATCCACTCACCTCAGCCTCCCAAAGGCGCGGGATTACAGGCTGAGCCACCAAGCCCGGCCAAATCCACAGCTTTTTAAATGCCCAATGGAATTTTTTGGAAGCCATCCCAAATGATTCTAAAATCCATCTGGAAAATTAAGAACATAAAAAACTAAGAAATGGAACTCGTACCCCCAAAAGTTAGGACCAATTGTAAAAGTTAGGAGCGCAAAGACAGATAGTTTCGATAAATTAACAAAACACAAAGTTCATAAGCAGACCTGGCTCTACACAAGAAATAACAAAAGTATATTCCAGCTGGGCTCAGTGGTTCACCCCGTAATCCCAGAACTTTGGGAGGCTGAGGTGAGTGGATTGCCTGAGCCCGGGGGTTCAAGACCTGCCTGGGTAACTTGGTGAGACCTCATCTCTAAGATAAATCAAAAATTAGCCAGGTGTGGTAGCGCGCGCCTATAGTTCCAGCTACTCGGAAGGCTGAGGCGGAAGGATCGCCGGAGCCCAGCAGGTCGAGGCTGCGGTGGCCGGGAGCGGCCACTGCACTCCAGTCTGGGTGACAGAGTGAGACTCCAACTCAAAAAAAAAAAAGTATATTCCATCAGTGTGAAACACACAGATTATTAAGTACAAGGTATGAATAATAACTGGTTAATTTTTGGAAAAAGAATAATAAAGTTAAATCCTTACCTTATAGTTTATTATGAAATAAATTCTAGCTGAATTATAAAATTTAAGTGTTAAAAAAATAGAAGTACTATATGAAAAAAAATAGCAAAGGGGAAGGACTTTCTAAACATGACAACTAAAGTTTTTGTTTTGTTTTTTTTTTTGAGTTGGAGTCTCACTCTGTCACCCAGACTGGAGTGCAGTGGCCGCTGCCGGCCACCGCAGCG
>NW_007253370.1:50010-50983 GCF_000164805.1 Carlito syrichta | reverse complement strand
CACTGCACTCCAGTCTAGGTGACAGAGTGAGACTCCAACTCAAAAAATAAAAAATAAAAAGAATAAAGTTCAGCAGGTCAAGGCTGCAGTGGCCATGAGCATGTCACTGCACTCCAGTCTGAGCAACAGAGTGAGAAACTCCAACTCAAAAACAAAAACAAAAACAAACAGATAGACTGGCTTATTACAAATCACTTACTTAGAAGTACAAGTAAATAAACAGAAAAAAGTCTGTGGCAAATGTAACATATGATATACACAAATGTAGCATCCTGAATCTACAGAGCACTAGCATATAAAGATGTTACAAACTAATACTGAAATAAACAAAAAAACACTACACAAAAGAAATAAAATAGTCAGCAATTTTTTTTGTTAATTTCCAACTACAGTAAAAAAACATGCAGGTTAAAACACAGTATCAATATTTACCTATTAAATTGGCAAAGGCTAAAATTATAAGTAAAGAGACTACAAGCTTCAAGAAGGCAAGGACCACTGCTCACTGCTATACTGTACCTGGCACACTAAGGAAGCTACAAAAACATGCAGAATGACTAACTACTCTATGTAGTCATAAAGATTCCAGGGAAAAGGCACTCTTTTATATTACCTAGGGCAAAATAAATTAGCATAATCTTTCTAGAAAATAATTTAACAACATGTATCAAAAGCCTTAAAAAAGTCTAACGTGGCCATCGCCAGACCATCACCGCCACTGCCTTACTAGATTCTGGAATTGCCACATGCTCTTTGAGCTGTGGTTGTCGCCATGTTTCCTGGCTTTTGGCCCCTTCCCCTACCTTGGGGAGGTGAATCTTCTCTTTCTCTCTCTCTCTACTTTCTAAATAAACTAAATTTTCTAATCTTAAAAAAAAGAGTCTGATGTGAGAATTCTACACCTAAGAATTAATTTTGGTTTTTTTTTGAGTTGGAGTCTCACTCGGTCGCCCAGACTGGAGTGCAGTGGCTG
>NW_007253370.1:46758-49584 GCF_000164805.1 Carlito syrichta | reverse complement strand
AGTTCCAGCTACTTGGAAGGCTGAGGCGGAAGGATCACCAGAGCCCAGCAGGATGAGGCTGCGGTGGCCGGAGCGGCCACTGCACTCCAGTGTGGGTGACAGAGTGAGACTCCAACTCAAAAAAAAAAAAATTATTTTTTAAGTTGTAGTCTCATTCTGTCGCCCATGCTGCAGAGCAGTAGCATGTTCACGGCCACCACAGCCTTGACCTGCTAGGTTCAGGCGACCCTTCCACCTTAGGCTTCCAAGTAGCTGGAACCACAGGCATGTGCCACCTCACCCAGCTAAGTTTTGGATTTATTGCAGAGACAAGGTCTGGCCAAGTTGCCCAAGCTGATCTTGAACCCGAGTTCAGGCAATCCTCTTGCCTCTGCCTCCCAAAGTGCTGGGATTACAGGCGTGGGCCACCATGTGGCATGTGCCTGCAATCCCAACTACTAGGAGGTTGAGGTGGAAGGATCACTTGAGCCCAGGAGTTCGAGGGTGTGGTGAACTGAGATTGTGCCACTGTACTCCAGTCTGGATGACAAAGTGAGAGCCTGACTCAAAAGAAAAGAAAAGAAAACAACTGGACAAGTGCACAAAGAAAGATTCCAATAATAGCAAAAAACTATTTATAATAACATAAAATTGAAAATAACCTAAAAGTTAAACCAAAATGACCAATAATGATATAACCATACAGTGTTAGGCTCTCAAAGATACAGAAGTAAATATCTTTTTACAGCAATAAATGTTTGACACATTCAAGCAAAATATTTTATAAAACAATACATATGGAGCATGATCCCACTTTTCTATAAAACAGGATTAACGATGGAACCTATCTCATAGGATGGTTTTGAGAATTAAATGAGATAACACTTTCCAAGAGCTTTGCACAGTGCCTGGTGCATAACAAGAGCTCAATAAACAGTTTATATTATGTAAGGAAAAAAAGTACATGTAGAAAATTTGTGAAAGGATATGTACTACAATACTATTTAAAGTTAGCCGTACATAGTAATTCTTTGTGTGTCTATATTTTATAGTTTTCCTACAGTAAAGACTTACAACATATACAATGTTAACAAAAGATCATTAGAGCTAGTTTAACATTTTCTGTTTATTGGTATTCTCTAATTTTTCCACAAACATTTTTAGTGTAGTAAAAGTTTTAAAACTGTTATTACTAAACATTTAATGACATGACAAGCCATCCATGATGTGTAAGTCAGTAAGAGGAGGAGGTTAGAAATCAGTATGTACATACAACACGCTCTCTCTTCTTAAAAAGGAGATAGTGCTGAGTGAGGTGGCTCATGCGTGTAATCCCAGCACTTTGGGAGGTGGAGGTGAAAAGATTGCCTGAGTCCATGGGTTCAAGATCAACCTGGGCAACATGGCAAGACCTCGTCTCTACAATAAATCAAAAAATTAACTGGGCATGATGGCGCATGCCTGTATGTTTCAGCTACTTGGAAGGCTGAAGCAGAAGGACTGCCTGAACCCAGCAGGTTGAGGCTGTGGTGGCCGTGAGCATGCCACTGCACTCCAGCCTAGGTGATAGAGTGAGACTCTGACTCAAAAAAATAAAAATTTAGCGGGCGCAGTGGCTCAAGTCTGTAATCCCAGGACTTTGGGAGGCCAAGGAGAGAGAACTGCCTGAGCTCACGGGTTCAAGACCAGCCTGGGCAACATGGTGAGACCTTGTCTCTACAATAAATAAAAAATTAGCCAGGTGTGGTAGCAGGTACCTGTAGTTCCAGCTACTAGGAAGGCTGAGGCAGAAAGATCACCTGAATTCAGCAGGACAATACTGTAGTGACCGTGAACATGCTATTGCCTGGGTGATGCAATGAAACTCCAACTCAAAAATAAATAAATACATAGATAATAAAATAAAATAAAATTTTTTTTAAAAGTTCAAAACAAAATCAAATTAAAAGTAGTAGATACCAAGGGAGAGAAAAGGAAGATGCACAGAAAACTGTTAGGAGTGATTATATTATGGATGGCTCCTTTTTACTTATTCAGCTGCTAAATTTTTTTGACTTGTTTGAGTTGGAGTCTCACATGCTCACAGCCACCACAGCCTCGATCTGCTGGGCTCAGGCGATCCTTCCGCCTCAGCCTTTCAAGTAGCTGGAACTACAGGTGTGCACCGCTATGCCCTGCTAATTTTCTTTTTTTTTTTTGAGTTGGAGTCTCACTCTGTCGCCCAGACTGGAGTGTAGTGGCCGCTCTCGGCCACCGCAGCCTTGACCTGCTGGGCTCCTGAGATCCTCCAGCCTCAGCCTTCCAATTAGCTGGACCTACAAGCGCACGCTACCACGCCCGGCTAATTTTTGATTTATTGTAGAGATGAGGTCTCCCCAAGTTGCCAGGGTGGGTCTCAAACCCGCGGGCTCAGGCAATCCGCTCACCTCGGCCTCCCAAAGTGCTAGGATAACAGCCTAGCCACCGAGCCTGGCCCCTGCTAATTTTTTGATCTATTGTAGAGATGAGGGTTGCCCAGGCTGATCACGAACTCAGGCAATCCTCTCACCTCAGCCTCCCAAAGTGCTGGAATTACAGGCGTGAGCCACCATGCCCAGCCGACATATTTTTATAAAGAGAAAATTACTATTAAACTATTATTAAGCGTGTCCAAAATTAAGCTCGAATTTTCCTCCAAAAATCTATTTCTCTTTGTAAATAACATTATCAGTTGAACAAGTCTCCCAGCCACGCAACCAAATCTCCTTCCTTTTCCTCTTCTTCACCCACCCATCTGTCACCAAACTCCAAGATTTTACTTTCTATAGAATCCAATGAGGAAGTTAAAAAAAAAAAAAAAGGCCGGGC
>NW_007253370.1:43787-46531 GCF_000164805.1 Carlito syrichta | reverse complement strand
TTTTCTTCTTCGACTTGGAGTCTCACTCTGTCGCCCAGACTGGAGTGCAGTAGCACCGCAGCCTCGACCTGCTGGCCTCCGGCGATCCTTCTGCCTCAGGCTTCCAAGTAGCCGGAACAATAGGTGCATGCTACCACGCCTGGCTAATTTTTATTTTAGTGTAGAGACAAGGTCTCGCCAAATTGCCCAGGTGGGTCTCAAACCCGCAGGCTCAGGCAATCCACTGGCCTCGGCCTCCCAAAGTGCTGGGATTACAGGCTGAGCCACCAAGGCCAGTCGAGATTTTACTTTCTAAATATCTCTTGTCTCCTCAGTGCTATAGTTCGGACTCTCTCAATTTTCAGTGCAACAGCCTTCAGTCTCCAGTCCTATCCCCTAATCCCTAATCTACTGTCTATATTGTTAAGGGTGACCTTTCTCATACAAACACAGACAGGTTACTCCTGCTGCTGAAAATACTTCAACAACTCCTCACCATCGCTGGAAGAAAAATCCAAACCCTCAGCCTACATTTCCAGCTGTATCCCTTATCACACCCCCTCAAGCAATAAACTAAACCTCCGGATGCTTTCCCACAAACCACCAGTCTTCCACATTTTGCTTCCTCAACTTGGGCCAAGTTCCCTCACTCCCTCGTTTTGTTTTGTTTTGTTTTGTTTGAATCAGGGTCTCAATCTGTCGCCCAGGCTAGAGTACAGTGGTACGATCCTGGTTCACTGCTTCTGTGACTGCCTGGTGAGCACCACCACATCAGGCTAAATATTTTTGGGTTTTTTTGTTGTTGTTGTACAGATAAGGTCTCACTGTGTTGCCCAGGCTGGTCTTGAACTCCTGGGCTCAAACAATTCATCTGCCTCAGCCTCCCAAAGTGGTGGGATTACATCACAGTAAGCTATTGTGCCTGTTTTCTTTTCTTTTTTAAAAAAGAGGGAGTCTAGGCCTGGCATGGTGGCTCAAGCTTGTAATCCCAGTACTTTGGGAGACCGAGCTGAGGGGATTGCCTGAGCCCACGGGTTCGAGAACAGCCTGGGCAACTTGGTGAGACTTCATCTCTACAATAAATCAAAAAATTAACCAGGCATGGTAGCATGCACCTGTAGTTCTGGCTACTTAGAAAGTTGTGGCAGAAGGATCACCTGAGCCCAGGAGGTTGATGCTGGGGTGGCTGTGAGCATGCCACTGCACTCCAGCCTGGGCGATGGAGTAAGATTCCAACTCAAAAAAAAGTGAGAGAGAGAGAGAGTCTCTCGCAGGGTGTGGTGCTCACTTCTGCAATTCCAGCACTTTGGGAGGCCAAGATGGGAGGATTGCTTAAGCCCAGGAATTCAAGATTAGCGTGGGAAATATAATGAGACCTCATCTCTATCTCCAACAAAAAAAAGGAACACAGAGAGAGATACGGTTTCAATCTGTCACCCAGACTGGAGTGCAGTAGTGTGATCACAGTTTACTACAGCCTCAAACTGTTTCACTCAAGCAATCCTCTTACCTCAGCCTCCTAAATAGCTGGGACTACAAGAGCCCACCACTATGCCCAACTGATTTTTGAAAACTTGTTGCAGAGACAGAGTGCTGCTATGTTGCCCAGACTGGCCTCATACTCCTGGCCACAAGCCTCTCTCTTGTCTTTCTGGCTAAACTCTACTCATGGTTTAAGACTCAGCTCAATTTTCAGATTATGAGAAGGGGCAATAAAACAAAAACAAACAAACAAAAAAAACTCAACTCAAGTATCACCTCCCCCTAGAAGCCTTCTTTGACTACCTCCTCTTTCTATTCACACCATAACCAGAGCAGCTCTGCTTTTATCTACTTCATTTATTGGGGCTTCCACAAAAACCTTCCTCTAAAAGAGGTTCATACATATCCTTACACAAAATGTCTGAAAACCAGAGGCCATAGGAAAAAAAAAGAAGTTGGCAGACTTGATCTCCTAGCTCTAGTTCTGAAACAAACTAGATAGGCAAGTCACTTTTCCTCTTCAGACCACAATTTCTCATCTGTTAAACACCTAACCTTACAAATAAACATGCAAATGCGCACGCATGTGCACATGTGCACATACATACACACACACACACCCCTAGGCTATCCTCCTCTAAAGTTACTTTTACTCCTAAATTTTACAAAAATGAAAAGCATGCAGATTCCTTCTTTCTAGTGTGACAGCAGATATCACAACCCAGGAATGGTTAAAGTGGCTGCCTCCTTGGTTCAAAAACCACATTGATTTTTTTTCTTCCATTGTTGGAACGTCTCAGTTTTCTTAACAGTATGTACTAAAAACTCCTTTCTTTCTTTTTTTTTATTTTTTAAATTTTTTTTGAATTGGAGTCTCACTCTGTCACCCAGACCGGATGGAGTGCAGTGGCCGCTCCCGGCCACCGCAGCCCCAACCTGCTGGGCTCCAGCAATCCTTCCGCCTCAGCCTTCCAAGTAGCTGGAACTACCGGTACGTGCTACCGTACCCAGCTAGTTTTTTTAAATTTATTGTAGAGATGAGGTCTCACCAAGTTGCCCAGGCGGATCTCAAACGCGCGGGCTCAGGCAATTTACTCACCTCAGCCTCCCAAGGTGCGAGATTACAGGCTGAACCACCGAGCCCAGCTTCCTTTCTTTCTTTCTTTTTTTTTTTTTTGAGTTGGAGTCTCACTCGGTTGACCAGACTGGAGTGCAGTGGCCGACCCGGCCACCGCAGCCTCGCCTGCTGGGCTCCAGTGATCCTTCCACCTCAGCCTTCCGAG
>NW_007253370.1:38398-43675 GCF_000164805.1 Carlito syrichta | reverse complement strand
CCACTCACCTCAGTCTCCCAAAGGCGCAGGATTACAGGCTGAGCCACCGAGCCCGGCTTCCTTTCTTTCTTGATAGGATGTTAGACCTGATGGACTTGGCTTTAAAATGAACTGATTTTAGCCGGGCTTGGTGGCTCAGCCTATAATCCCGTGCCTTAGGAGGCTGAGGTGAGTGGATTGCCTGAGCCCGCGGGTTTGAGACCCACGTGGGCAACTTGGCAAGACCGCATCGCTACAATAAATCAAAACATGAGCCAGGCATGGTAGCGCGCGCCTGTAGTTCCAGCTACTTGGAAGGTTGAGGCAGAAGGATTGCCGGAGCCCAGCAGGTCGAGGCTGCAGTGGCTGCCGGGAGTGGCCACTGCACTCCAGTCTGGGCGACAGAGTGAGACTCCAACTCAATAAATAAATAAATAAATAAATAAATAAATAAATAAATAAATAAATAAATAAATAACATGAACTGATTTTGAGTCGAAGAGATGAAATAGTAGCAAAAAACAATCAACAAGAATCCCCATCCCTTTTCCCAAAAATGTTAGAGAAATAGCACACTGACCTACATAGAGCGAATCATTTTAGGGGGAAACACTAGTTACCATTCCAATGCCACCTGTCCAAATCTCCATTTAGAATGAACTAGGACAAGGAAACCACACATGCCATTATGGTCCTAAGAGGAATCTTAGGAATCAGAACTAGGTGATGAGGACAGACCTGTTTATTCTCCATCTCCCAATACCACACATCATTGAGTACATACTCTGTCTTATACAAGAAAGCCCCAAGTATCCATTAACAATAGGACTAAAAATCTGAGATGTTAAACACAGAATTAAAGGGTAGGTTCAGAATAAGAAATAAGGGAGAAAAATCTAGAATTTTTAGCCAAATAGGGCAAAAACACAGTATCTGAGGGCATTAACCTATTACTTTTGAAGTAGCCTGGTGGAAGGACTACCTACCTGATTAAAAGTGGGAGGTGGAGGAGGACCAGGTGGGGGTGGAGGGGGAGGAGGAATTGGCATCCTTGCCCTGCTCCCGGTTGGCACTGCTCTCTCTCCGTCTTTATTTGCAGCTTTAGCTCACTCATATACCTGCAAATGAAATAGAAACTCATAAAAACAACTTTACCATTACAGACAATGAGTACTCAAGAGAACTAGAGAGCTGGGCATGGCAACTGAGATATACTGACACCTCATATGCTAGTTCTACTGTGATACAGTCCAGGGCTTAGCAAACTTGTTCTGCAAAAAGCTAGATAATAAATATTTTAGGCTTTGTAAGCAACATACAGTCTCTGTTGCACGTTATTCCTTGACAACTTTTTTTCTTAATACATAAACTTTATTTTTTTAGAACACTTTTAGGTTCACAGCAAAGCTGAGCAGAAATAACAGAGTTCCCATCCCATACCTGCACAACGTACCACAGTGGTACATTTGTTACAATCGAATCTACAGTGACACATCATTATCACCCGAAGTTCACAGTTCACATTAGGGTTCACTCTTGGTGTACAACATATGGGTTTTGGTAAATGTTTTTAACAACATGTATCCACCACTGTATATACCATCCAGAACAGTTCACGGCCCTCAAACTCCTGTGCTCTGCCTAGTCATTACCCCTTCCTCTCAAGCCTAGGCAACCACTGTTTTCATTGTTTTTCCTTTTCCAGAATGTCATACAGTTGAAGTCAAACACTACGTAGCACTTACAGATTGGCTTCTTTCACTCAGTAATATACATTTAAGATTTCTCCATGTCTTTTAATGGCTTGATAGCTCATTTCTCTTTAATACTAAATAATATTCCATTGTCTAATATACCACAATCTGTTTATCCATTCAACCACTGGTGGATATCATGGTTGCTTCCAAGTTTTGGCAATTATGAATAAAGCTGCTATGAACATCCATGTGCAGGTTTTCATGTGGACAAAGTTTTCAACTCATTTGGGTAAATACCAAGGAGTATATAGTAAGAATATGTTTAGTTCTGTAAGAAACTGCCAAACTTTTTCCCAAGTGGCTATATCATTCTGCATTCCCACCAGCAATGAATGAGAGTTCCTTTTGCTCCACATCCTTGTTGGGGTTGTCAGTGTTTTGGATTTTGGCCATTCTAAAATGTACTGTACTGTACTGTACATTTGTGTACAGTACATGAGTGTACTGTAGTGGTATCTCACTGTTTGTTTTAATTTGCAAGTTCCTGACTTACAATGTTGAGCATTTTTTCATATGGCTACTTGTCATCAGTATATCTTCTCTGACAAGGTGTCTGTTTAGGTCTTTTGCCCATATTTTTTAATCGAGTTGCTTTTGTTTTCTTACTGTTGAGTTTTAAGAGGTTTGGTTTTTTTTTAATTAGTTGGGCACAATGGCACACACCTGTAGTCCCTTACGCAGAAGGTTAAGGTGGAAGGATCACCTAAACCCAGAGGGTTGAGGCTGCAGTGAGCTGGTGAGCTGTGATCATGCCACTGCACTCCAACCTGGGAGAGAGTGAAACTCTGACTCAAAAGTAGCTGGAACTACAGGCACGCGCTACCATGCCTGGCTAATTTTTGATTTATTGTAGAGATGAGGTCTCGCCAAGTTGCCCAGGCGGGTCTCGAACCCTCAGGCTCAGGCAATCCACTCATCTCAAACTCCCAAAGTGCTGGGATTACAGGCTGAGCCACCGAGCCCGGCCTGAAGAACTGCTTCTAAGCAAGGTGATTAATGAGATTAGGACATGAGAAAATTCGCAGGTAATCCATAGCACAGATGGGAGACCATCTATACCAAGCCAGGTCTAAAACTCAAACCAGCATAACCACCCATTGGGAAGGCCTGCTCCTGAACTCCTTATAAGGGTGAACAAAATCTCTCTGTGAATAATGGAGTAACTTAAACACTCCTCTCAATTCCCCAGGAATAATGAAAGGAAAGGGAAAATATCCCAAAGGGGAGCAGAATTTGATCAGAAATGTGACTGTGAAAGTCTTCAAAATCCCAACTCTTGCCAGCGTAATCTACCATAGGCTGGCTGTCCAAAAAAGCTGTCTGCTCTAACCACAGAACTGGACAGTACTTGGGCTACGTGGTTCCCATGGGGAATGGTGTCTGAACTCACTTCAAGAAGCAGCTAACCTCCCTCCAGGGGAAATATTTTCACATTTCCATTTTTTTTTGAGTTGGAGTCTCACTCTGTCACCCAGACTAGAGTGGAGTGGCCGCTCCCGGCCACTGGAGCCTCGACCTGCTGGGCATGATCCTTCTGTCTCAGCCTTCCAACACATTTCCGTTTTCAAAGCTAAGTACAGTCTTTCTTTGCCAAAGATCTAACATACTAGGCTTTAAAAATCTATCAAAACAGTAAATCCTCAGAAGTAGAACATCTATCACCAGGGCGGTAAATTTAAAGTATAAGAAACAAGGAGAGGTCGGGCGTGATGGCTCAAGCCTGTAATCCCAGCATTTAGGGAGGCCAAGGTGAGAGGACTGCCTGAGCACAAGGGTTCAAGACCAGCCTGGGCAACTTGGTGAGACCTCGTCTCTACAATAAAAATGAAAAAATTAGCTGGGCATGGTAGAGCACACCTGTAGTTCCAGCTACTTGGAAGGCTGAGGCAGAAGGATCCCTGAGCCCAGCAGGTTGACGCTGGGGTGGCCATGAGTGTGACACTGCAAAAGAAAAGGAAAGAAAGAAAGAAACAAACAAACAAGGAGAAGTAGGAAAAAAAAACTTCTCTTTGAACTCCCTGAGTTTACTATGACCATTCCACTCCGAAGCCCCCACAGCATTCTCAAAGAAAGCTCCAGGAAACAACAGGAAAAATAATAGCTGACTCAGAAACATTTTCAATTACCAGGCACCTCAGTTCCTGTCTTTTCTGAGTTTCTAGTTCTATTAACTATCGGCCATTGCTATGGTTGAAATGATCTCCTAGAATAACCTGGAAAAGATTCAGACAAGTTTCTAACTCTTTCCATATCCATAGGTGATCCAACCTACATGCTACAAGATAAATAATCACCTAAATAACAGCTTTTTACCTTATCGTAAGCTCCACTTATTTAAGCAAAGTAGGAATTCCCTAAAAGGCTAACTTTCTTAAAAGTAACCCACTGGAGCCGAGCTCGGTGGCTCAGCCTGTAATCCCACACATTGGGAGGCTGAGGTGAGTGGACTGCCTGAGCCCGCAGGTTCAAGACCCGCCTGGGCAACTTGACAAGACCTCATCTCTACAATAAAAAAAAAAAACAAAAAAAAAACCAGCCGGGCGTGGTAGCATGCGCCTGTAATTCCAGTTACTTGGAAGACTGAGGTGGAAGGATGGCCGGAGCCCAGCAGGTCGAGGCTGCAGTGGCCGGGAGTGGCCACTGCACTCCAGTCTGGGCAATAGAGTGAGACTCTGACTCAAAAAAAAAAAAACCAACAAAAAAAGTAACTCACTGGAAAAGAGCATTAATTTGTTACACAGTTGGCTGGGCTCGGAGGCTCAGTCTGTAATCTCAGCACTTTGGGAGCCCAAGGGTTCGAGACCAGCCTGGGCAACTTGGCAAGACACCACCTCTACAACACTTCAAAAAAAAAATTAGCCGGGTATGGCAGCACACACCTGTCGCTCCAGCTACTTGGAAGGCTGAGGCAGAAGGATCACCTGAACCCGGCAAATCAAGGCTATGGTAGCCATGAGTGTGTCAATGCACTCCAGCCCAGTAAGAGAGTGAGACGCTGACTCAAAAAATACAAACAAATAAATAAATAAATATTGATTCATCAAGAAACATCACCTTTATATCAAGTGATGACTTAGTGTTGACTACCAGTGACTCTCAACCTTTCTTCCAGATCTGTAACAATTATACGCATGACACACTCCTGTTAGTTATGTTTATTACATAATGATAAACTATAGTCAAGCATTACCCTTCCCCACAAGTGAGGACACCAAACCCCAAAAGTGAAAATGCGTGCACATGTACTAGAGAAAGAAAACTCATCGATCAAAGGGCAACTGCCCAAGATGACTCAGCAATAAACTGCAGAGGAAGAACTCATATCCAGGCCTCCTAATTCCTTCCCTTTCACTAAACACTGTGGGAAAAACAAATCAAATAAACTCTCCTGGAAATTGGTGTGGTTTTAGTGGTTTTCTACTATTTTTCCTCAAATGAAATTTAACTCATTCCAAATTTCTTTTTTGTTTTTTTTTTTTTGAGTTGGAGTCTCACTCTGTCGCCCAGACTGGAGTGCAGTGGCCACTGCCGGCCACCGCAG
>NW_007253370.1:25799-37900 GCF_000164805.1 Carlito syrichta | reverse complement strand
CTGCACTCCAGTCTGGGTGACAAAGTGAGACTCCAACTCAAAAAATAAATAAATAAAATATTAAAAATAAAAATAAAAACAAAAGCATCAAAACAACTCATAAAGTTTTATGATAGACAAATTTCACTAACTAACTGTGTTTAATAAAAGGACAAATTCAGGCCTTCTTGGAAGCACTGTCCACTGCAAACAGTAAGAATCTTAATAGTCTTGAGGTTAAATCTGAGATTACATCTAAAAAGAAAAAAAAAATAAGATTATCTACAGAATGTCAAGTATTTCCTTTCTGATCTTTTTTTTTTTGAGTTGGAGTCTCACTCTGTCGCCCAGACTGGAGTGCAATGGCCGTCCCGGCCAACCGCAGCCTCGACCTGCTGGGCTCCGGCGATCCCTCCACCTCATCCTTCCAAGTAGCTGGAACTACAGGTGTGCGCTACCACGCCCGGCTGATTTTTGATTTATTGTAGAGATGAGGTCTCGCCAAGTTGCCCAGGCAGGTCTCCAACCCGCGGGCTTAGGCAATCCACTCACCTCAGCCTCCCATGGTGCAGGATTACAGGCTGAGCCACCGAGCCCAGCTTTTTCTGATCTGTTAAATTAGAACTACAAACCTTACCATCTGTGCTCTTCAGAATCCCTGATTTTCAGAAATATCGTCAGGTTTCATCTAATTCAGCAACACACTATTTCTCATTCCCTTAAGCCCTTCCGTCTTAAAAATCATGACATAGCCGGGTTCGGTGGCTCAGCCTGTAATCCTGTGCCTTTGGGAGGCTGAGGTGAGTGGATTGCCTGAGCCCGCGGGTTCGAGACCCGCCTGGGCAACTTGGCGAGACCTCATCTCTACAATAAATCAAAAAATCAGCTGGGCGTGGTAGTGCATGCCTGTAATTCCGGCTACTTGGAAGGCTGAGGCGGAAGGATCGCCGGAGCCCAGCAGGTCGAGGCTGCGGTGGCCGGGAGCGGCCGCTGCACTCCAGTCTGGGCGACAGAGTGAGACTTCAACTCAAAAAATTAAAATTAAAAAAAATATCATGACATAATATGCCTTTCACATCCTCAGGAGTTAGTTTCTTGGAAATAAAGACTAAAGAGCTTTATTTCAAATCTTCCTAATGTCAAATTAATCATAGAGTTCAAATAAGTCTTCATAAAATTCAAGTAACGCACTTTGAAAAGTGCTTGCTTCTATTCCTCTTTTAAAAGACAAAACCTATCTGTGTATTCAATTTCCTAATGTTTCGCTCCAGATATTCCTACATTTTAAGAGCAGAAGATTTCCTTAGACAAAGACACCAACTATTGCCTTTTACATTTCATAAATGAAGAATCCAATTTAGTTGTTGCTTTTCTCATACATTTAAAATGATCTAAGGGGTATCCTAGTTACCACTTCAATCTGGGGCCTTTATTCAAATGGCATTCTGCTGCTATAAAACTCAGGTTTCAATTGCAAGTTATTTTTAAAAGAAACAAAAATCAAGAAAAATTCTAAATCTTTTTTTTTTTTTTTTTTTTTTGAGTCAGAGTCTCACTCTGTTGCCCAGACTGGACTGCAGTGGCTGCTCCCAGCCACCACAGCCTCGACTGACCTGCTGGGCTCCGGTGATCCTTCTGGCTCAGCCTTCCAAGTAGCTGGAACTACAGGCGCGCGCTACCACGCCCGGCTAATTTTTGATTTACTGTAGTGATAAGGTCTCACCAAGTTGCCCAGGTGGGTCTCGAACCCATGGGCTCAGGCAATCCACTCACCTCAGCCTCCCAAGGTGCGGGATTACAAGCTGAGCCACCGAGCCCGGCAAAAAATTCTAAATCTTAATGCCAGCCTCTATCTTCATGCCTCAGGTAACATCACTTTCCTTTGATCTCAGTTTTAAAATTACAAAGTAAATTACAGTTTTTGTATCAAAGTACCTAACAAAATTCCACAGGGGGGAAAAACTGACCTTAAAAAAACAGACCGCCTCCCTCACTCAGTAAAGTCTCAAGGTTCTCAGTTTTGCCTTACAAGAATCAGTCATATGAATAGAAATTTGAGACGTCAACAAGAAAATAATCTCCTTTCTTAAATACATATTCAACTACTTAATATCCTATTAAACCTTTCTAAATAAAAAGAAACAGATATGTAAAACAAATTTTATGACGCTCTCTGAAAGATCACAATAGCTGTGGCCTATTCTGTTACCAGATAACCAAAAGAGAAGACACTCTGTTTTCAAAAGAAAAGCTTCGAGATACTTCCCACTAATGGAATTCTTCTGATCCCACAGTTCAAATCAAATGAAATCTCTCTAACAGTATCAGAGATGGCACTTAAATGTTTGGAAGAAAGAGAAAGCCAATAGCTCTAGGACAAAGAAAGTCACATAACAGAGAAGGAAGTTTTTGTTTGGTACATTGTAATCCCAGCCAAAAGGAACCACAGCCTTGCCTAACTGTGGCTTTAACAACCCAATTAGGTGCGGTGGCAAAACTTTAAGCCAATGTTAAAAATCCACTAATAACCAAGTGCAGTAGCTCATGCCTGTAATCCCTAGCACTTTGAGAGGCTGAGGTGAGAAGATTCCTTGAGCCCAGGAGTTCGAAACCAGCCTGGGCAACATAGTGAGACCTTGTCTCTAAAAAAAAAAAAAAAAAAAAAAAAAAAGCCGGCTCAGTGGCTCAGCCTGTAATCCCACGCCTGGGCAGCTGAGGTGAGTGAATTGCCTGAGCCCGTGGGTTTGAGACCCGCCCGGGCAACTTGGCGAGACCTCATCTGTACAATAAATCAAAATGAGCCAGGCGTGGTAGCATGCGCCTGTAGTTCCAGCTACTCAGAAGGCTGAGGTGGAAGGATCGCCTGAGCCCAGGAGGTCAAGGCTGTGGTGAGCCACGATCATGCCACTGGTCAGAATGAGATATCAACTCAAAATTAAATTAAATTAAAAAACCCACTGGTGAATCAGCTATTCACAACCTTTCAGTAAAACAACCAACCCCAGAAACATTTACATCAAACAAGAAGTTCAAAATGACCAAGTCCGTTTTATATATTTCTCAATCAGGTTTTATTCAAACAGAATTAACATCAAGAAACCAAAGATAATTGTAACAAATGAAAATAAGTAAAAATTGAATGGGTGGGTTGTGTTATAATTGGACTCTAAATTCAACAGCAATTTCGCCCTATTCTGGTTAAGTACTTAACAACTACATACTCAACACTATGGTGGCTCCTTAGTACTACTAATTTAGACATTATCCTGAAATAAGAATTAAATTTTGGCTAGGTGGGGTAGCTCACATTTTTTTTTTTTTTGAGTTGGAGTCTCACTCTGTCGCCCTGACTGGAGTGTAGTAGTGGCCGCTCCCGGCCACCACAGCCTCGACCTGCTGGGCTCCAACGATCCTTCCACCTCAGCCTTCCAAGAAGCCGGAATTACAGGCATGCGCTACCACGCCTGGCTGATTTTTTGATTTATTGTAGAGATGAGGTCTCGCTGCCCAGGCGGGTCTTGAACCCACGGGCTCAGGTGATCCACTCACCTCAGCCTCCCAAAGGCGTAGGATTACAGGCTGAGCCACCGAGCCCAGCTGTGGCTCACATCTTTAATCCGAGCACTCTGAGAGGTAGAGGCAAGAGGAGTGCATGAGCCCAGGGGTTCGAGACCAGCCTGGCCAACTTGGCAAGACCTCATCTTTACAATAAATAAAAAAATTAGCCAGGTGTGGTAGCACGCACCTGTAGTCCCAGGTACTTGGAAGACTAAGGTGGAAGAATCATCAAGCCTGGGCAACAGAGATCCTGACTCAAAAAAAATTTTTTTGGAGGAACATTTAATCCATGTCCATTTTACCCAAAGAACTTTTTTTTTTTTTTTTTTGAGTCTGGAGTCTCACTCTGTAGCCCAGACTGGAGTGCAGTGGCCACTCCCAGCCACCACAGCCTCGACCTGCTGGGCTCCGCGATCCTTCCGAGCAGCCAGAATTATAGGCGCGTGCTACCACGCCTGGCTGATTTTTTGATTTATTGTAGAGATGAGGTCTCACCAAATTGTCCAGGCGGGTCTCGAACCCGCGGACTCGGCAATCCACTCACCTCAGCCTCCCAAAGGCGTGGAATTACAGGCTGAGCCACCGAGCCCGGTTTACCCAAAGAACTCTTAAGCACAAACAGTACCTTCCCTTTCTTTAGTTCTCTATTACTCTATAGCACAGAGTAGGTGTTCAATAGTCACTTGTTAATAAAACAAGAGTTAATTTAAGAGTAGCACTGTCTAAAAGAGTAATAAGCAAATCTGAGTGGAGGACAAATGCAGCAAAGGATGGATCAACAGGCCAAAAATGGAAAGAGACAGAAGAGAGTTGCCCAAGAAAAGAAGAACGGAAGAAACAAGAGGCTATGCGCACAGTTCAATGCTCCAAAAACATTTAATTTGCTGAATTCATTCATTCATCATCCAATTAAGTATCTACCATGTGAGCTATTCAATAAATATTTATTAAGTACCCACTATATGTCAAAGTACTGTTCTAGAATAATGGCTCTCAACCAGGGATGATTTTGTCCCCCAGGAGACATTTAGCAATGTTTAGAGCCATGTTTGACTGTCACAACCAGGGCAGGGGTACTACTGGCATCCACTGGATAGAAACTAAGGATGCGGCTCAATATCCTCCAACACACAGGACAGCCCCCCACAACCAAGAATTATCACTAATGCTGAGGCTGATAAACCTTATTTTAGAAGATGAACAACACAAGTTTCTACAAGGAGACAAATAAAATCTCAACATCTCCTGATAAAAGGAGTAAAGCAAAATAGGGTATCATAAAGGTGGTGTGTAGGAATAGAGTGTTCTTCATTTTATTTCATTTTTTTGAGACAGGGTGTTGCTAACATTGTCCAGGCTAGCCTCAAACTCCTGAGCTCAAACAATCCTCTCACCTCAGCACCCCATGGGGCTACAGGATCCTGACTTAGAATATTCTTTAAGATAGGGTGACAGGGAGAGGGCCACAGGGGAGGATGTCTGCTCTCCCAAGAAGTCTCTCCATGAACAGAGCAAGCCATATGAAGATCTGGGGAAGAAGCATTCCAAAAAGAAATAACAGCAATTGAAAAAACCCTGACATGGGAATGTGCTTGCTGTGTTAGAGAACCAGTAAGAAGGCAAGGATAGTTAGAACGCAGTGAGGAAAAGAGATAAAATCTAAGGCCTTACAGGTCATCCTCCTAATCCAAAAGTAGTATCATTCTCCACCCAATATGCTTCTGCTATATTACCAAAGTAGCTGTAATATCAAATGATCCAACAGCTTCACACCCACAGTAAACCAGAAGTTCAATCAGTTATCTTATTAATTCCACAGACTGTACTTGATCTTTGGCTTAAGTGCAGCTAGAGATCCAGGCACTAACTGGAAGCCTTCCAGGGTTAAAAGTCACCTGATGGTAATCTGCCTGCCTGTTCACCTGTCCTTCAACTTTGCTCCTGAAAAGCAGGACAGTATGGGAGGTAGGAACTCATTACCACAGTGGCATAATGGCATCCAGTCCCTAGCCAAAGAACCCCAACATGAGAAAAGAGGTAGGAGTTGCCTAAGAGCATTCACATACCACTCCAGGAAACTAACCAACAGCAGGAGCCAAACAGCTTCCTATAATTGCGTCGGGACTAATGTAAACAAAGAATTAAGGCCAGGCTCACACTTGTAACCCTAGAATTCTAGGAGGCATAGGTGGAAGAATCGCTTGGCCAGGAGTCTGAGACCAGCTTGGGAAACATAATGAGACCTCAACTCTCAAAAAATATTTATTTGTTTGTTAGTTCACTTGTTTTATGATTATTAATTTTTTTTTAGTAGAGTCTCACTCTGTTGCCCAGGCTGGAGTGCAGTGGCATGCACACGGCCACCTCAGCATTGACATGCTGGGATCAGGTGATCCTTCCGCCTCAGTCTTCTAAGTAGCCAGAACTACAGGCGCATGCTACCACACCTGGCTAATTTTTTTATTCATTGCAGAGATGAGATCTCACCAAGTTGCCCAGGCTGTTTTCGAACCCATGGGCTCAGGCCTCCCAAAGTGCTGGGATTACAAACTTGAGTCACCATGCTCAGCCCAAAAACATTTTAAAAATTAGCCAGGCGTAGTGGTGCATGCCTGTAGTCCCAGCTATGCGGGAGGCTGAGGTGAGAGAATCACTTGAGTCCAAGAGTTTGAGGCTGCCGTGAGCCGTGACTGTGCCACTGCACTCTAGCCTGGGCAACAGAGTGAGACTTCAACTCAAAAAAAGGAAGAACGTAGAATGTTTACATTAAAGCATTTCTGGTTTCTCTAAAAACAAGAAAACAGACTAGAATAACTTTTTGGTTTTGGGTTTGTTTTTTTTTTTTGTCAGAGTCTCACTGTCACCCAGGCTGGAGTGCAGAAGCACGTTCATGGGCTCAGGCAACCCTTCGGCCTTAGCCTTCCAAATGGCTGGAACTACAGGTACACAGCACCACGCCTGGCTAATTTTTAAATGTATTGTAAAGACAAGGTCGCACCAAGTTGACCAGGCTGGTCTCGAACCCCTGGGCTCAGGCAATCCTCTTACCTCAGCCTCCCAAACAAAGTGCTGGGATTAGAGGCACTCAGTGAGCCACCGTGCCCAGCTAGAATAACCTTTGTGCTATACATATTTTACCACCACTACTTAAATAAAAGGCTTTTTATAGTTTACAGCCCTCTTCTCTCAATGGAGAAGGTGCTACCACCTCCTTAAAATTCAATTCGGTCAAACCTCTGGTGAAACAGATTTCTATCTTGTGTGAGATGGAATGAATTAAAAGTCCAAAGTTACTTAAAGGGAAAAATTTTTTCACCTACAGAAATTTTTCATCACAAGAACTCAGCTACGCTGCAAAACTGACTGATCCAACAAGTAGTAAAAATTTAAAAAACCACATACCGACAATGAATACTTAAACTGAAAACCCTAGGACTTCTACAACAAACTAAACTGGATATTTTACTTTTTTTTTTTTTTTTTGAGTTGGAGTCTCACTCTGTCACCCAGACTGGAGTGCAGTGGCACACTCCCGGCCACCGCAGCCTCGACCTGCTGGGCTCAGGTGATTCTTTCGCCTCAGCCTTCCAAGTAGCTGGAACTACAGGTGTGCGCTACCACGCCTGGCTAATTTTTTATTTTATTGTAGAGATGAGGTCTCGTCAAGTTGCCCAGGCGGGTCTCGAACCCGTGGGCTCAGGCAATCCACTCACCTCAGCCTCCCAAAGCGCTGGGATTACAGGCTGAGCCACCAAGACCGGTTTATTCTACTCTTTAAGATCAATAATTTGTCACTGTTATAACAGCACACAACCCTGAAAGTGACAAATGAAGGAAGCCGAACTTATTAACATTAGTGTCATTAAAGTTGGCATACAACCCCCACTGCCAGGTTTTTTTTGAGCCAGTCAAATTGAACAGTGGGGGTTATATGTTAACAACATTAATAAATTCTGATAACCCACTACCACTGGACCAGCCCCAGATTATTTTTTAAAAGCCCTGAAGTCAGACCAGGCATGGTGGCTCACACCTGCATTCCCAGCACTTTGGAAGGCCGAGGTGAGAGGATTCCCTGAGGTCATGGGTTCCAGACCAGCCTGGGCAACTTGGCAAGACCTCATCTCTACAATAAATCAAAAAGTTAGCCAGGCTCAGTAGCGTGTGCCTGTAGTTCCAGATACTTGAAAGGCTGAAGAGAAGGATCACCTGAGCCCAGCAGGTTGAGGCTGTGGTGGCTGTGAATGTGCCACTGCCCTCCAGCACGGACAACAGAGTAAGACTCCAAAAAAAAAAAGCCCCAAAGTCACAGTGGCTCACGCCTGTAATCCCAGAACTTTGGGAGGCGAAGGCGAGAGGATTACCTGAGCTCAGGGGTTTGAGAGCAGCCTCGGCAACTTGGTAAGCCCTCATCTCTACAATAAATCAAAAAATTAGCTGGCATGGTGGTGCATGCCTATAGTTCCAGCTACTTGGAAGGCTGAAGTGACAGGATCACCTGAGCCCAGCAGGTCAAGGCTGTGGTGGCTTATGAGAGTGCCACTGCACTCCAGTCTGGGTGACAGAAACTCCAACTCAAAAAAATGAATAAATAAATAATAAAAGCCCTGAAGTCTATTTATACATATACTACTTCATGTGGTAGACATTAGATATTACTGGTTAGCCGGGCTCAATGGCTCAAAAACAAAACAAAACAAAACAAGCCAGGCTCAGTGGCTTAGCCTGTAATCCTGAACCTTTGGGAGGCTGTGGTGGGTGGACTGCCTGAGCCCACGGGTTCGAGACCCGCCTGGGCAACTTGGCGAACCCTCATCTCTACAATAAATTAAAAAAATTGGCCGGGCTTGGTGGCTCAGCCTGTAATCCCAGCACTTTGGGAGGCCGAGGTGAGTGGACTGCCTGAGTCCGCGGGTTCGAGACCTGCCTAGGCAACTTGGTGAGACCTCATCTCTACAATAAATCAAAAAAATTAGCCGGGCGTGGTAGCGCGCGCCTGTAGTTCCAGCTACTTGGAAGGCAGAGGCGGAAGGATCGCCAGAACCCAGCAGGTCGAGGCTGCGGTGGCCGGGAGTGGCCACTGCAATCCAGTCTGGGTGACTGAATGAGACTCCAACTCAAAAAAAAAAAAAAAAAAAGATATTACTGGTTGTTCCCAGATACAGGGCAACCCAGGAGCCAAGTCCTCTCACTTAAAATGACGATAAATCAATGAGAAGTCTACTCGTGTTCAATTAAATAACCACAGTTGCAAAGAATGGCTTCATAAACGGTACTAGAGACAGTCAATGGAAGAGCAATGTAAATTAAATGTCTAAGAATCATCCAAAATATCAGGGAAAGAGCTCACCAATATCTCCAGCCCTGCCCCACCCCAAAAAGCAAAGAGAAAATCCTGTTATCCAGAAAAAACTGAAGTACAGTACTGGAAGGTAGAGGGACATGTACAGAAAATAGTCTGTTGCAATAAATCAGTGATAGTTCAAAGTGACTTATAACACAATGCTCAACAATCAATGAAATAACATTTCTGATTTAGCATTGCTTTCATGACTTTGTTCGAAAAACTTTATTTTATTTTATTTTATTTTTCTGAGTTAGAGTCTCACTCTTTTGCCCAGGCTAGAGTGCAGTGGCACACTCACAGCCACCACAGCCTCGGCCTGTTGGGCTCAGGTGATCCTTCCGCCTCAGCCTCCAAGTAGCTGAAACTATAGGCATGCGTTACCAGGCCCAGCTACTTTTTTTAAATTTATTGAGCCAGGCTCGGTGGCTCAGCCTGTAATCCTGCACCTTTGGGAGGCTGAGGTGAGTGGATTGCCTGAGCCCACGGGTTCGAGACCCGCCTGGGCAGTGAGACCTCATCTCTATAATAAATCAAAAAAAATCAGCCGGGCGTGGTAGCGCATGCCTGTAATT
Organism: Carlito syrichta; assembly: GCF_000164805.1. NCBI lineage: Eukaryota > Metazoa > Chordata > Mammalia > Primates > Tarsiidae > Carlito > Carlito syrichta. The sequence goes on along the minus strand of NW_007253370.1, from coordinate 28,444 downwards.
CCGGCTACTCGGAAGGCTGAGGCGGAAGGATCGCCGGAGCCCAGCACGTCGAGGCTGTGATGGCCGGGAGCGGCCACTGCACTCCAGTCTGGACTACAACCACCACAGCTTTTTGAGACTCCAACTCAAAAAATAAAAATAAAAAAAAGATGGTGTTAATGGTTCAGAAAGAACCCTTCTAAAGTAGGGTTTCCAAACTTGCCTGAAGATACAGTTAGGGCATTTGTTTAAAACAACAAACACAAAAAGATTCCTGGGCCCTAATTCAGACCTATTAAATCAGAAGTTTTCCAAGAGAATAATTTGTAACCTGTACATTCAACAAGCATGTTAAGTGATTTTTGGTGTTAGGGGAGTCTAGAAAACACTATTCCAAAGGAGTATTAGTAGCCAACTGCACAGACACTATGGTGTTTAAACAGATTATCAGCTGGGAAAAGCTAATGAATAGGCTGGTCAAACATGATAGATTGCAGGCATTTATCAATGTTCCCTCACAAAACACCACTAAATTATAGCAAAGGAATTTTTTAATAAGACACACCACCCTCCCTTAAAAAACAAAGAAAATGAGAAGGGAAACAACAGAGAAAGATGTTAGCAAAGTTTTGGGAACTAGAAAGCAGATGCACTAGTGATAACTTTGCAGACATTAAAAAACTGGACACTGCAATGAAAAGAAGCAAGCAGATTCCCACCACAGACATTCAGAAAAGGCTCAGAAATTAGGGGTACCTTGGAACTCAGGAACATGGGGTGTCGGAGTAGCTAAACAGGAGGGTTGCTTGAAAGCCTATATGAGGCTGGATGTGATGGCTCATGCCTGCAATCCCAGCACTCTGGAAGGCTGAGGCAAGAGGATTGCCTGAGTCCAGGGGTTCGAGACGAGCCTGGGCAACTTGGTGAGACCTCATCTCTATAACAAATCAAAAAATTAGCCAGGCGTGGTGGCACACGCCTGTAGCTCCAGCAACTTGGAAGTCTGAAGCAGGAGGATCGCCTAAGACCAGCAGGTAGAGGATGCAGTGGCTGTGAGTGCACCACTGCATTCCAGGCTTACACTCTTTAGGCAGTAGGCAGCCCAGAGCAGCCTGCCAGTCTGTCTTAAAGTGGTACCCACCAATTGATGAATATCTAGTGTCTCATTCTTAAAAATAAACAGAGGCCAGGCACAGTGGCAAAAGCCTATAATCCCAGCTACTCAGGTGGCTGAGGTAGGAGGATTACTTGAGCCCAGGAGTTTAAGCTCAACCTGGGCAACATAGCCAGACTCAATCTCTCTTTTTTTTTTTTTTGAGTTGGAGTTACTCCATCACCCAGGCTGAAGTGCAGTGGCACATTCTCACTCATGGCCACTCCAGCATTGACTTGCTAGGTTCCGAAGGTCTTTCCGTCTCAGCCTTCCAAGTAGCAGGAACAATAGGCACGTGATACCATGCCCAGGTAATTTTTTATTTATTGTAGAGATAAAGGCTCACCAAGTTGCCCAGGGTGGTCTCAAACTCACAGGCTCATGCAATCCACTCGCCTCGGCCTCCCAGAGTGCTGGGATTCCAGGCTGAGCCACCAAGCCCCGCCAGACCCCATCTCTTAAAAAACAAACAAATAAACAATAAAAATTGAACAAATAGCCAAGAATCATCAGACAATTGAAGAAAATGTCTAAAATGAAAGACAGAAGTCAAGATAAAACAGAATTCCTGAAAGTGTGCAAAAAATTCAGAGAATAAAAAAGAGCTCTTGGAAATTTAAAAAACTGATAGTAAAAATGAAAAATACAACAGAGGGTTGGGAAAAAAGCTAAGGAAACTTCCTGAAAGTTGAATAAAGAAAAAAATGACAAACTGACAAGGAAACAAAATTAGGGGACCAGCCTAAGAGTCTCACCAACTAGATAATAGTGTTCCCAGAAAGAAAAAGGAGAGAAACGATTATCAAAGTGAGCATACATTATCAATTCAAGAAAATTTCCCAGGATAAATGGAAATAAGCTTCCAGACTGAAAAGGCCCACCAGATGGCGAATATGATGAATGTTAAAATACCCACTCCAGCTGGGCTCGGTGGCACAGCCCGTAATCCCGCGCCTTTGGGAGGCTGAGGTGAGTGGATTGCCTGAGCCCGCGGGTTCGAGACCCGCTTGGGCAGGTGAGACCTCATCTCTACAATAAATCAAAAAATTAGCTGGGCATGGTAGCGCGCGCCTGTAGTTCCGGATACTTGGAAGGCTGAGGCGGAAGGATCGCCGGAGCCCAGCAGGTCGAGGCTGCGGTGGCCGGGAGCGGCCACTGCACTCCAGTCTGGGCGACAGAGTGAGACTCCAACTCAAAAAAAAAAAAAATACCCACTCCAAGACACAACATGATTGCATTTCAGAATACCAGAAATAAAGACAAGATCCTGGGACCAGGCAGGCTTGGTGGCTCAGCCTGTAATCCCAGCACTTTGGGAGGCCAAGGCCAGTGGACTGACTGCCTGAGCCTGCAGGCTTGAGACCAGCCCAGGCAACTTGGCGAGACCTCGTCTCTACAATAAATCAAAAATCAGCCAGGCATGGTAGCATGCACCTGTAGTTCTGGCTACTTAGAAGGCTGAGGTGGAAGGCAGCTGGCGCCTAGCAGGTCGACGCTGGAGTGGCTGTGAGTG
>NW_007253370.1:23606-25778 GCF_000164805.1 Carlito syrichta | reverse complement strand
CCGGGCGTGGTAGCGCATGCCTGTAATTCTGGCTACTTGGAAGGCTGAGGCGGAAGGATCGCCGGAGCCCAGCAGGTCGAGGCGGCGGTGGCCGGCAGCGGCCACTGCACTCTAGTCTGGGCAACAGAGTGAGACTCCAATTCAAAAAAAAAAAAGACAAGACCCTAAAATCTTCCAGAGAAAAAAACAGATCTCATACAAAGAATCTAGAATCAGAACAGCATCAAACTTCACAAAATCACTGTTAAAAGTTAAAAGAACCAGGTGCGGTGGCTGAAGCCTGTAATCCCAGCACTTTAGGAGCTGAGATTGAGGCAAGAGATTGCCTGATCCCCTGGGATCAAAACCAGCCTAGGCAACTTGGTGAGACCTTGTCTCTACAACAAATAAAAAAAAAAAATTAGCCAGGCGTGGTAACCTGTGCCTATAGTTCCAGCTACTTGAAAGGCTGAGGCCGAAGGATCACCTAAGCCCAGCAAGTCGAGACTGCAGTGGCCATGAGAGTGCCACTGCACTCCAGCCTGGGCAGAAGAGTGAGACTACAACTCAAAAAAAAAAAGTTAAAAGAGACCGGGCACAGCGGCTCATGTCCAGCACTTGGGGAAGCAGAGTCAAGAGGACCGCCTGAGCCCAGGGGTTGGAGATCAGCCTTGGCAACTTGGCGAGACCACAGCTCTATAATAAACAAAAAAATTAGCCAACATGGTGGCATGCACCTGTAGTTCCAGCAACTTGGAAGGCTGAGGTGGAAGGATCGCCGGAGCCCAGCAGGTCGAGCCTGCAGTGGCCGGGAGCGGCCACTGCACTCCAGTCTGGGCAACAGAGTGAGACTCCAACTCAAAAAAAAAAGAAGTTAAAAGACCACAATGCAAGGACTTATAGTTTCCAAAGAAATATAATCTCCGACATAAAACGGTATATCTAGTTAAGCCACCAGCAAGTGTGAGAGTAGAAAGGAGATTCAAACATGCAAGACCTCAAAAAAGCCCTGACCCTTTTCACAAAGCCTCTGGAAGAGGCGCTCCATTAATGTCTCTCAACGCATTGAGAAGAAATTTCTACTTCTACCAGGGTTTACGGATGAGTCAGTGATTGACGTTCAGTGACTCAAGCAAAAACCAAAATAGAAAGGAAAGAAGGAAAAGAAAGAATGGCAATTACTACATCTAGAGAAAAATCGTGCAAGGAAATAAATGTAATGTAATGACACAGTTCTTATATCGGGTGCTAAATATTTTTCTTCTTTTGGTGACAATCACCTCTACTTCTTTCTGGACTCAAACGGGGTGGGGAAAGGCAGGAGGCCTGGGAACTACATTTATCAGAATTCTTTGTCAGCTGTAGTTTAAATTCCACCAATGCAAATCACTGACACAAGAAGCGAACAATGGAAGAAAGACAGGTATCATTACTGCTCCTGCAGCAGCATTGAGAGCGTGTGGCCTCAGATAGATGGTAGATATGGTTTGCAGTAGTTTCCAGTGTTCTGCAAACTGCCTGCTTAGGTGTTTAAGGCAGCTAAGATTATTAATGGTAGTAGTTTCTTGAAATTTCTGCAACATGGCTTTCCCTGACTTATCCTCTTCCAGTCTTCCAATGGCTTTGTAAGCATGTGATTTGAAATACCAAGCATGGTTTATTTTTCTGACCAAACCCTGATATACAACATCAAAATACACAAAATATTGATTTAATCAAGATTGTGATATATCTGTATTAATTATTGGGGGTAGGTGGCAACATAAGAATGCAAAATCTTCACTTTCCATAGTACAAACTCAATGGATATATCTAAGAATGGAAAAATCAAGAAATAACAGTATAACCATGCGTGGAGGCACATGCCTGTAGTACCCACTGAGGCAAGAGGATCACTTAAACCCATGAGTTTGAGGCCAGGCTGGACAATATAGTGAGATCCCATCTATTTAAAAAAAAAAAAAAAAAAAAAAAGCCAGGCTCGGTGGCTCAGCCTGTAATCCCGCACGTTGGGAGGCTGAGGTTGAGTGGATTGCCTGAGCCCACGGGTTCGAGAGCCGCCTAGGCAACTTGGCAAGACCTCACCTCTACAATAAATCAAAAAATTAGCCGGACATGGTTACGTGCACCTGTAGTTCCAGCTACTGGAAGGCTGAGGCAGAAGGACTGCCGGAACCCAGCAGGTCGAGGCTG
>NW_007253370.1:22201-23569 GCF_000164805.1 Carlito syrichta | reverse complement strand
CCCCCCCCCCACAAAAAAAAGACAGGAAGAAGGATCAGCATAAGCACACTAATGTAAAAATGTGGATAAAACATATCAGAAAAAAAACACTGCAAGTAGTACAAGTGATTGAGACAGACAAAGAGTAATGGAACACTGTTGGTTTTTTTTTTCCTATTTCCTTACCTCAGTCTCCTTAATAGCTAGGACTACAAGCATGCCACTATACCTAGCTCATTATTTTTTTTTTTTAATTTTTTGTAGAGATGGGGATCTTGCTACATTGCCCAGGCTGATCTTGAACTCCTGGTCTCAAGCAATCCTCCCACCTCAGCCTCCCAAACTGCTGGGATTACAGGCATGAGACACCATATGCAGTTTTAGGTTTTGTTTTGTTTAATCATAAGCCTTGTATACTCTGACTCTTTATGGATTCTTACTATTTTGACAGAAAACAAACATTTAATTACTACAAACCAAAAAATCCTAACACTGTGTAAGTAAAACCACCATATAAGCACACTGATCAAAATTTCAAAAAATAAAGTCACTGCTGGAAATGTTACCAATGCAGTTAATGAGAGTAAAAAATCCCAAACAAACCAAAAAAATTTTTTTTTTGTTTAGCTGGAGTCTCACTCTGTTGCCCAGGTTGGAGTGTAGTGGCATGCTCATGGCCACTGCAGTCTCGACCTGCTGGACTTAGGCAATCCTTCCAAGTAGCTGGAACTACAGATGCATACCACCACACCCAGCTAACTTTTGTGATTTATTGTAGAGACGAGGTCTCACCAAGTTGCCCAGGCTGGTCTTGAACCCCTGGGCTCAAGCAATACTGTCACCTCGGCCTCCCAAAGTGCTGGGATTACAGACTAAGCCACTGCACCCAGCCCCCCAAAATTTTTAAAGGCCATTATGTCCAGGCCAGGCAAGGTGGCTCACACCATAATCCCAGCATTTTGGGAGGCTGAGGCGAGAGGACTGCCTGAGACCACAGGTTAGAGATCAGCCTGGGCAACTTGGCAAGACCTCATCTCTACAATAAATTTTAAAAAAATTAGCTGGGTATGGTGGTTCACACCTGTAGTTACAGCTACCTGGAAGGCTGAAGTGGAAGGATCACCTGAGTCCAGCAGGTCAAGGCTGTGGTGGCCATGAGCATGCCACTGCACTCCAGTCTGGGGGACAGAGAGAGACTCTGACTCAAAAAAAAAGGAGGGGGGATCTGTAAGAAAGCTAAGTCAGGAGGATGGACCCTCTCACCAAGGAAGCTAGGGTGGGCACTAACCCTGTGGCAATCAGATCTTGCTTTGAAGCAACCCACTGAGAACTATCTAAAAAGCACTGACTGAATACAAGGAGAAACACAAAAGCATAAAATATGCTGAT
>NW_007253370.1:8624-22181 GCF_000164805.1 Carlito syrichta | reverse complement strand
AAAAAAAAAAAAAAAAAAAGGTCATTATGTCCAATTCTAGAACCTGAGTCTTGACTCAACTCTAATGGAAGCAGACTGCCTGATGTGACCTGAATTTCTGCCACAGCCTGGGTGTAACCAAACAGTGATCAACAGCCCCAGAGCTTACTTAACAGAGGTCAAACAGGTGAGCAACTTCCAGGTCACTGTAGGAAATCAAGACCAAAATTAATTGCAAAAGTATGCACAAAAATAGAAGGATAGGCAACCCCCTTGGGTCCCCTCCCACTGTGGGAGTGTGTCTGTCCTCTCAATAAATCCTGCTTTCTAAAAATAAAAAAAAGGATAATCTTTTTTTTTGAGTCAGAGTTTCACTGTGTTGCCCAGGCTGGAGAGCTGTGGCACACTCATGGCCACCACAACCATGACCTTCTTGGCTCAGGTTATCCTCCCACTTCAGCCTTCCAAGTAGTTGCAACCACAGGCACGTGTCACCACATCTGGCTGATTTTTTTGATTTATTGTAGAGACAAGGTCTCACCATGTTGCTCAGACAGGTCTTGAACCCCTGAGCTCAGGCAATCCTTTCACCTCGGCCTCCCAAAGTACTGGGATTACAGACGTGAGCCACTGCGCTGGCCAAAGGATAAATCTTAAAATCAGCTGCTTTACCCTTTTTTAGGTCCTGATTTCAATTTAATTCCACTAACTGCTCAAAACCAAAAACAATCAACACCTGTTGTCAAAATATCTTTAGAAGTTCTAAGAAACTGTTCATTAGATTAAAAAGCTATTACCGAAACAGGCTGAAACCCTGTCATCGATGACCACTCTCCTCACATTGTTTTTTTTTGAGTCAGAGTCTCACTCTGTTGCCCAGGCTGGAGGCCACCAGAGTCTCGACCTGCTGGGCTCAAGTGATCCTTCCACCTCAGGCTTCCAAGTACCTGGAACCACAGGCATGTGCCACCATGCCCTGCTAATTTTTCTTGATTTATTGTAGAGATGAGGTGTCACCAAGTTGCCCAGGCTGGTCTCGAATCCAGAGCAATCCTCTCACCTAGGCCTCCCAAAGTGCTGGGATTATTAGGCGTGAGCCACTGCGCTGGCCTCTCCTCACATTCTAAGCTACCATATCCCATATTACTAGCTTCCAGCCTCCATAAGCCTGACTTCGTTTGAACAGCCCTAAAATAAAAGTAGAAAAGCAGCTGGGCTCGGTGGCTCAGCCTGTAATCCTGCGCCTTTGGGAGGCTGAGGTGAGTGAATTGCCTGAGCCCGCGGGTTCAAGACCCGCCTGGGCAACTTGGCGAGACCTCATCTCTACAATAAATCAAAATGAGCCAGGCATGGTAGCGCGCGCCTGTAGTTCCAGCTACTTGGAAGGCTGAGGCAGAAGGATCGCCGGAGCCCAGCAGGTTGAGGCTGCGGTGGCCAGGAGCTGCCACTGCACTCCAGTCTGGGTGACAGAGTGAGACTCCAACTCAAAAAAAAAAAAAAAAAAAAGAAAAGCACAGACAGAGAACAGTCAGTTGTAAAGAAAACGCAGAGATGAGTCTCCATTAAGAAACGGCCCAGAAGAAAACTAAAGCAGATGCTCCATAAAATGTTGATCCAGACTTCACACGCAGAGAAGTGTCATGCCTCATTTCAAAGATAATATAGTAAGTCCCAACTCACCACAGATAATCTAATAACAAAGCTGTGACTTTCATTGTCAAGGAGTCACTTCTCTCTCACTCTAATACCCTTAAGCCATCAGAAACACAGATGCTCCTTGCTGAAATGCTAGAAAAATTTGCACATTTTCATTCTCTGATCACTAGTGATAGGCTGCTAACTCAAGAGTCCACTTATAAAAACAGGGCAAGCTGATTCAATTACACAAGAAAGGTACTAAATCAAACAGAACCATCTGGGTTTTGAGCCCTGTGATTTCTGAACAAAAGTCAATATACGGCTGGATGCGGTGGCTCATGCCTATAATCCCAGTCCTTTGGGGGGCCGAGGTGAGAGGATCGCCTGAGCCTGCAGGTTCAAGACCAGCCTGGGCAACATGGTGAGACTTTGTTTCTACAATAAATCAAAAAATTAGCCAGGCGTGGTAGCACACGGCTGTAGTTCCAGCTACTTGGAAGGCTGAGGCAAAAGGATCGCCAGAGCCCAGCAGGTTGAAGCTGAGGTGGCCATGAGCGTGCCACTGCACTCCAGCCTGGATGAGGGAGTAAGACTACAACTCAAAAAAAAAAAAAAGGCAATACACTTGCAGATAAAAATGTTTACATATATTGAGTTATAATGGTCCTTGGGTTACTGATTCATTTGCATGTCCAACAGGTCTTATGAGTCATACTAAGACATATGGCCTGATGAAGAGACAGAATCCTATACTCACCAGTTCAGAATAAGACATCTGTGCACTCTCCCTTGCCCCATGAGGATTATTTAAAAAGTCAATATTCCCTGAAAGTAAAGAGGTCTTATTTCCTAAGTATTAGGTCTGGCAACCTAATAATCCCTTCATTCCCCATAATTTAGAAATCTAAGAATTGTTCCCTGGTGATCCTAATCTCCAAACCAATTTCTAAGACTAAAATTTTAAGACCTACTCTAGTCAACCAAGTTTAATTTGTGGAACCTATAAGAAATCAAGACTAAAAGAATAGGCTTTTATTCAGGAAAGTTCTTATTAAAAAATATGTTCCACTGCAGAAGCATCAAATGACTTTTTTTTTTAATGAGTTGAGGTCTCACTCTGTCACCCATGCTACAGTACAGTGGCTTGATCATGGTTCACCATAGCCTTGACCTCCTGGGCTCAAGTGAGCCTTCTGCCTCAGTCTCCCAAGTAGCTAGGACTACAGGTGTGCACCATCATACCTGGTTAAATTTTAAATTTTTCCTAGAGACAAGGTCTCACTATGTTGCTCAAGCTGGTCTCGAACCCCTGGGCTCAAGCAATTCCCTCATCTTGGTCTCCATATGCTGGGATTACAGAGAGGCATGAGCCATTGCGCCTAGCCCAGACTCCTTTACAATATTAATGGTTTCAACATCAACACTAGTAATTAATACCTGTGGAAAGAACTAGCAAAAAGAATCTCTACTTTAGAGGCTGAGCTCAAAATTCACTGCGCTGTTTTTCCCTTTTTCCGAAGACCTCACTCTCTGAAGCCTTGCCTCCTGCGGCTCTACTTCTCACTCCCTAAGCTCCAGCCACTGGCACTTCTTTCAATTCCTCAAAATACCCACATTCTTTTCCTCCCCAGGACCTTCACCTGGACTATTTCCTCTACCTAAAGGAGTCTTTTGTCCTCCCCTCATTCTTAGGTTTCAGTCTTTTTTTTTTTTGAGTTGGAGTCTCACTGTCGCCCAGACTGGAGTGCAGTGTCCACTCCCGGCCACTGCAGCCTTGACCCACTGGGCTCCGGCGATCCTTCCGCCTCAGCCTTCCGAGTAGCCGGAATTACAGGCATGTGCTACCATGCCCGGCTGATTTTTTGATTTATTGTAGAGATGAGGTCTCACCAAGTTGCCCAGGCGGGTCTGGAACCTGCAGGCTCAGGCAATCCACTCACCTTAGCCTCCCAAAGGCGTGGGATTACAGGCTGAGCCACCGAGCCCGGCAGGTTTCAGTCTTAAAAGTCAATTCTGGGCTGGCACGGTGGCTCACGCCAATAATCTCAGCACTTTGGGAGGCCGAGATGAGTGAATTGTGGAGCCCAGGCGTTCAAGAACAGCCTGGGCAATACAGCAAGACCTCATCTCTATAAAAAAAATTTTTTAATAGCCAGGCAGGCCGGGCACAATGGCTCATATCTGTAATGCCAGCACTTTGGGAGGTGGAAGTGAAAGGATTGCCTGAGCTCAGGAGTTCAAGACCAGCCTGAGCAACACAGCAAGACCTCATCTCTACAATAAATCAAAAAATCAGCTGAGCATGGTGGCACATGCCTATGGTTCCAGCTACCTGAAGGCTGAGGCGGAAGGATGGCCTGAGCCCAGCAGGTCGAGGCTGCCTTGGCCATGAGCGTGCCACTGCACTCCAGCCTGGGCAACAGAGTGAGACTCCAACTCAAAAAAAAAAAAAAAAAATTGCCAGGGCAGTGGCTCACGCCTGTAATCCCAACACTTTGGGAGACGAGGCAAGAGGACTGCCTGAGTCCATGGGCTCAAGACCAGCCTGGGCAACTTACAGAGGCCTCGTCTCTATAATAAATCAAAAAATTAGCCAGGTATGGTGGCACGCACTTGTAGTTCTAGCTGCTTGGGAAGCTGAGGCAGAAGGATCACCTGAGTCCAGCAGGGAGAGGCTGCGGTGGCCAGGAGTGTGCTACTGCACTCCAGTCAGGGCGATGAAGTGAGACTCCAACACACACACACACACACACACACACACAAAGTCAGTTCCACCGGCCGGGCTAGGTGGCTCAGCCTGTAATCCCAGCACTTTGGGAGGCCAAGGTGAGAGGATTGCCTGAGCCCGTGGGTTCGAGACCTGACAGGGCCAGTTGGTGAGACCTCATCTCTACAATATATAAAAAAATTAGCCAGGTGTGGTAGCACACGCCTGTAGTTCTGGATACTTGGAAGACTGAAGCAGAAGGATCGCCGGAGCCCAGCAGGTGGAAGCTGCAGTGGCCGGGAGGGGTGCCACTGCACTCCAGTCTGGGCGACGGAGTTAGACTCCAACTCAAAAAAAAAAAAAAAAATCAGTTCCTCAGACACCTACCCTGACTGCCCATACTCCCAGTCAACCTGGGTTGGGCATCCCATTAGCTGTCTCCACAGCATTTACAGCAACAGTAATTAATTATCTGTTTAATAGATGTCTTCCCCACTAGATCCTACCTGCCATGAGACAAGGACTGAGTCAGTCTGTTCACTGTGCATCTGCATCCCCTGGCACAGTGCTTGGAAAATAGCAGGGGCTCAACCATTCTTGAAAAAATAAATAATGGCTCATGCCTGTGATCCCAGCACCTTGAGAGGCAGAGACAAGAGGAGTGTCTGAGCCCAGGGGTTTGAGACCAGCCTGGGCAACTTGTCAAGACTTCATCTCTCCAATAAATAAAAAAATTAGCCAGGAATGGTGGTGCATGCCTGTAGTTCCAGCAACTTGGAAGGCTGAGGCAGAAGGATCACCTAAGCCCAGCAGGTCAAGGTTGTGGTGGCCATGAGTATGTCACTGCACTACAGCCTGGGCAATAGAGTGAGACTCCGACTCAAAAAAATGAAAAAGAAGAGAAAATAAATAACAATCATTTAAAAAGTCAGCTTCCAGTCAGGCTCGGTGACTCGGCCTGTAATCCCGTGCTTTGGGAGGCTGAGACCCACCTGGACAACTTGGCGAGACCTCATCTCTACAATAAATCAAAAAAATTAGCCAGGCATGGTAGTGCACTCCTGTAGTTCCAGCTACTGGAAGGCTGAGGCAAAAGGATCGCGGGAGCTCAGCAGGTCAACGCGGCGGTGGCCGGGAGCAGCCACTGCACTCCAGTATGGGCGACAGAGTGAGACCCCAACTCAAAAATAAATAAATAAATAAAAAGTCAGCTTCCGCAATTCTACTTCTAAGAATTTATCCTACAGATACAGTCATACATGCAAAGGGTCAAATATATATAATATGGGTCTTCACTGGAGCACAGTTTGTAATAGCAGAAGACTGGAAACAGCTTCAATGTCTGTCAGTATAGGAAGGTGCCAAATATCATTGTTGCTTGATAGGGAATAACTGCAAAATAGGTCTAAAACCAAACCAAAGATACAAATAGCACTGACAATTTGTTTTTTTAAAAAGCAAGCAGCTGGGCATGGTGGCTCATACTGGTAGTCCCAGTACTTTGAGAGACTGAAGCAAAAGGATTGCTTGAGCCCAGGAGTTTGAGACCACCCTAAGCAACATAGAGAGACCTGGTATACAAAAAATTAAAAAGTTAGCCTAGTGTGGTAGCGCACACCTAAAGTCCCAGCTACTCAGCAGGCTGAAGTGGAAGAATCACCTGAGGCCAGGAAGATGAGGCTGTGATGAGCTATGATTGTGCCACTGCACTCCAGCCTATGTGACAAGGTGAGACCTTGACTCAAAAAATAAATAAATAAATGTGTGTGTACATATATATATATATATATATTATGTATATATATATATATTTGCTTTATATGTACTTGTATCTGTGGAAAGGATTTTTTTTTTTTTTTTGAGTTGGAGTCTCACTCTGTCGCCCAGACTGGAGTGCAGTGGCCACTCCTGGCCACCGCAGCCTCGACTTGCTGGGCTCCGGCGATCCTTCCACCTCAGCCTTCCAAGTAGCTGGAACTACAGGCGCACGCTACCACGTCGGCTAATTTTTTATTTATTGTAGAGATGAGGTCTTCTCAAGTTGCCCAGGTGGGTCTCGAACCCGCGGGCTCAGGCAATCCACTCACCTCAGCCTCCCAAAGGCGTGGGATTACAGGCTGTGCCACCGAGCCTGGCTTTTTTTTTTTTTTTTAACTGGAATCTCACTCTGTTGCCCAGACTAAAGTGCAGTGGCACACTCCTGGCCTCCACAGCCTCGACCTGCTGGGCTTTGGCGATCCTTCCGCCTCAGCCTTCCAAGTAGCCAGAACTACAGGAGTGTGCTACCACGCCCAGCTAATTTTTTAAAATTTATTGTAGAGACGAGGTCTCACCAAGTTGCCCAGGTGGGTCTCGAACCCATGGGCTCAGGCAATCCATTCGCCTTGGCCTCCCAAAGTGCTGGGATTACAGGCTGAGCCACTGAGCCTGGCCGGAAAGGATCTTAAATGATATTAGTTGACTGGGCTTGATGGCTGAGCCTGTAATCCCAGCACTTTGGGAAGCCATGACGAGTGGATTGCCTGAGCCCGCGGGTTCAAGACCAGTCCAGGCAACTTGGCGAGACATCGTCTCTACAATAAATAAGATAAAATAAAAAATTAGCTGGGGGTGGTAACACGTGCCTATAGTTCCCGCTACTTGGAAGGCTGAGACGGAAGGATGACCAGAGCCTATGAAGTCGACACTGGGGTGGCCAAGAGTGTGCCACTGCCCTCTAGCCTAAGCGACAAAGTGAGACTCCACTAAAAAAAAAAAAAAAAAAAAAAAATTAGTTGCCTCTGGGAAGATGAACTGGAGTAATGGAAAGACAAAAGTAGAAATATCGGAGGGTATTCACCATACACTTTTTTTTTTTTGAGTCTTCCAAGAAGTTGGAAACTGAGGTACGCCCCACCATGCCTAGCTAATTTCTTGATTTACTGTGGAGATGAGGTTTTACCACGTTGCTCAAGCTGGTCTCAAACCTCTGAGCTCAGGCAATCCTCTTGTCTCTGCCTCCCAAAGTGCTAGGATTACAGATGTGAGTCACCGCCCTGGCCTACTTTTTTTTTTTTTACCCCTCCTGCAGGCGAGTTATCACATATTTCTTAGTGGATTCCAACGTCCAAGGCCACTGCCCTGTTTACATACTTTTTTTATAGCCTTTTGAATTTTGTATTACCTATTTAAAAGATAAAATTTGCTAAAAACAGTCCTGTCCTTATTTCTTAGACAGTGAGAGAAAGAGTTTCAATATCTCATACCTGGATTTTAGATGAAAACATTCTACCTACTGGCAGAGCCTGGAAGGGTGAAAATGGAAAGAAGGAAAATTCCCTTATCCACAAATCTCAGACATTTTACCCCACACCAGATTGTATCACTTTAGAAGGAAATTCTGTTTTTTACAACCAACTGTCCCAATGCGAATACATATGGAGAATGTTTTCATAGTCAGAAGGGATTATTGGGAGAAAAACAAGGATTATTGGATTCAGCATTTCCATAAGCATAGAAAGTAGGTCGGCAAATTTGTGCTGAAGAAACATCATATAAACACTTACTAAAACAAATTTTTTTCACTGAGGGGCCTCAAAATCCAATGGAGCTCAAATTGAATCCATGAAGTTTCAGAAATTAAAAATTTTCTGAAAACCAATTATAAGAATGAGGAGATAGCCAGGCATGGTGGTGCATGCCTATAGTTCCAGCTGCTTGGAAGGACCACCTGAGCCCAGCAGGTCGAGGCTGCGGTGGCTGTGAGTGTGCTACTGCACTCCAGCCTGAGCAACAGAGTAAGACTCCAACTCAAAACAAAAGAAAAGAATGGGGAGGAAAAATATACCCATACCTTAGATACACAGATTTTCCAAACTTCAAGGCACTCTTCAGGAAAGAAAGATCTGAGACTAAGCACAACTTCAATAAGCATATGTTACCACAATCAAAGCCCTGGGCCAGAGTTGAAACCTTTGGGCCTGCTGGGTTCTCAAACCTGTATATCAGGAACAGAACACTCTGGTTCAGCCTGTAATCTCAACACTTTGGGAGGCCAAGGCAAGTGGATTGCCTGAGCCCGCAGGTTCGAGACCAGCCCAGGCAACTTGGCAAGACATTATTCGGGCGTGGTGGTGGACTACTTGTAAGGTGAAAGGATCGCCAGAACCCAGCAGGTTGACGCTGAGGTGGCTGTGAGCGTGCCACTGCACGACAGTCTGGGTGACAGAGACTCCAACTCAAAAAAAAAAAAAAAAAAGATGTGGGGTACAATTCAGGGATTAGGTAGATAAGTGGCCATCGTACAGGTACAGCTCTGAACTTTCAAAACTAGGCAAAGACAATGATTCTACATTTAATCTCCAGATGAATAAGAAGCAGATTTGAGTTTACAAGGATTGCAAGAACATTCAGTGAAGAGAGTTGCCCCTACTTCTTTGCAGAACAGCTCTCAGGAGCTGCCAAATGAACCTCACTTTGACACAGAACACCCCATCTACTCTAATCCGGAGAATGTCCCTCAAGAGACATCAAGCAGAACTCTGCCAACTTCTGCTTGGGAGTTGTGTGAAGAATAGCAGCAACAAGAGCCTACTTTGAGAAGGAGATCAACAATCACACTCAAGAAGAAAAGAAGTTACTTGGCAAAGGGATGCATGTTGCCAAAATGTTAGTCACAGCATCAGGGTCCCAGTTTGTGTCTCCGCAACCATTCTTTGCTTTGACAAACTCCATTCTCTGACCCAGGAAATCCAACTCAGCTTCTGTCACCCTCCCTATTTGAAGCAGTGAAGAATCCTTTCAATTCGCTAAGATCAAACTGTGACACAGACAAGATGTCCACCAGAAACTAAAAAGGGGAGAAAAAAAATGTGTGATTTGCTATTTCCCACTTAGGACTGGTTCAAGTAGAGCAATGGAAAACTATGACAGGATAGGACAAATGGGAAATCATTATGTTAAAGAAGTAGGCTATCCCAGAAGCCCCCCCAGGAACCACTGAACCTCCATAAGCTGTCTCAAAACCCTCTTAAAAACAAAGCAGAAAGGGTTTAGGGTGAAATAACAGCACAACATTCTGCAGGTTTTTACGCCCCAAATAAGTGCATATACTTGCAGCCTGCAGCTCTTCCTGGAGTTAGCATGAAGACTAGTTTGCTGAAACAGTCTGTGAATCTGAGAACTACTTCAGAGCAAAAGGAAAATAGACTCGAGTGTGCCAGGTTACTCTTCCAATTAGAGTCCAAGAAGTCAAGAAAGATTCAATAATTTTCTTTTTTTATTTTTGAGTTGAAGTCTCACTCTGTCATCCAGACTGGATTGCAGTGGCCGCTCCCGGCCACCGCAGCCTCGACCTGCTGGACTCCAGCGATGCTTCCGCCTCAGCCTTCCAAGTTGCTGGAACTACAGGCGCGCGCTACCACGCCCGGCTGATTTTTGATTTATTGTAGAGATGAGTCTCGCCAAGTTGCCTAGGCGGGTCTCGAACCCGTGGGCTCAGGCAATCCACTCACCTCGGCCTCCCAAAGCGCGGGATTACAGGCTGAGCCTCTGAGCCCGGATTCAATAATTTTCAACACAACAGGACTCCTCTCTCTTCCCCACCCCCCCCTTTATTTTTTTTGGTGACAGCTGGTAAGTCTAGAATTGCTTCCCTCCTTTAAAGTCATCAGCAAAACCTGAAATCACTGTTTTCCACACCTTCCAACCTCCCATTTCACCTTTGTGCTAACATCATGTAACTAATCAGTACCAACCAGGGTAAACACTACTCTGATATCAAGTGTGAAGCAGAATTAGAAACTACCTCCTCTCTCACAAATCCACATCAGACCTCAAAAATGCCAAGACTTTCAGGAGCACTTCTTCTAAGCTAAACAAGCGCACCTATGAGCAAAGTGTGCAGATTACTATGC
This sequence comes from Carlito syrichta, assembly GCF_000164805.1. Lineage (NCBI taxonomy): Eukaryota > Metazoa > Chordata > Mammalia > Primates > Tarsiidae > Carlito > Carlito syrichta. Next base: position 11,963 of record NW_007253370.1, on the reverse strand, counting down.
CCAAAGAAAAAGCCAAAACAGCGACAATTTCAAAGGATTAAAAAAAGGAACTAGGCTAGGCGCAGTGGCTCAAGCCTGTAGTCCCACTCAGCACTTTGGGAGGCCAAGGCGAGAGGATTGCCCGAGACCAGCCTGGGCAACTTGGTGAGACCTCGACTCTGCAATAAATCAAAAACTTATCCAGGTGTGGTAGTGCACACTTGTAATTCCAGCTGCTTGGAAGGCTGAAGTGAAAGGATCGCCTGAGCCCAGCAGGTCAAGGCTGTAGTGGCCGTGAGCGTGCCACTGCACTTCAGCCTAGGCAACAGAGTGAGACTCCAACTCAAAAAAATAAAATAAAATAAAGAAAGAAACTAAAATTGCCCACAAGCATACTGGTTTCCACCAACTGACAACAAGGCCACTGACTGGACTAATGCAGAAGGCTCAACTGTCCAAAATATTATTTTTCAGTGAATTCTCAAAGAGTTCATAAAGAAAGACAGTGTCTGCCAAGAATAAAATATAGTCATCCCTTGGTGTCTGTGGGGGACTGGTTTAGGGTCCAACCATAGATACCAAAATTCACAAATGCTCAAATTCTTTATATAAAATCGCATAGTTTTTGCATGCAACCTACACACATCCTCCCATATTCTCTAAATCATACCTAGATTAACAATGCCCAATACAACGAAAATGCTATGTATTGATTACAGCATTGTTAGGGAATAAGACAAGAAAAAAAGGTAGGTAGCTGGGCTGGGTGGCTCAGCCTGTAATCCCGTGCCTTTGGGAGGCTGAGGTGAGTGGATTGCCTGAGCCCGCGGGTTCAAGACCCACCTGGGCAGCAAGACCTCATCTCTACAATAAATCAAAAAATTAGCCGGGGGTGTAGCGGGCGCCTGTAGTTCCAGCTACTTAGAAGGCTGAGGTGGAAGGATCGCCGGAGCCCAGTAGGTCGAGGCTGTGGTGGCCGGGAGCGGCCACTGCACTCCAGTCTGGGCGACAGAGTGAGACTCCAACTCAAAAAAGAACAAAAAGTTGGTAAATGATCAGTATAGACACAACCATCCGTTTTTTTCCCCCAATTTTTTTTTTTGAGTCAGGGGGTCTCACTCTGTCCCCCAGACTGGAGTACAGTGGCACAATCATGGATCACCACAGCCTTGACTTCCTGGGCTCAGGCAATCCTTCTGCCTCAGCCTCATGAGTAGCTGGGACTACAGGCATGCACCACCAGGCCTGGCTAATTTTTTGTAGAAACAAAGTCTCGCTATGTTGCTGGTCTCAAACTCTTGGCTCAAACAAACCTCTTGCCCTGGCCTCCCTAAGTGCTGGGATTACAGTCATGAGCCACCATGCCTGGCCCCAAAATATTTTTGATCTGAAGTTGGTTGAATCCATTGAATCCACTACTATGGAGGGCCAACTGTACTCAGATGGCTGGAAAACATACATTTTCCCATAGTCTCCATCAGTTGACCTCATCCATCCCCAAATCTAGCCTCCCTATCCTCATCTTGATGGCAACCAATACCATGTAACAAAATATGAAAATTTTGATTTCTAAAAGTTAGCCAGGCTCGGTGGCTCAGCCTGTAATCCCGCGCTTTGGGAGGCTGAGGTGAGTGGATGGCCTGAGTCCGCGGGTTCGAGACCCGCCGGGGCAACTTGGCGAGACCTCATCTCTACAATAAATCAAAAAATTAGCCAGGCGTGGTAGCACGCACCTGTAATTCCGGCTACTCGGAAGGCTGAGGCGGAAGGATGGCCGGAGCCCAGCAGGTCAAGGCTGCGGTGGCTGGGAGCGGCCACTGCACTCCAGTCTGGGCGACTGAGTGAGACTCCAACTCAAAAAAAAAGAAGAGTTTAGCTGGGCACGGTGGCTCAAGCCTGTAATCCCAGTACTTTGGGAGGCTGAGGCGAGAGGATTGCCTGAATCCAGGGGTTCGAGACCAGCTTGGGCAACTTGGTGAAGCCTCATCTCTACAATAAATCAAAAATAAGCTGGGCATGGTAGTGGGCACCTGTAGTTCTACCTACTTGGAAGGCTGAGATGGAAGGATTGGCTGAGCCCAGCAGGTCGAGGCTGTGGTGGCCATGAGCATATGAGTGCCCTCCAGCCTGGGAGACAGAGTGAGACTCCAACTCAAAAAAAAAAAAGAGCTTTAAAAACCAACTCTTCCCTGGCACGAACAATAAAAATAAAAAAGAAGAAAACATACAGCAAGGCTGACAGAAAGAAAATGAGAATTTTTTTTTTCCCCTAAGAGACAAAGGTCTCACTATGTTGCCCTGACTGGTCTTGAACACCTGTGCTCCAGTGATCCTCCCACCTCCGTCTCCCAAGTAGCTAAGATTACAAGCAGGAGACACTGCGCCAACATGTCTTCTCTATATCAATATCTCAATTTCATTTTCAGAGATCGCTTGTTTGCAACCACTTTAAAGATCTCCTTTGGTTACCATAAACTTTTAGAGGCAAGGATGGACCAGATCTATATTTCAAAGGGAAGGGAAATGAGAGTTTAATGACTTGCTCCGAAGTTACTTAGTAAATCCATAGATGCATTAGAACAATCCTAATTCCCTGAGGTTCCCTTCTGGTTTGTAAAAGGAAAAGGAGTAGCCAAAAACATTCAGCGACTCCTCCAGAAACAAAAACTTTTAAGGCAAAAATAACACCACAAAAAAAGAAGAGCCCAAAGCAGTAAGAGATGATTCAAGTCCCTTTAAGAATATGAATTCCATTACCACTGGCTTCTCCCAGCTCCTTATCCCAATTTTGTCTTTGGAGAACCGTCCTTCCTAATCAGTACCTCAACCACGCTCGGGGCCCGCGCTGAACGCTTGGAGGGTCCCCTCCTCCCTCACTTCACACCACCTCAACGGGAACCCTCCACCCCAGGCGCTCCCCTGCGCATCTCAACATCTCTCAGTCCAGCCTCCGATTCCATTCGGATTCCCTCTCGGGCAAGCAGCTCCCCGAGTCATCTTCCCAACCACAGGCTTCCACCCAACTCAATCCCCAAGATGAGTCGCCTCACCCAGCGCCTCCTGCTCCAGAGCTGCTCCCAACAGGTCCCCCGTTCTCGGATCCCTCTTTGCGCACGGTCCCCCTCGCTCGTCACCCCGACTTGCCGCCTGACTCACCTCACCCAGCCCTTCAGGAACCCCCGATTTCCTGTCTCTCAAAACCCTTCCTCTCCATTTTCACGGCCCGCGCCCGCCCCACACGATTCCCGACCGCTCCTCCCTAGACTGCCCACGCCCCCTCTCGTCCGGGATCCTCAGACCCGGCCCCCGCCCCCCGCCCCTCAGGCCCCGCCCCCAGGACCCCGCTCCCCCCTCAGGCCC
>NW_007253370.1:0-8602 GCF_000164805.1 Carlito syrichta | reverse complement strand
TCGTCCGGTCCCGCTCGCCCCCCGGCAAGCTCTCTTTCTCGCCGCTGCCGCCGCCGCCCCTTTTGCCAACCCGGAAATGGATCTGCTCCCACCGTCCCCAGCGTTCGCGAACAAAATGGAGGCGGGGGAAAGAGGAGGAGGGAACAGGCAGCAAAGGGACGCCAGGCGCATGCGCCCCGGGAAGGCTCGCGCCCCCACCGCCGGCGGCGCACGTAAAGGCGGAAGCGGTCGGGCCGGCCGCCATCTTGGGAAGGTCGCAAGAATTCCGGTTACCTGCCCCGAGCGGGGTTTGCAACTTTGGCTGCAGTTGGAGTCACTTGAGAAGATTTAAATAACTAGTGACGCCTGAGTTCCACCCCTGAAGATTCTGGTTTAACTCTAGGGTGCCGCCTAGGCATCGGGAAAATTGCGCAGGTGATTCTATGGCGTTGCCAAGGTGGAGAGCCACGGAGCTAAACAGTCATTCTTGGATGTCTTACTTTTTCGTCTTTCTTCCGCCGCACGGACACACACACACCCTCCTGCATAAATGTCCTTCCCTAATCTCGAGTCAACTAAACCCGCCTCAGCCAACCTTGCGAGGGGCAAGTAATCAAGCTCTGGTTGTCATAGCAACAGAGAGGCGGCCTCTGCTAAGAAGTCACCGTTTACGTCATTTCAGCCACCTGACCCAAACACCCGTCCTTTCTTTTGCAGGCCGAAGGGTTCCTCCAGCTTCCAGGGCGGGAGGATGGTGCTGCAGGCTCCTCCAGCTGCTTGAACCAAGGAGAGAAATCACCTCTGTTAACTCCATGACGGCTAAGGATCTCTCCCTAGTCCACCCGCAAAAGCGCTTTGCCATTGCGGCCAACCCCATTGCCACCCACATATTCTCAAAATGCTCTTTGGGTCAACTCCATTCCTAGCGCCGAATCCGAAGCAAGGGCACAGGGTTGGAACTTGGTCCCCATTACTTACAAGCTGTGTGCCCTTGGACCTCAGCTACCCTATCTGTAAAATGGGTCTTAGGGTGCCTGTCTGGTCTGTCTCAGGTTGTTGGAAGGCTCGAATCAGGCAATGAATGGGAAAACGCGATAAACCATAAGTTGTTATTATTTTTGTTTTCCTTCTGCTCTGCCCTGAGTAGTGCTGGGCTCCACCCACTAGTCAAGTAAATGTCACATTGAGTATCTGCTGTGAGCCAGATACCGTGCTAGGCACCAGGAGATGGCTACAGAAGTGACTAAGACAGAGCCTCTGCCCTCAGGAGCTCACCGTGCTGGTGAGAAGATTGGTATGTAAACAGTCACCTAAGATACAAGTCAGCATGTGATTAGTGCCATGGGGACATGTATGCTGTGGGACGTCGGACAAGGGAGTGATTCATTCCTGCTAAAGAATGGGAGAAAAGCCGGGCTCGGTGGCTCAGCCTGTAATCCCAGCACTTTGGGAGGCTGAGGTGAGTGGATTGCCTGAGCCCGTGGGCTCGAGACCCGTCTGGGCAACTTGGAGAGACCTCATCTCTACAATAAGTCAAAAATTAGCCGGGTGTGGTAGCACGCACCTGTAGTTCCAGCTACTTGGAAGGCTGAGGCAGAAGGATCGCCGGAGCCCAGCAGGTCGAGGCTGTGGTGACCGGGAGCGGCCACTGCACTCCAGTCTGGGCGACAGAGTGAGACTCCAACTCAAAAAAAAAAAAAAGAATGGGAGAAGGTTTTGCAAATCGTTTGGAGCTAGGTCTTGAATGATGAGTAGAATTGTATTACTAGTCAGAGAAGGCAGGTGACACGTTCCAGGCATAGGGTGAGTGATCACAAAGGTCAAGATGTCCAAGCATCTACATCCTACATGCCTGAAGGTGAGGTGACTGGGCCAGGGAGATGGTAGGTCTAAACCCCTTTCCAGAGCATCCCAGTTCTTCAAACTCTTCTCCTGCCCTTCCCCTCCTCCCTCCCTCTATAGGGGCGGGGGCCCTGACCCCCAATGTCTCTTATAACAAAGATTTGCAACTCTCCTCTCCTGAAGTAAAATTACCAGATAATATAACCTACCTGGATACATGACTTTGAAGTATATATATAAGCCGGGGCTTGGTGGCTCAGCCTGTAATTCCAGCACTTTGAGAGGCTGAGGTGAGTGGATTGCCTGAGCCCGTGGGTTCAAGACCCGTCTGGGCAACTTGGAGAGACCTCATCTCTACAATAAGTCAAAAATTAGCCAGACGTGGTAGCGCACGCCGGTAGTTCCAGTTACTTGGAAGGCTGAGGCAGAAGGATCGCCAGAGTCCAGCAGGTCGAGGCTGCAGTGGCTGGGAGCGGCCACTGCACTCCAGTCTGGGTGACAGAGTGAGACTCCAACTCAAAACAAACAAACAAAAAAATATATATATATATATAATGTCCTGACCGTAAAAATGATAAATAAGAGAAAGACATTTAGGTATGCAAGTGATCTGGAAAATACGATAAAGTAGTCAGATACTTGCACCATACATAGAAACACTAAGAATGTGGCAGGGATAAATGCAGACTGACCCAAGAGTATTGCATTGGACAACATTGCCATTGGTGGTGTAATTTTCCAAAATGGTGAGCAAATCTTGGTAAAGTTCTGAACAATACAAAACAATTTACGTTGTCATTGCATTCCTAAAAAGACAGGTTATATTAAATACATGCAAAAAATAAAAATAAAAGCTGATTGTGGTGGCTGACGATTGTAATTCCAGCACTTTGGGAGGCAAAGATGAGAGGATTGCTTGAGCCCAGGAGTTCTAAATCAACCTAGGCAACATAGCAAGATTTCGTCTCTACAAAAAATTTTTGAAAATTAGCCAAATGTGGTAGTGTGCCACTGTAGTCCCAGCTACTCGGGAGGCTGAGGCAGAAGGATCGCTGGAACCCACAGGTCGAAGCTGCGGTGAGCCGTGATCATGCTACTGCACTCCAGCCTGGGTGACAGAGTGAGACTCCGACTCAAAAAAATAAATAAAGTGTGCAAAAATATCTCATATTTGTGTTGTCCTTTGCTAGGCTAAGTACCTGAAAGACTGTTTCCCTAAAATCAACTAAAAATCCTGGACAAAACATTTTTTAAGATCTTAAATGTAATTGTACCCCACATCATTAAAATAAAAAAATTAAAAGAGAAAAAAAAAGATCTTAAATGCTTTGATGAGCTGTTGAAAAAATAGGGAATTTTCAGGGCAAAACAAAGTAAGTGAAGGCAGGGGACGCAGAGAGAGCTCAGGGGAATGCTTACAGCAAGCTTTTGCTCTGAGGGCACTCGCCTAACTAGGTGAAATTGACATTTTGTCAGTGGCTCATGAGAAAAGAAAACAACCCAAAACCTCCTCAACAGGGGCTTTTTTTTTTTTTGACTCAGCTTCTCACTCTGTTGCCCAGGCTAGAAGGCAGTGGCACACTCACAGCCACCGCATCCTCAACCTGCTAGGCTCAGGTAATCCTTCCATCTCAGCCTTCCAAACAGGGATAATTTAATGGGACAGTTTCCCTCCATAAAGATGAGACCCAAAGGACAGCATCCTCAAAGTATGGGTGAACCAGAAATAAACCTGTTCCCTTCTCCCTTGTATGTAGAGTTAGTGGAGATTAATTCCAGGCCCAGATCATTTTAAGTAGATTTTTTCACATAGAGTGCCCAGTAGGACATTCAAGAGGCATGTGGAACCCAGGATAATCCTTGGTTGTGTGCACTACTGCAGCATCCCTCAACCCTGCCCATCAAATGCCAGTGGCACATCCTCACCATTGTGATAGACAGAAAACCACATTTCCAAAATGCCTCCACAGAGAACCCCATGCTATACCGCCAAGTTAACCGGGGCCAATTTGCAAAGGACTTTATTTAATCTACTGAGAACAGTTAGATTTCATCTCAAGATCACCTGATAGCCGGGCGTGGTAGCGCACGCCTGTAGTTCCAGCTACTTGGAAGGCTGAGGTGGAAGGATCGCCAGAGCCCAGCAGGTCGAGGCTGCGGTGGCCGGCAGCGGCCACTGCACTCCAGTCTGGGCGACAGAGTGAGACTCCAACTCAAAAAAAAAAGATCGCCTGAACCCAGGAAGTAGAGGCTGCAGTGAGCTGTGATTGTGTCACTGTACCGCAGCCTGGGCAACAGAGTAAGACCCCAACTAAAAAAAAAAAAGTCTTTATCTCGAGGGCAAGAGGGAAACCATTGAAAGGTGTAAGCAGAGAAATGCCGTGACCCACTTTGTGTTCTAGAAAAATCCCTCTGACAGCAGTATAGAGGACAGATTAGAGTCAGGAACACCAGTTGGGAGGCTGCCGTGGAAGTCCAAGTGAGAAGTGACAGCTGCCTGCACTGAATGGCCGCTGGGCACTGGCTTGATACAAAGGCTTTGGAGGCAGGGCTGCCTCTCTGTGGAGCCCAAGTCCTCTGTATTCTAAATAGGGTGAGACCTGGCAAGTTATTCAACCTCTACCAGCTTCCGTTGCCTCATCTACAAAGTGGAGATCAGCCCAAATGGAATGCATCCCAAGTGTTTACAACAAGAAAGCACTCACTGATCTTACCCATGGTCCTTATTAGAGCAGCAGCAGTGGAGATGGAGAGGAGTAATTCTAGAGATATTTAAGAAATGAGGACAGGTGTGGCTCACACCTGTAATCCCAGCACCTTGGGAGGCCGAGGTAGGTGGATTGCTTGAGCCCAGGAGTTTGGGCAATGAAGGGAAACCTTGTCCCTACAAAAAGTTAAAAATTAAAAAATTAACCAGGTGTGGTGGCAACACCTGTAGTCCTCCTGGCTACTTGGGAGGCTGAGGTAGAAGGATCACCTGAGCCCAGGAGGTCGAGGCTGCTGTGAGTCATAATCGGCATGATCGTGCCACTGCACTCCAGCCTGGGCGACAGAGTGAGTGCCCAGCTCAAAAAAATAAAAAAGAAGGAAATGGAACATGGGGACTGAAGAGAGGGATGTGCCAGCGATGATTGCTAAGTTTCTGGCTTGAACTTGCGTGTGAAAGAGGTGGCGCTAACGCGTAGCTGGAAAGAGCTGCAGAGGAAGAGAGGGGGCCAGGGTGGAAGAAAGAGCCTGAACAAGCCGGGCTCGGTGACTCAGCCTGTAATCCTGCTCCTTTGGGAGAGTGAGGTGAGTGGATTGCCTGAGCCCGCAGGTTCGAGATCCGCCTGGGCAGCAAGACCTCATCTCTACAATAAGTCAAAAATTAGCTGGGCGTGGTAGCACGCGCCTGTAGTTCCAGCTACTTGGAAGGCTGAGGCCGAAGGATGGCCGGAGCCTGGCAGGTCGAGGTTGCAGTGGCCGGGAGCGGCCACTGCACTCCAGTCTGGGCGACAGGGTGAGACTCCAACTCAAAAAAAAAAGAAAGAAAGAAAGAGCCTGAACAGCCTGGAAGCATCCAAGAAGAGAGGTTCAGCCGGGCTCGGTAGCTCAGGCTATAATCCCGCACCTTTGGGAGGCTGAGGTGAGTGGATTGCCTGAGCCCGCGGGTTCGAGACCCGCCTGGGCAGCGAGACCTCATCTCTACAATAAATTAAAAAATCAGCCGGGCGTGGTACCGCATGCCTGTAATTCCGGCCACTCGGAAGGCTAAGGCGGAAGGATCCCAGGAGCCCAGCAGGTCAAGGTTGCGGTGGCCGGGAGCGGCCACTGCACTCCAGTCTGGGCCACAGAGTGAGACTCCAACTCAAAAAAAAAAAAAAAAAAAAAGAAGAGGAAGTTCAGTAGGCCACTGGATATGTGGATCTGGAACTTAGAACAATCCTGGGAATTTAGAACTCATACACTGTGGCAGCTGATCTCCAAAGACGGCTCCCAATAAACCAGGACTCTTGGTATTCACTGAATCTGGGCGGGCCCGCTCCTCCCTTTAACCGGTAGAATGCAGCCAAGGTAAAGCTGTTCCAGATCCAGACTAGTCTTTAAGAAGACTTGGCAGCTTCTTTTGTTTTGGCTTTTGGGACCCATAAGTTCCTATTTGAGAAATCAGCTACTCTGCTACAGGGACCACCTAAAAGGAGAGGCCTTGACATGAAGAAAAAAGGTCCAGCCACCCAGAAGTGCAGTTGCTCCCACCAGGGCTCAAGACATGTGAGCCAGCCATCTTGGACATTCCGGCTCCGGTTGCCTTCTGACTGCCGCATGAGAAACCCAAAGTGAGACCAGAAGAATCATCCAGCTGAGCCCTCATCAACCTGGAAGATCATGAGACATTATAAAACAGTTGTGTTGCCGGGCTTGGTGGCTCAGCCTGTAATCCCGCACCTTGGGAGGCTGAGGTGAGTGGATTGCCTGAGCCCGCGGGTTCAAGACCCGCCTGGGCAACTTGGCGAGACCTCATCTCTACAACAAATCGAAAAATCAGCCGGGTGTGGTAGCGTGTACCTATAGTTCTGGCTACTTGGAAGGCTGAGGCAGAAGGATCGCCGGAGCCCAGCAGGTCAAGGCTGCGGTGGCCAGGAGCGGCCACTGCACTCCAGTCTGGGTGACACAGAAGACTCCAACTCAAACAAACAAACAAACAAACAAAAAGTTGTGTTGTTTCAAGCCACTAAGTTTGGAATAATTTATTATGCAGCAATAGAGTCCCAAACAGAAATATAATAATGAAATCTCGACTGGGCACAGTGGCTCATTCCTGTAACTCCAGCACCTTGGAGGACAAGACCAGATCGCTTGAGCCCAGGAGTTCAAGACCAGCCTAGGCAACATAGTGAGACCTCATCTCTACAAAAAAGCAAAAAATTAGCTGAGTGTGGTGATACGCACTTACAGTCCCCACTATTTGGGAGGCTAAGGTGGAAGGACCACCCAGGAGGTCAAGGCTGCAGTGAGCCATATGCCACTGCACTGCAGCCTGAGTGACAGAATGAGACCCTAACTCAAAAAAAAATTAGGACAGATGCAGCAACTCAAGCCTGTAATCCCAGCACTTGGGGAGGCCAAGGTCAGAGGATTGCTTGAGCCCAGGGGTTCGAGACCAGCCTGGGCAAATTGGCAAGACCTCATCTCTACAGTAAATCAAACAATTAGCTGGGTGTGGTGGTGCGCACCTGTAGTTCCAGCTACTTGGAAGGCTGAGGCAGAAGGACCACCTGAACCCAGCAGGTCGAGGCTGTGGTGACCATGAGCATGCTATTGCACTTCAGCCTGGGCGACAGAGGGAGACATTGATTCAAACAAATAAATAAAGAAAAATAAAGAAAAAAGCCGGGCTCGGTGGCTCAGCCTATAATCCCGCGCCTTTGGGAGGCTAAGGTGAGTGGATTGCCTGAACCCGCGGGTTCGAAACCCACCCGGGCAACTTGGTGAGACCTCATCTCTACAATAAATCAAAAATTAGCCGGGCATGATAGCACGCGCCTGTCGTTCCAGCTACTCGGAAGGCTGAGGCGGAAGGATCGCCGGAGCCCAGCAGGTCGAGGCTGCGGTGGCCGGGAGCGGCCACTGCACTCCAGTCTGGGTGACAGAGTGAGACTCCCACTAAAAAAATAAAAATAAAAAATAAAATAGAAAGAAAGAAATATAATGATGAAATCTGAGTCCAGAAAAAAAAAAGGAAACCTGAACCCAGGATTATAGAGGAAAGTGCAGAGGACTTAGGAGAGAGCCAAGAAAGTTCACACACAAAGACAGGGCTGAGGGAAGGCCAGTGAGGGAGACCGAGAAAGAGAGGACAGACGGAACTCCTGAGAGTGTAGTGTCCTGAAGCAGTCATGAGTGTTCAGGAAGGAAGGAAGGGCAGCAATATCAAATGCTGGCAAGAGGAAGTGTCCTTGGACTTGGTGACATGGGAGCCATTGGTGCCCTTGACCAGGGAAGTTTCAGTGAGTGATGACAGCAGAAGCAGATGCTCTGGGCTGAAGAAAGAGAAACTTTGAACAGCGAACCCAGACAAACCAAAGTTACGCTCATTGCCCTGAGTAAGCTCACAAGCAGAATGCTGAGGGCAGGAAAGTTGCTGAACACCGCATCTGATATGATAGTTTTGGGATTTTTTTTTTTTTAGAGATGGGGTCTTGTTCTGTTGCTCATGCTGGAGTTCAGTGGGGCTATCATAGCTCACTGCAGCCTCAAACTCCTGGGCTCAAGTGATCCTCCCACCTCAGTCTTCCCAGCAGCTGGGACTATAGGCACATACAACCACACTCAGTTAATTTTTTTTTAATAGCCTCACTGTCGCCCAGGCCAGAGTGCAGTGGTACACACTGCCACCACCTCAGCCTCAACCTGCTGGGATCAGGCAATCCTTCTGCCTCAGCCTTCCAAGTAGCTGGAACCACAGTTATTCGCCACCACACCCGGCTAATTTTTTGCTGTCGAGACGAGTTCTCGCCAAATTGCGCAGGCTGAGTTTTTGTTTGTTGTTGTTGTTGTTTGGTAGAGACAAGGTCCATGCTGGTCTTGAACTCCTGAGCTCAAGTCATCCTCCCACCTTGGCCTCTCAGAGTGCTGGGATTACAGGTATAAGCTACTGCGCCCAGCCAGTTTGATAGTAGTTATATAAAATCTAGAGACATACAAATATAAAACACTCTTAAAGGTCAATCATAAAAATATAACCCAAGCCGGGCTCGGTGGCTCAGCCTATAATCCTGCGCCTTTGGGAGGCTGAGGTGAG
>NW_007253369.1:7781-9297 GCF_000164805.1 Carlito syrichta | reverse complement strand
AAACAAAGAAAGAAAGAAACAAAGAAAATTTAAGTCAACAAGGAAATCCATTCTCCTGCAAACTTTCTTCCCTAAGTCCTTCCCTCAAGCTCCCCCACATATGAGGGTTCCCATGCTAGGTACCCTCCAGCCCGAAAAAGCCCAATGGATGCCACCCTTTGGAGTGGGATTTCCCAAGGCACCCTGGCCACATTCCTGCCAGCTCTCTCTATGAGGGGAGAAATGTGCCCCAGGCATGCTGACCCTTCGAATTGGCAATGAGGACCTTCCGCCAAAAAAGACCAGAGACATATACCTCACCTGGGGACATTTCTTCCCCCCAATCCCATTTTTCCAGGCTGTAAAGTTATCGCCCTGTGAACACACTGCATGCAGTTGAAAATCTGTGTATAATTCTGGTTGTTTTGGAGACAGCGTTGGACTCTGTGACCCAGGCTGGGGCCCTGGGGCATGAACATTGTTCACTGCCAGTCTTGAAATAGTGGGCTCTGACTATCATCACTCCTCAGCCTCTGGAGTGGCTTGGACAATGGGAACCTCAACCAAAGACCCCCTGTTTGGATGGATGCAGAGACAGAGCCTCCTTGCTTTGTTCGCGCTGGCCTTGGGCTCCTGGGCTCCAACCATCCTCCTGCCTAAATCTCCCAGAGCACTGGGATTCCAGGTATGAGCTGTCAGGTCAGGCTTTCTGGTTCAATTAAAATGAAGGATTGAGGCCAGGCTCGGGGGCTCAGCCTCGTCAACCCAGTGATTTGGGAGGCCAAGGCCAGCATCCACCCTGAGCTCCTGGGCCAAGACCTGCCCAGGCACCTGGACGAGACCTCATCTTTACCCTCTATCAGTAGTGAACTGGGAGTTGTGGTGCACTTCTTTCATTATGGCTCCTCGGAAGGCCAAGGTAAGGCTCACCAGAGCCCGGTGGGCCAAGGCTGTGGTGGTTGGGAGAGAGCTACCGACCTCCACCCTGGACAATGGAGTGTGACTTTGACTCAAAGAAAAAAAGGAGTAAAGGAAAAAATAGAAGAGCACCCATTTGTGTATGGAGTGGGATCATCGTGAACAGACAGAGATCAGGTGGGAAAGTGGCCCCAGTCTTGGGCCTACAATTCCTGAAAGATGGTGGATTGGCAGACAATGGGGCTGTTGCTTTGGGAGGCTGAGTTGGGGAACAGAGAGAGCCCGAGACTTTGAGGCCAGCCTGGGGCACGTAGCGAGACCTTGTCGCTCCCTGAAATGCAAACACTGGACCCACGCATGGTTGCATTTGCGTTCCTGGCTACACGGGATGCGATGGCCTAGTTCCCGGGGCATTCCTTTGCGTTGCTCCTGCCAACAGAACATGCTAGTCCAGGATGGGCACCAAGGATCACGGCCCTCAGCCCAGCACCCTGGGAGGCCGAGATGGGAGATTGGCTGAGCCCAGGGATCAAAGACAAGACTGGGCGATGTGGCCAGACCTCGTGTCAGTGAGAGGTCCCCAAAACCGAGTCAGCCGTGATGATTTATGGAGTCCCGG
>NW_007253369.1:0-4202 GCF_000164805.1 Carlito syrichta | reverse complement strand
CACCACAAATGGCTCATTTTTTGGCTTCTTCTAGAGAGAGGTCTTGCAAGTTACCCAGGCTGGTCTCGAACTAGGGGCTCAGGCTATCCTCTAGCCTCAGTCTACCAGAGCACAGGTATGACGAGGCATCAGCCGGCATGATGGTCTCCACACCCGTCTTGGTCCCCACCGGGAGACCCACTGTCTTCTGACATCCCATGTACCCAAGGAAGGTGGCCATAGTATCCCACTGAGTCATCACCTGGGACAGTGGCTGGAGCAGGGGCGTGTCACCAATGGGGCACCTACCACTCCACCCACCTTGATCCCCAGGGTGGACCTACACACTCCTCCCAGTGACCGCCTCTGGGAAAGGGAGAGCATGACTCTCAAATCACTGGGGGAGCAAGGACGGCCTTGCAACTCATGCCGGTCTCCTTGACAATCTGGGAGGCCGAGAAGGGGAGACCGCTGGAACCCAGAATCTAGAGACCAGGTTGGACATCATAGCAAACCCCCACCTTGATTCTAAGCAAAACCCATAAAATCTTGGGTGAGGGCAGGCCTGGCAGAAGGATCACCACTGGCCCAGGGTTCAAGACCAGGCAGGAGGACCATGATGTCGACCAAATGGAAATCCTGTGATCTCAGCAGTTTGGGAGGCAAAGTCCGAGAGGATGTCCCGATTTGGGTGATTTGAGAGCTGCCTGAGCAACATAGTGAGGAAAGAAAATTTTAAAAAGGAAAGAAAGAAAGAAAGAAAGAAAGAAAGAAAGAAAGAAAGAAAGAAAGAAAGAAAGAAAGAAAGAAAGAAAGAAAGAAAGAAAGAAAGGAAGAAAAGAAAAGAAAGAAAGAAAAGGAAGGACGAAAGGTAGAAAGGAAGATAAGAAGAAAGAAAGAAGCAAAGAAGGAAGAGAGAAAGAAAGAAAGAAAGAGAGAGAGAGAGAAAGAAAGGAAGGAAGGAAGGAAGGAAGGAAGGAAGGAAGGAAGGAAGGAAGGAAGGAAGGAAGAAAATGTAAGTCAACAAAGAAATCCATTCTCCAACAAACCTTCTTCCTTAAGTCCTTTCCCCACGCCCCCACACATACAAGGGTTCCCATGTTCAGCACCCTCCAGTCACAACCACCCTAATGACTACCACCTGTTGGTGTGGGAGTTCCCGAGTCTCCCTTTCCGTGTTCTTGCTGGGTCTCTCTATGAGGGGAAAAATGTACCCCAGTCAGGCTGGCCCATCTGACTCGGCAATGAGATCCTTCCGCCATAAAAGACCAGGGACACATCCCTCACCTGGGGAAATTTCTTACCCCCAATCCCAATTTTCCTGGCTCTAAAGTCAGTCGCTCTGTGATCACATCATGCGCAGTTGAGAATCTGTGTATTTTTCTGATTTTTTGGAGACAGGGTCTGGCTCTGTGACCCAGGCTGGGACCTGGGGGCATGAACATCGTTCACTGCCAGCATCAAAATTGTGGGCTCTGGCTATCCACCTGCCTGACTCTGGAGTGGCCAGGACAGCAGGCACCTCGACCCAAGACCCCCTGACTGAATGGGTGAAGAGAAGGGCTCTCCTTGTGTTTCCTGGGCTTGCCTTGGGCTCCTGGGCTCCAGCCATCCTCCTGCCTAGGCCTCCCAGAGTGCTGGGATTCCAGACGTCATTCACCGGGTCAGGATTTCTGGTTCGATTTAGATGAAGGATCAAGGCTGGGCTTGGAGCTCAGCCTCGTCTACCCAGTGACTTGGGAGGCTGAGGTCAGCAGCTGGCCCAATCCTGTGGGCTGAGACCCACCCAGACACTTGAGCGAGACCTCGTCTCTACCCTCCATCAGTAATGAACCAGGAGTGGTGGCACTCGCCTGTTGTTCTGGCTACTCGGAAGAGCGAGGTAAGGCTCGCCATGGCCCAGCAGGCCGAGTCTGTGGTGGCTGGGAGAGAGCTACCACCCTCCACCCTGGCCTACATAGTGAGACTCCAGCTCAAAGTAAAAAAGGAAAAACTAGTAGAGCAACCATTTGTGTATGGAGTTACATCATCATGAACACACAGAGATAATTTGGGAAGGAAGCCCAACCATGGGCCTACAATTCCTGAAACATGGTGGATCAGTGGACAATGGGACTGCCTCTGGGAGGCCAAGGTGGGGGACAGAGAGAGCTCAGGACTTCAAGACCAGCCTGGCCCATGTAGTGAGATCTCATCGCTCCCTGGAATGCAAACACTGGAGGTTCATGCAGTGGCGCCCACGTTGCTGGCTTCATGGGATGCGGTGGCCTCCATCTTGGAGCATTCCTTTGCATTGGACCTGATGATAGAATTTGTGAGTCCAGGCGAGGCACCATGGCTCACGACCATCAGCCCCATGCCCTTGAAGGCCGAGGGTGATGCTACCTGCACCAAGGGGTTGGAGACCACGGCCCAGGCAACACGGTCAGACTTTGTCTCAACCAGAGATCCCCAAAATAAAGTCAAGCGTGGTGGCCACCAGAGTCCCGACTACTCAGGGGCTGAGGCAGGATGACTTCCTCAGCTCCGCAAGTTGAGGACCCAGGAGCCACGATCCTGTTGCCATGCCATAACCCAGCCTAAGGTGACTCTGGTGAAAAAAAAGGGGCCTCCCACATGCATCAAGATGGGTGACCACGGTTCCCCAGTGAAAGGTACACATGGGTGGGGGACGATGGAGTGATTGAGAGAGAAAGGGGAACTCCCCCTGCATGAAGGTGGCAGGCCAAGCTACCAGAACCAGGGTTAGCCATGGTGTTGACAAACTGCCTATATTCCTCTGTGCCCGTTAGACACCCTAACTCAGGGCAGTCTGCTCTGGGAGCTCACATGCGTCTTTGCCATGGGGTGTGAGTGTGGAGGGTGGAGGCTGGCCTTCTAAGGTGTGTGGCTGAAGGCAGGGGACTGACATGCCTGGTGGCCACCTTTGAAACCTCCTGCATACAACAGGCTAGAAATGGTCTTTTCCTTTCCCATCCCTGAGGGTGATTCCTCGCTCTGGGTGTCAGGGGTAGTGGTGGTGGTGGTGATGGTGATTATTATTATTTGGAGTCGATATCCCACTCTGTCTTCCAGACTGAAGTGCAGGGGCATGCTCATGGCTACCATGGACTATGACTGCCTGGCTCAGGTGATCCTCCTGCCTCGGCCTCCAGAGTGGCTAGAACCACAGACCTGCTCCACCATGCCTGGCTAATCTTTGGATTTATTTTTGATGGCCTAGACGAGGTCTTCCCCATGTCTCGGGATGATGTTGAAACCATAGGCTCAGGCTGTCCACTCACCAGGGCCTCCAAAGGGCCAAGATGCCAGGTTGAGCCCCTGAGAATGGCCTATAGTCGTGGTGGGGGTGGTGGTTGGTATTATTATTGAGTCAGAGTCCCGCTCTGTCACCCAGGCTGGAGCACAGGGGCCTGTTCTCGGCCAACAGGCCTCCACTCTTGGCTCTGGTGATACTCCAGCCATGTTATCTGAGTGGCCGGAATGAAAGGCCTGCACTACTAAGTTTGGTTCATTTTTTTTGACTTCTTGTACAGATAATGTCTTGCCAAGGTGCCCAGGCTGGTGTCAAACCCAGGGGCTCAGGTCATCCTCTTGCCTCAGTCTACCAGAGCTGTGGGATGACAGGAATGAGTCCATGCTACCAGCCTCCACACCCCTCTTGAGGCCCCACCGTGTGGCCTCTTCCCTTCCGATGACCCAGGACCCCGGACAGGCCATCCAGATTCGCCTGCTGCACCCTCCCCTGTGGGATCACCTGGCCCATGGGTGTGTCTTTGCTGGGGCTCCCACCCCTCCTTACACCTCGTTCCTCAGAGTAAACCCACTCGCTACTCCCAGGGGCTGCCTCTGGAAAGAAATGCTTGACTCTCAAACCTGCGGTGGGGTGGGGATGTCCGGATGACTCACGCCTGATTCATCGGCACATGGGGAGGCCCGAAACAGGAAGATGACCAGAGCCCAGGAGCTGGAGACCATGCTGGATACCATAGCAAGCACCCACCTCGACCACATTCAAAACTCAGAAAACATTGGTTGAGGGCAGTTCTTGGTGGGAGAATTGCCTCCAGGCCAGAGTTCAAGACCAGGCAGAAGACCAAGATATCGACCAAATGGAAAGCCTGTGATCACAGCAGTTAGGGAGGCCCAGGCCCAGAAGGTGGCCCAAGTTGTGCAGTTTGAGTGCAGCCTGGGCAGCCTGAAGAGGAAAAAAAAGAAAAGAA
>NW_007253368.1:5403-7112 GCF_000164805.1 Carlito syrichta | reverse complement strand
ACAGACACAGTCTCTGTCTTCAAAGGCATTTCCAGTTTAGTGAAAAAAACACACAGGTGAGGAGACAACATAAGGGGGCGTGATAATCCCAGGGAGGGGTCTGACTCTGGGTTCCATGACCTTGGCTGCCATGGCTCAATGAAGACTCTTGCAGCCGGGATATACTGGCTATGAGGAAATGATGAAAAGCTTGATGAAAATGGACTTTAATCCATTGGGTTCAAATCTCAGTCCTGCCACTTTTTAGCTGTTGAACTTGTGTAGTTTTACCGGATCTCTCCATGCCTGTTACCTTACCTGCAAAATGGGAGAATCATCGGGTTGCTATTCAGGCACAGGATGGCTGTGGGTGTGAAGTTATTCAGTGGATGTAAAGCATGTAGAACAGTTCCTGGCACATAGTAGGTACTCAGTAAGGACTAGCTTTGTATAAGTCTGGGCTTCTCTTGATTCCAGGGGGAAGAGTCAGTCTCCTGGAAAAATCACCACTTATGTGGGAAGACAGTGCCCTAAAACATTGTTAAGAAAGCCCAGGAGGATTTCTTTTCTATAACTTACTTGTATTAAAAACAAAAACGACCCTCTCATCTGTATACTAAGAACCTACTGTACACATAGTCCCATGTTAGGTTCTGGTGATGGGCATAAAAAGTGATGAGTATAAGTTGGGCTCGGTGGCTCAGCCTGTAATCCCATGCCTTTGGGAGACTAAGGTGAGTGGATTGCCTGAGCCCGTGGGTTCAAGACCTGCCTGGGCAGCGAGACCTCATCTCTACAATAAATCAAAAGATCAGCCGGGCGTGGTAGTGCATGCCTGTAATTCCAGCTACTTGGAAGGCTGAGGCGGAAGGATCGCCAGAGCCCAGGAGGTCGAGGCTGCGGTGGCTGGGAGCGGCCACTACACTCCAGTCTGTGCGACAGAGTGAGACTCCAACTCAAAAACAAACAAACAAAAAACAAAAAGTGATGAGTATAAAACAAAGCCCCTTATTTCAAGGAATTTATCATCCAGTGGGGATGGAAAGGTGCAGTGGAGAATTATCACTGGATTCAGGGTGTTTTGGGGAGTGCTGGAAAGGCACCCAACAAATATTATGGAAGTTAAGGGAAGAAGTACTGAAGAAAGACGCCTGAATTTGGCATGGGGACTTTGGGGGTGCCCTGGAGGCAGAAGGATGGGGGATCCCAGGCAGCAGCTGCATTGGGGGTCACAAGACTGGGCATGAACTCTGCAGGAGGCAGACAGAGGCATCCATGTGGGCTGAGGGCCAGAATAGCATGGGGTGGCAGCATCAGCATGGTGGTTGGGAGCCTGAGCAAGAGGCTGCAGTGTGGGCAGCTATGTGGAAATAGCATCAGCAGCTATCGTGGGACCCCACACTTGGCCAAACACACGGAAAAGCTGCATCGTGAGTGGAGGCACGGAGCCCCCTGTGAAGAGGGGCTAATGGGCTCCCCCGGAGGCTGGGAGGGCCGGGCAGGAAGGTGGGAGGAGGAGAGTTCACACCACAGGGAAGGACATGGGGCCTGCACAGTCAGACTGGGGTGGGACCTGGGGGAGCTGGGAGGCTGCAGCCTGCAGCCAAATAGCCCGGTTGCAACAAAACACATGCATGGATGTGTGTGTACAACAGCAGCCCAGGAAACACCACTGCTCACGGAGGGTGAGTCACACTCTGTATCAGCCAAGAAGGGAATGCGGATGTCAT
>NW_007253368.1:0-5066 GCF_000164805.1 Carlito syrichta | reverse complement strand
AATTTTTGATTTATTGTAGAGATGAGGTCTCACCAAGTTGCCCAGGCGGGTCTCAAACCCACGGGCTCAGGAAATCCACTCACCTCAGCCTCCTAAAGTGCTGGGATTACAGGCTGAGCCACCAAGCCCGGCTTGCACCCACATCTTGGTGGATAAGAACCCAGCCATTGCCTCAACCAGCGTCCGCTTCACGTTCGCTTCACAGACTCCTCCCGTGGGGAGCCACCGTCTTCTAGCGTGTCCCTCAGCCCAGCTGTTGCCCAGAGTGCAGGGACTTGCTGTGTTCTTTTGCTCATGGCCATCTAGACCACCAGTTCTCCCCAGAGTTGGCAAACCCCTTGTTCTAGTTGGCACCCCAGGCACAGCTCATGAGTTGCATGCTCTCCCTCTCCACAGGTGGGCAAGACTCAGCCAATCAAGCCCCCAAGAAACACAACTTGGGGGGTGTTGAGAGGGGTTAGAGATGCAGCCCAGGAGGGGAGGGGGCCAAGGCCACTGAGGAGTCAGGGAGAATGAGCTCTAGCGTGTGGGCTTGCCTCATTACAGGCAGGCACACTTCCTCCCCAGAGAGAAAATAAACAAGAGCCAACAATAAAAAATCCTGTGAATATGGCAGGCAGGCTCTTCACCGAAGGTTTGCCTGTATGACTAAGTCTGACATTCACACCATCATTATCTAGAGGCCCTGACACTGTCCCCAGTTTGCTGATTGGGAAACAGAGCCGGGAGCAATTAGATCAATTAGACCCCTGCACCAGGCCACGCTAGTGTTGAGTGCAGAGGCTGGGCTTTAGGTAGGGCTGCCTCCATGCCCAGGCCCTCCCTGTGTTCCCCAGGAAGAGTGAGAGTGAAGACGCAGCTGGCTGCAGGGAGTAGTTAAGAGCTGGTGGATGCCTGGGTCGTAAAGGAGAGGAAGTGAGGTCTTCTCCACAGAGGAGCTTAATCATCTTTGGGAACTTAACGGGCAGAACAGGCTAGAGGGCCACTGTGGGATGGTCAGGGAGGCGACAACAGGAAGGCTGAAAGGCCGCTCCCAGCTGGCGCTGTGTCATGGGATGGCACCAAGAGTCAGCGGGCGCAGGCTTACGAGTTCCTACATAACTGTCTGAGCCCATGCACACACAGGGGCCACAGAAGAGGCGGTGCCTTTCGAGTCCCCGTGGGACCCCACACTTGGCCAAACACGCAGAAGAGCTACATCGTGAGCAGAGGCACGGAGCCCCCTGTGAAGAGGGGCTAATGGGCTCCCAAGGAGGCTGGGCCAGGCAGGAAGGTGGGAGGAGGAGAGTCCACAGGGAAGGACATGGGCCTGCACAGTCAGACTGGGGTGGGACCTGGGGGAGCTGGGAGGCTGCAGCCTGCAGCCAAATAGCCCGGTTGCAACAAAACACATGCATGGATGTGTGTGTACTACAGCAGCCCAGGAAGCACCACTGCTCACGGAGGGTGAGTCATACTCTGTATCAGGCAAGAAGGGAATGCGGATGTCATTTTGTGTCCTACCAAGGAAATCCATTGCTGGACAGGCTGGAGGACGCTGGCCTGGGAAAGCCTGGCGTGCTCTAATGAGGGTATATTACAACCACACTCAGCCTTCCAAAACAGCATCAGGAGAAAAGGAATAAAGGCATTTTTCTTAAGAGGCAGAAGACTTCACTTTGCTTAACAATAACACTTAACACCACTTGGCCTATGGCCTCAGGCAGCCTCATAACCATCAGTGCTGGGAACTGTCTTCATGCCTACTGTTCTAGCTTCACCTGAGGACGTGTCATTTAGCCTGGCCATGAGGGCTGCTTTAAAGATGACAGAGCCCCATGAAGGCTCAGAGGGTGCCCACTGACCAGAGTTCTGCACCCCTCCACGACCTGTGGGCCCCATCTCTGTATCAAAGTCTCCAGATTTTGTATATCAATCACCATTACTGAATTGATCCCAAAAGCTCCTGCAACCCGCATTACAAACATAGGAACCAAATCAACCAGTAGCATATTAAGTCACCATAAGGCTGGTCCTGACTTCCTAGAGATGGAATTGTTCCTATTTTTAATTAAAAATTTAATTCCATACATATTTTAAAGCTCCCTTCCTCTGTGGCAGAGAGGGATCTGGTCCTGCAGAGACGTGCCCACTCCATCCTCCCAGTGAAGGGACACCGCTGTGGGCTAGTGAGATTCAATTGAGTGGACAGTGAACTCCCCAGGCGGGAAGTCTAGAAAGCTGGGGTAAATGTCACAGCTCAGAGCAGTATTTGCATACCTTTCAGAAGTCAGTCAGTCAACCTTTGCTTCCTGCCTCTCAATAGGGAGAGGGGGAGTCCTGTGGCTGGCACCCCACCTGTGAGAGCACTGCATATCCTCCGTGGACACTGAGACATAGTGCCCCACTTAGAAGTTAGTGCCGGGGGGGGCCCACACAGGTCTGCGTCCTACTGATTCTCTGTCCTGGCCTCTTTGGGTTGCTGGGCCTGTCTGCACGTGCCCACACTCGTTCCTGCCTGTGGGTGTGTGTGAGTGGACTTTCGGCCAAAGTCATTTCAGCGCAAGATGCACCTTCTCAGCTACAGTCTCATCCTGGGCTGTTAGGCGTCTCAACTCTCACATGGTTATGATGGTTCCAGAGCCACAGCAGCACAACTGTACCATGTGTCAGAATACCCCTCCACGGGGGGGGGGCCTTTTTTTTTTTTAAAAAAAATTTATTTATTATAAAGATGTGGGGTACAATTCAGGGTTATGTATACAAACACTGATCATGCAGGTACCCTTGTTGATGAGGTATGCCCCTAGGGAGCCATCCTAAAACCAACTTGTTTACCATTGGCCCTGAATGAGCATTTCAGGGCTGCCTTGGACAATGAAGAGGAGCTGAAATTCAGAGAGCTGCGTGCTAACCGCTATGCGATGTGTGCTAGGTTGCCATGAGGGTGGAGTTGTCTCCTCACCAGATAGTGGCATCCCAAGGGTGCCTGGGAGATAGAGATAGGAATAATTCCCTAGGAAGTCGAGGGTTCTGGGACTGTCCTAGCAGGGGGTCATTGGATGTATGGGGAAATGAGTGGATGAATGGCATTGATTGAACTTTAAGTGAAACTTCTGCACTTTTGATATGTACCCAAAAATCCATTTCTGCACTGAGTGAAAATTGGCCAGGAAGACACTGAACTGTTTCCAGTTGCCTTCCTCCCATAAGAACATACTACTTTCCATCTGTCTGAACCACAATTTCCATACCCCTCAATAGCAAAAGCCGGAAATCTCACATTTAAAACAAATTTTGGAAACCACTTCCATTTTAAAAATGAAAACAAATTACAACCATCCCTTGGCATCCATGAGAGATCAGTTCTGGGACCCACCCCATGATACCAAAATCCACAGATACTCACACCCTGATACAAAATGATGTTGTATTTGTATATAACCTACTCAATCCTCTTGTACACTCTATGTCATATCTAGATTACTCACAGTGCCTGGTGCAATGTAAATGCTATGCCAATAGTTGTTATACTGTATTGCTTAGGGAATAATAACAAGAAAAAAGTCAAAGTCTGTGCATGTTCAGTACCAATGTGACTACCCTTTCTTTTTTTTCTCCCAGATACTTTTGATTCAAGGTTGGTTGAGCCCATGGATGTGGAACCCACAGGTTATGAATGTGTTACGCCAGGGAAAATAGAACAGGAATGAAATCACAGATGAGAAAAAATATGAGGCAACATATATTTAAAAAAATAAAACAGAGAGATTAAAAAAAATACAGTTGTATAAAAGTTTTTAAAACATTGCATTTTGGATGTCCTGCCTAATCAGTGTTAAAAATTGGTTCTCTGCTTAGACTTGAGGTTTTATTTTGTTTGAAAGTAATATGCTATTTATAAGAAAGGATGGTCACTTAGGCTATGCCTGTTGTGATGTTCAGGATGTTTCTATAGATTCAAGCACAGAAGTACAACCAATCCTCAACCCAAACATCCCTCCCTCTCTGAGCTGGCACTTCAACTTCATGCTGGGCTCCATGCTAAAGCAGTGCTCCTTGCTCCCCTCCACCTTAAGGCAGATTTTAGTTTTCTGGTTGCCATGCCCCCTCTTTGTTTCTGCTTTGAATTCACAAATTCTCACACTCTCAATCAGTCTACCGCCCATCATAGCTGGCCTGTGTGTTGTCTTGGAAAAGTTTCCTCTTTGTCATGCGCTACTGATAGTAGAATGAAATTACTCTTCATTCTAGATAAGGCCACTGCTTTTGAGAGTGAGGTCTTGCTTTCAGGGGTGCATCATTACAACATGAGGGATCATGTTGGGCCGGGATGGCCAAGACAGTTTTCCCATGCAGAGGCTTCCCTGCTGGGCTGCGTCTCTCCTGCACCTGCTCACTGCCCTGAGAACCTCGCCAGGTTCCAATTCAAGCAGAGAACACCCTCTCAACTTACATTTTTCCACTGCTCTTTAACACCTGCAGGAAAATTCATGCCTGAGACTGACCCACCCTTCCTTGTGGGCAACTCCCAGGACAGAGGATTTACTATTTTACTGTCTCTAAGCTCGGTGTGGGATGTTCAATACCATTTTTACAGCAATAGCTTAGGATTTCCATTTAGGACCCAGTATTCTTGCTGACATGTTCAATTGCAATGATATACTATTTTCTTCCCTTAAAAAATAACCCACAAGTGTTTCAATTATTAGCACAGTTGTGAAGATGGCACTGGCACTACAGCAGATGGCAGTAAGGCAAAATTATAACATATTCTCTATCTCAAAGCCAGAATTTGGTTTCACGTCACCTTCTCGAAAGGCTCACTTGTGGGTGAGCAGGGAGGGAGACCCTCCATGACATACCTGGGCAGGGATGCGTACTGCCTCTCTAGCCACTCACAGTGGATGCCCAGCGTGCTCCCATCTGGACCTCTGCCAGACACCTGTGGAGAGAAAAGTAATTAGAGACGAAGCTCCATTAGAGACCCCGGTTACTGACAATGTGGCTCCAAATTATCATCCGAGCACAAACGCTACTGCTGCCTGCCAAAAAGCAGTCACGCAAAGTGAGCAGGAGCTGCCCTG
>NW_007253367.1:415107-452324 GCF_000164805.1 Carlito syrichta | reverse complement strand
AAAAAAAAAAAAAATTTCATCCATGTCTTTGTGTAATTCAATTGCTTATTCCTATTTATTATTGAATAATCTTTCATTGTATGTATGTACCACAGATTGTTCATTCATCCATTTATTGAAGTGCATCTCAGTTTCTTTCAGTTTTTGACAATTATTAATAAAACATTTATAAAACTATTTGCATACTGTTTCTTGAATACATATAAATTTTGAAATCAGTTGGGTAAATGTCTAGAAGCATGACTCCAGGATTATATGGTAAGACTATATTTAGATTTACAGGAAATTATCAAACTATCTTCCAAAGTAGCTATACTATTTGCATTCCAGTCAGCAAAAAATGAGACTGTTTTTCTATAGCCTCACCAGCAATTGACATCATCTTTTTTTTTAAAGATTTTTGTCATTCTAATTGGTATCTCATTATTGATATAATTTGCATTTCTTTAATGGCAAAAGTCATTGAGTGTCTTTTCATATGTTATCATTGCCATCTACCCGTACATTTTCTTGAGTGAGGTGCCTGTTCAGATCTTTTGCTTATTTTAAATTGAATGGTTTACTTGGTACTGAGTTTGAGATTTTACATAGTTTAGGTATGAGATCTTCATCAGTTATGTGTTTCACAGGTATTTTCTCCTATTCCTCTTGTCTTTTCATTTTCATGACAGTGTCATTCACAAAGCAGAATATTTTAAATTTGAATCCAATTTATTTATTTTGTCATATTTATTAGCCTTAGGAATTGTATCTAAAAATCTCTTCACTCATTACAAACCCCAAATTATATAGTTTTTCTTCTATGTTTTCTTCCAGTAATGTTATAATTTTAGTATACATTAGATTTATAATCCATTGTGTGTGTGTGTGTGTGCGCACGCACACAGGATACAAGGCTTTTGTCTAGCTTCATTTTTTAATTTTGCATTTGCACATTCAATTGTCCTAGCCCCATTTCTTGAAAAGTATATCTTTTGTCAATTAAAATTTCTCTGTGCCTTGAGAAAAATAATTAAATATACTTATATGGATCACCTCATGGTACTTTTAGCCTTTTTCATTCATCTATTTACCTATTCTTTTTCTAATGCCATGATGACTTGCTACTGTAGCTTTGTAGTAAGCTTTTAAATGTGGTAAGCAGTATGAATACTTCATATTTTCTATTCTTTAGAATTATGTTGGCTAGACTAGGTCTTTTACTTTTCATGTAAACTTTAGAATCAATTTGCACTTTCTTTAAATAGCATGCTTGCTGGGATTTTTATTGAGATTGCATTGAATCCATAGATCAAGTAGGAAATAATTGCCATCAATGATATTAAGAGGTTTATTATGAATAGCAAAAGATATCTCAATCATTCAGAAACTTCCTAGGATTTTAGGAGCTCTATGCCAGAAAACTGTTAAAGACAAAATGTATTTTTTAATTATTCTATACAAAGTATTTCCAGTTCTTCTCTCTCATGTCTTGTGATATTGATGCTATTCATTTCACTTACCTATATGCAATATATTTTTATTATTATTGCTGCTATGGTTTGAATGTATGTGTTCTTTCAATGGTCATACGTTGGAATTTAACTCCTAAAGTGATAGTATTAAGACATGGTGCCATTGGAGGTGATTTAGCCATGAGCAGTCTGCTCTCATAGATGGGATCTGTATCCTAACACAATGGCTTCAGGGAGAAAGTTCATCCCTTTTTGCAGCCTTCTGTCTTTTCTGCCATAAGAGGATACAGCAAAAAAGTGACATCCTGGAAGCAGAAGGTGAGCCCTTAACAGACACAGAATCTGCTGGTACTTTGATCTTGGACTTCCCAGTGTTCAGAAATTTGAGAAATTTCTGTTGTTTTGGTTTTTATTATGGGTGATTGTTTTTATATATTACCTAGTCTAAGATATTTTGTTATAGCAGCACAAATAGACTAAGACTATTGCTTTAAGTTAAATGTATCTTTTAGATCAATTAATAAGAAGAAAATATAAGATTTAATTTTGTCTTCACTTTTTCCTTGATACTCCATCTTTCTCTATGTAAATCCGAGGTTATGACCTGTATTACTTTTCTTCTACCTGAGGAAATTGTTTTGACATTGTGTGCGTGGCGGATATGCTGGCAATGAATTTTCTCAGTGTTTGTTTGAGAAAGTAATTTTTCATCACTTTTTGAAGTATAATTTAGCTGTATAATTCTAGGGTGTTGAATATTTTATTTCCTCTCTAAATATTTTATTCCTTTCTCTCTTCTATATGTAAGATCCACCCCCCAACCACTACCACCCATCTCCCTTTGGATTCTTTCAAGATTTTGTCTTTGTTTTTAGTTTCCTACAGTTTGAATATGATATGGGTAGGTATAAGTGTATTTGTGTATTATTTATATACACACAAACATATATGTAGCTTGGTGTTTCTTGTGTTTCCTAGATCTCTGATTTTGTGTCTATGATAAATATTTTGAAAAAGTTGTCTGCTATTATAACTTTAAATATATTTTCAGCTTTATTTTCTCTTCTTTTATTATTATAATGACATAGGCATTATGTCTATAATTGTCCAACAGTTCTTGAATATCTTTTTAAAATTATTATTATTATTGTCTTTTCTCAGTCACTGGCTTTTTATTGGTTATGCCAAGTATTATAATGAGTCCAAACATTGTTCATTTCTATTAGGTGCTTTTTGTTTCCACCATGAAAACTTCCTTCTTAGAGTTTCCAGCTTTCTTCTCACAATGCCTATTTTCTCCCTTATCCCTTTTTCCTTTGGGACATTTACACTAATATTAGTTATTTTAAATTCTTTGTCTGATAATTAAACGTTTGTGTTATGGTTGAGTCTAGTTTTGCTGATTGTTTTGTACCACCTTTTGGTACACTTTGCAATTCTGTTTTGTGGAAATACAGACATGTTGTGTTGAGTAAAAGGAACCAAAGTAAATAAGCTTTGATGTAAATATTTATGTTAGTCCAACTTTGAGTTGGACTATGTTTAACATTTGCTGTAGCTACAGTTGCTACAGGCTTCATGTTTCTCTAGGATTCTTATTTTTGCCCTCCAGGATTCTTATTTGTGCCCGATTTGTTGACTCTGGCCCTGTATAACTACTTCTGCTGAGAGGAGCATCTCTTTCAGCTGTAAGGCCCTGTTCTTATAGTGGATCCCTGGTAAGGTATGTGGGAAGGGAAACATTGTATACTTTTCCAATTAAACCTCAGGATTTTATTGGGGCTGTGTGTTGAGTGTATGTCTTTCTAAAGTGTCCAATAGCATAGATTTCTCACTCCCCAATTCCTTCCTTGACTGCAGCATTCCCAATCTTTTCCTTCAAATTCTAGCCTGTATTGACAATGTTTTCTTTTTCTTCTTTTTTTCTCCTTAGGTGAGACTAAAAGGCAAGATAGGGATGAAGCAGAACAAGTGCCCTTTTCATAACTGAGATAAGTATCTGGCAAAGTATTTTAGGTCTGACAAATTGGCCTCTGTTATGGAGACTTTGGCTGTATGTTACATAAGTACTTTTTCTGCCCTTTGCCAGAGCCATGAGATTATCTTCCTCAGATTTTCACTGTGAGAACCTAGTAGAGTTGCTTAAGACAAAGTCTATAACAGTGTATAATCCTCAAGACTGCACCCCTGGTGGTTTCTCACTCTTATGCTACTCCACCCTCAGCCTCTAGCAATTATTACTATGTAAGTATTCTTACCTGTTTGTGCTTTTAGTGGTTTCTGCTCCAGGTAAAACATACCTTAGCTGTGTGTTTCTGGGTGTATCTGCCTCTCTACATTTTGGGGTGGCATTTTCCCCTGCAACTTCACATCTTTGATAGGGCCAAGAAAAGTAACTGATTTTAAGTTTGTTTAAATTACTTGTTGCAGGTTTGTGAGTGGTGACTTCCAAATCTTTACATGTTGGAGCTGAAGATTCTATATTTGAAATTATTTTAGCTATTTGAGCAAGATATAAAAAATTAAATAAGCACTATTATTAGTTGAAGCATCTCTTGGTACTTTTGAGGTATATGTTTTTAGTTGGTATATGTGTTTGAATAACACCTGAGGCCTTGATTTTCAATTCTTCATAAACAAAATATATAAGCAAATTTTAATGACAATAAGATTGAAATATGATATGAAATCTGAAAAATTTAGAAAGACTACTTTATTTTATTCTAGTGTTAGAGTCTCACTGTTGCCCAGGCTGGAGTGTAGTGGTGCAATCATGGCTCACCGCAGTCTTAAGTTTTTCGGCTCAAGTGATCCTTCTGCCTCAGTCCCCTGAGTAACTAAGACTATAGGTGTACACCACCACACCTGCCTAATATTTTGTAGATGAGGTCTCCTATGTTGCCCAGGCTGGTCTTGAATACCTGACTTCAAGCAGTCCTCATGACTTGGCCTCCCAAAGTGCTGGGATTATATGCATGAGCCACTGACCCAGCCCAGAACGAGTTTTAATCCATATCTAATTTGAAATTTCTTTCATATTATTTCTAAATCAAACCAAAACAGATGTATATTACCATTTCCTAGAATTTGGTATTGCAAACTTTGTCTCAAAAGTATGTTTTTTATAACAGATGCACACCTCAAGTTACATGCCATCTTCTGAAATAAATCTTCATAGTTCCTTGATGAAGTGTACAAGACAACCCATCTTTCCAAAACATAAATGTATGTTATTTTTAGGAAGGGATATAAACTTTCCCTCAATTTTTTTCTATTCTAATACATCTTATCAAAAAGTGAAATTCTATGTAAAAAATATTAGAGTTTTCAAAATTAAACTTTGCTCTTCTGGTAGTTTATTTTTGTCCTTATCATTCTTTCATTGAAGGCTAATATTAGAGACTTTATAAGATGCTACTTAATGTTTTTTATTTAAACAAAACCCTCTATTAGTATATAACCTTTAAATGTTTTCTTAGGGGGAGAGAATATATGTATATATGTATATTTATATTTAATTTATATTAGTGGAAGTCTTGAGCTAATTTATATTGTACACACTTTAAAAAGGGACTCAAGACATTCACTGTTAATATATTAGGTATATTGGAGGAAGTCGGGAAGATGCAGCCCAGCCAGTCGGACTATGTGAGTCCCCATGTGAGTGAGTAAGTGTATGGAAAATGTAGAGTCCGTGCTGGCAAGTGAGTGTGCATGTGAGTGGTTGACTGAGTGAGGGCTAGGGAGCTGGTGGCCAAGGCTCTCCTGTTGTATCAGCTGGTACCACAGTGGCTGGGCTTGGACCCTAGCAATTCCCGGGATGCAGAAGCTGAGTGCCATTTTCTTTTTCTTTTTCTTTTTTTTTTTAATCAACAAATCCTTCCTTGGAAGAAAATGCTGGGAGAGGCTGTCTAAGTGGGGTTCATGAGCAGGGGACCATATCCCTGGTGCAATAGCTGGTGCTGCAGCTTCTTTACTTTGTCCCTGGCTTTTCCCAGGTCACAGAAGCTGAGTGCCATTGTTTTTTTTAAAACAGATAGAAGTTTTCCTGTGAAGAAATGGTGGGGAGAAACTATCACCCCAGGCTTTCCCATACCACTGAAGTAGGAGAGAGACTGCCAGCTCCTGGCTTTGGCTCACCTATTCAGCACCTGGCAGGGCACTGGCAGCAGGGGCTACAGAAGGAGTCCAGAGGAAAAGTCACATGAAAGAGGACAAGAAAGGCACCCCATCAAGATCTTGAAGGTGAGTCAGGAAAGTGCTCTGACTTGCTCACCACAGAGCAACAGACCCAATCTCTGTGATTGGTGGATCAACTACTCAGGGATTGATCACAACCCAGAGGGAATATCCTAAGAACACAGACTTCAGAGGGACCTGACAAGTGCTAAGTTCCAGGCCCCCACCCCATACCCTGATCTAGCTATGGGACAAAGGATGTGGCAGGAAAAGGAAGAGGAAGAACTCCAAAGAGATCAGTGGTAAATCTGGGGCTGACTCAAACCCCCTTCTCCCCAGCATCCTCTGAACTTCAGACCCACACAGCAGGGCCACAACTGAGAGGGACAAACCCAGGCAGAGCCTGGACATCAGTCGCAACAGGAGAACTCCATTCCAGAATAGGCCTGGCTGGAGCACCTCCCTTGAGAGTACATACCTGAGGAAGAGACAATCCTGTACCTCCCCACCAGAGGAGATCTCCCTGACCATACGAGAGAGGGAGAGGACTGTAGCACCACCCACCTCCGCTGCCCCTCCTCCTTCCCTACTCTGGACACTGAGGAGAGAGTGAAAGAGGTGGCTCTACAAGAGAGACCAGATTAGAGGAACAATTATAGAGCCTGCCACAAGAGGGCAGGTCTTTTTTAAATTTTCAACTATTTTTCAATTTTTAAAAATGTTTTGAGTTTGTTGGTTCATCTATTTTTTAAATATGTTTCCTTGGTGCATGAATGTGTATGTGAGGGTTTTATCTGCATCCCCCCCAATTTTTTTCTTTTCTTTTTATGTTTCTTTCTTCTTTTATTTGTCATTTTCTGTTCATGTGTGTATGTGAGTGATGGGTGTATCAATATATGTGTGAGGGTTTGACCTGAATTCCTTTTTTTTTTTTGCTCCAGTCTTTCTGTTTTTCTTCTCTATTCACCTTGTACTAGGTGTGTGTGTGTGTATTTATTCCTGGGTTTTTGTTGTTGTTGTTTGTTTGGTTTCTTTGTTTTATTGCAGTTTGTTTTGGGGTGTGTATGTATGTCTGTGTGTGTGTGGGTGTCCAATTAGTTTTGCATTAGTTTCTGCTTTGCATTGTCATATAGAGTGCTGGTGGGGAGTGGGTCTCAGGGAAACATAACACAATAAGTGTACATTGTATTTACAAGTAGTTTCTGATTCCTAGTGCCCCATCCCCTACTTTATTTGAATTACAAAAACTACAAGAGACAGCAAAGTTTCCCATCGACCGTCCTATTTCAAAATAGAACAAATCCAGAGCCCAGTTCAGGGAAGAATAGAGGACTGAGCAAACATTAGAGGGGAAATCCTCTCCCACTGACACTCAATAACAGAACTAAAGAGAAAAACAAGAGATCTGTCATAAATGAGGAAAAAACCAAATGAGGACCTCAGGCAATTTCAAGTGTACCAAAGACAAAACTCCTGAAAAATCAGACTTGGTGCCCAAACAATGGAAGTCACCAAAGACTGTCCCCAGAATATGACACGGATTAGGGAATGGATGGAAAGAGTGAATAGGACTCAAGAAAGACAAGATGCAACACTGAAAGAATTTGAAACAGAGACTTTGGCAATAAAAAATTTAATCCAGGAAATAACAAGATGACAAGCATGGAAAGCAGAATTAATCTAGTTGAAGAAAGAATCTCAGAACTAGAAGACCAGAACATGGGATTAACCAGATCTGTTAAAAAAAAAAAAAAAACATAGAATGAAGACTCAGAAAGAAAGAACAAAGCCTACAAGAGATGTACGATTATATCAAGAGGCCGGCCTACGCCTGATTGGTATCCCAGAAGAAGAAAGGGAAATGGAGAACAACTTGCAACAAGTATTCCAGGAGGTAATCCAAGAAAACTTTCCCCATCTCACGAGAGATGTGACCAGCCAGGCACAAGAGATATAGGGAAACCCCACAAGATATCAAATGAGAAGACCAACCTCTAGACACATAGTAATTCACCTACAAAGTAGGCACAAAAAAAAATCCTAAAGGCAGCAAGAGAGAAAGGTCAGACTACCTACCAGGGAAAGCCAATCAGAATAGCAGCAGACCTACTGGAAAAAACCTACAAGCAAGAAGGGACTGGGTTCTTATATTCAAAGTCCTCAAAGATTAAAAAAATTCAGTGAAAAATTTCCTATGCAGCCAAGCACAGCTTCATCAGTGTGGGAGAATTAAAATCCTTCCCAGACAGCCAATCCCTAAGAGATTATGCAGCTTCCAGACCAGCTCACAGGATACACTTAAAAAGATATTAAGCACAGAAGAAAGAAAAACAAGAATGATCATACACTTCCCAAGAGAACAGCAGAGCACAGAATCAACAGAGAATACACACACATGCATTAACCCCAGAGTCAGAAAACAAGCAAACAAGGAAAAAACTTTATAAGAACCTCAGCAATAAACAATCACTTTTTAATAATCAGCCTGAATGTGAATGGACTAAATGTGTCACTGAAGATACAGAATGGCAAATTGGATAAGAAAGAAACCATGACCCAATTATTTACTGCACCCAGGAGATTCATGTCACTATAAGGGATACACACAGACTCAAAGTTAAATAACAGAAAACGAGTTTCCAAGCAAATGGATCACAAAAGAAGGCAGGAGTTGTGATCTTAATATCAGATAAAACAACCTTTAAGCTATCAAAAATTTTAAAACATGTAAAAGGACACTGCATAATGATAAAAGGATCAATCTATCAACAAGAAATATCCATCCTATACATATATGAACCCAATACAGGAGCACTAGCATTTATAAAGCAACTTCTAAATAAACTAAAAAAAGACATTGATTCTAACCCTATTATAGCAGGGGATTGAATACACCACTAACAGCCCTAGATAGATCGAGGAAAAAAATCAGCAAGGAGATCCAGAACCTAAACTTGACACTCAACCAAATGGACATAATAGAGACCCACAGAATATTCCACCCAACAACCACAGAATATACATTCTACTCATCACCATATGGAGGGTACTCCAAGAAAAAACACACCCTTGGCCATAAATCAAGCAAAAACAAATTCTATAAGGTTGTAATCTTGCCATGCTAATTCTCAGATCACAGTGGAATAAAAATAAATACCAACACCAACAAAATTTCCCCAAAGCTCATGAAGACATAGACACTAAACAACATGATGATGAACAACTACTGGATTAACACTGAAATCAAAGCAGAAATTAAGTTTCCTGGATACAAATGAAAATGAAGAAACATCTTACTGAAACCTCTAGGATGCCATGAAGTCAGTTCTAAGAAGGGAATTTATATCTCTATGGGCACACATCAAGAAAATGGAAAGATCACAAGTGGAGAGCCTAACAAATCACCTAAGGGTGCTAGAAAGAGAAGACCACCAAAACCCCAACTTCAGCAGAAGAATCCAAATCACCGAAAGAGGAGCCCAAATACAGGACGTAGAAGACAAAAATATCATAGAAAGCATAAACAAAACAAAAAGCTGGTTTTTGGAAATAATTAACAAGATTGATGAACCCCTAGCCATAATGCCCAAGAAAAAGAGAGAAAAAGCCCAAATAAACACAATCAAAAATATAAAAAATCAATGACAACTGACCCTGAAGAAATACAAAAGATTATCAGAGATTACTATGTACACCTATATGGAAACAAACTTGAAAACCTAAATGAAACGGAGGACTTTCTGACATCACGCAACCTCCCAGGTTGAAACAAGAAGACACTGAGACACTAAATAGACCAATTACAACCCAGAAAATTGACTTTGTCATACAAAAACTATCTAAAAAAAAAACAAAAACAAAAACAAAAAAACCCTAGGACTGGATGACTTTCCAGCAGAATTCTACAAAATGTACAAGGAGGAGCTGATACCAATCCTATTGAAAGTATTCCAGGCAATTGAGAAGGATGGAATTCTCCCCAAATCATTTTACAAAGCTAACATCACACTGACACCCATACCGGGTAAAGATCCAACAAAAAAGAGGACTACAGGCCAATATCCCTTATGAATATAGATGCAAAAATCCTCAACAAGATTCTAGCAAATTGGATCCAAAAATATATCTCAAAAATCATTCACTATGACCAAGTAGGCTTCATCCCCAGGATTCAGGGTTGGTTCAACATTCGCAAGACCAAAAATGTAGTTAAAGATATCAACAGATGTAAAAACAAGAAGCACATGATTATATCATTAGATGCAGAAAAATATTTTGATAAAATCCAGCATCCCTTCTTGATAAAAACCCTTAAACACCTCAATATAGAAGAAACATATCTCAAAATAGTAAGTGCCATCTACGATAAATCTGCAGCTAATATATTGCTAAATGAACAGAAACTGGAAATATTTTCCCTGAAAACTGGAATAAGACAAGATTGCCCACTCTCACGACTCTTGTTCAACATTGTGTTGGAAGTCCTAGCTCAGGCAATCAGACAAGAGAAGGAAATTGGGGGTATCCAAATAGAAAAAGAGGATGTCAAGTTATCCCTCTTTGCTGATGATATGATCCTATACCTTGAAAATCTAAGAGAATCTATCAAAAAACTGCTTACCCTGATAAAGGACATTGTCAAAGTCTCAGGGTACAAAATAAATGAGGAAAAGACAGTTGCATTCCCATACATCAACAGCAAGCAGGCAGAGACCCAAATAAAAGCACAATTCCATGCACAATAGCCATCAAAAAAATGAAATACTTTGGCATCTTCCTTACCAGAGAAGTTAAAGAACTTTACAATTAGAACTACAAAACACTGTTCAAAGAAATTCAAGAAGACACAACCAAATGGGAAATTATTCCATGCTCATGGATAGGAAGAATCAGCATTGTTAAAATGTCCATCCTACCAAAGGCAATCTATAGATTCAATGCAATGCCCATTAAGTTACCAAAATCAATCTTCTAAGACCTGGAAATGACAAAACAGAAATTCATATGGAAACATAAATGACCACGAATCGCCTAAACAATCCTTAGCAAAAGAAACAAAGCAGGAGGCATCACACTTCCAGACTTCAGACTTTACTATAAGGCTACAGTAATCAAAACAACCTAGTATTGGTACAAGAACAGGTACATAGACCAATGGAACAGGATAGAGATTCCAGAAGCAAAGCCTCAATTTCTCAACCAACTCATCTTTGACAAAACCTCCAACAACAACCACTGGGGAGAGGAGAACATATTCAGTAAATGGTGCTGGGAAAACTGGCTGATCACATGCAGAAGATTGAAACAGGACCCCTACCTATCACCATACACAAAAATTAACTCTAATTGGATCAAAGAACTAAATATATAACCTCAAACTATAAGAATATTAGAAAACACAGGAGACATGCTTTGGGAAATTGTAACTGGCAGCCAATTCCTGTTCAGAACCCTAAATGCCAATAACTTAAGAAATAAGATAGACAAGTGGGACCTCGTCAAACTAACAAGCTTCTGCAAAACTGCAGATACGATCAAGAGAGCAGGGAGACAGCCCACAGAATGGGAAAAAATATTTGCCAACTGTATATCTGACAAAGGCCTATCATCGAGGATCTACAAGGACTCAAACACACCGAAAGGAAAAAAACAAGGAGCCCCATTAAAAAGTGGGCAAAAGACATTAATAGATACTTCTCAAAAGAAGATATGTGAGCAGCTAACAGGTACATGAAAAAAGTGCTCAGCCTCATTCATCTTCAGAGAAATGCAAATCAAAACCACACTGAGATACCACCTAACCCCAGTAAGTATGACCATCATTGATAAAACAAGCAACAGATGTTGGCGAGGATGTGGAGAAAAAGGAACGCTTCTACACTGCTGGTGGGAATGCAAACTAGTGCAACCTCTTTGGAAGACAGTTTGGTGATTTCTGAAAGAACTAGAAATTGACCTTCCATATGACCCATCAATTTCCCTATTGGTAATATACCCAGAGGAACTCAAATCATTCTATAAAAAAGATACCTGCACACATATGTTTGTTGCAGCTCTATTCACAATAGCAAAAACATGGAACCAACCATGTTGCCCATTGAAGATGGACTGGATAAAAATATTTGGTGCATACACACAGTGGAATATTATGCAGCATAAAGGACAAACATATAAACTTCACAGCAACTTGTACGAATTTAGAGTCGATCATACTCAGTGATCTGTCACAGAAACAAAGGACAGAGTACCATATGTTCTCACTCATAAGCGGACCTTGAGCAATTATACTACTATAAGAAAGGGATTGGCAGTAGTGGGAAACTGTCAGGGGATGGGAAGTGGGATTGGCAGTTGAGGGAAACTGCTAGGGGAGGGAAGGGCATACCTCATCAGCAAGGCTGCCTGCATAGTCAGCATTTGTATACCTAACCCTGAATTGTACCCGACATCTTTATAATAAATATAAATAAATATATACGAAGTATATCATTAAGTTTGATGAATATTCTATCATTAATTCTGATTATTTTTTTACTATTTAAAGAGCATCCAGAAAAAGAACCTGTAATGAAAATAGTGAATAATTTGTGGGTGTATTTTATTTAGAGTTATTCAGAACTGCCTGCACAATCTTACAGTTGTCCAAATCCTCTCAAATATTGATTAGCTATACTGTTGATAGCATAAAATGCATCTTTAAGATCAAATGTGAGCTCTGTGATTTCTTTGTTCTGCACCATCCAATTGTTTGTTATTTTGATTTGTTGCTATTTGATTCATTGCTTAATCAAAAAATCCATGTTGTCTACCAGAATCTGTAGTTACCAGTATTCTACAGTCTTTATGCTGACATAAAAATTGCTAGCATTTTTTTTTAACCAAGAAAGGTTGCCTTATGAAAATTTGTTGAGGATTCATCGAACTCAACTTGCATTTATCTCAAATGATCGATTGCACTTACACCAGCAATTTTCACATTTGTTGCAATATACACAGAAAAGAAAAATAGCTAAGGGTATAAATTAGTTCATATTTGCTCTAACTATAAACATGAAAGGGAGCACATTAAAGCTAATCATCCTTCTATTACCTTGTCATCACTACATTTTTCTGATACATGATGTGAAATGAAAAACAGAGAGATCTTTGGGAGCATGGTGATGATGGAGTGGATCTGTGATCAGCTTGTCTCTCCTGCTTGCTTCGGCATCCTGTCACTTGGGCTGTGTAAATCTAGTAATGAACCACAGGATTTTGGTTTTATATAAAGAACAATAAAGTCTATGAGGCTTTGGGCTCTGAGAACTGGTAAAGAATTGAACGCATAAAGCATTAATAATCTGAAGATTGTATTAACCTTATAAAGACCAAAAATTCATCATCTTAACTGCATAAATACATTAGCCATTTAAGTGATTATGTACTTATCTCAAATTTTAAAAAACAAAAAGTCAACATTCAGTAAAAATTATTAACATAATCCAATTTCATAGAAAACATTTTTATTTGTATTCAATCTTCTTGAAGAAACAATATTTTTAAGAGCACTAGAGTCATATGAAGAATGAGGCAGTAAATGTGCAAGGAATTGGGTTTATTTGTTATTTTGTCTAGATAAATTATTTTCACATTTTGTTTTAAAACAAAATAGATACAATACTCCTACTATAAAAGATAATTTAGCCAGAATCAAGTCATTTTTTGGAGGAAGGATATCCAAATACTAACTTGCAAAACTCTGTTATGTGGTAAGTTATGGATATCCCAAGTATGACATCCTCTACTGAACCAAAATCTTTGTTTGATTGTTTCTATCTACAGTCAACTCTCTAGCTTGTTTTCATCAAAATAATCTACATCATTTGGGAAGAGTATTCTACATTCAAGTCTATTAAACAAATCTTTTATGAATTTTAAACTATCTGGATGGATGGCAACTATTTATAAACAACATTTTAAAAATTAATTGATTTAAATTAATAATTTCACTACCACTAAGGCAACCGCCCAATAATGCTTAGGTCAGAAAGCCCATACACATCTTCTGGGTAAGGTTAAATTACAGACACCTATTTACCTAGTTAAGAATACAAAGTCTCTTCAAAATGGAGGTGTTCTTAAATGTCAGGCATATATGTAGTATACTTCAGCATGCACTCCTTTATCATGGGATTTCAGGGGTAATATCAACTAGTACTGAAATTGGCCTTGGGAAGATGTGTTTTCACCAGATCTGGCAGCGCTTCATACTTAGTATTCTTCTACCATCTTATACAGGGTGTTACATTGCCATTCCAGAATTTACACTAATAATCTATGACTTATTTTTCAGAGAATGCTTATAGATATTCATTCAGCTTTTATTCATTTGAAAAATATTTCTATTTGTTGTATCCACCACTAATCAAGGTAGTTTTAATTCAGCAGTATTAATAAAGTCAATTTTTTCCCCTTTGTTTGGAGACAGGGACAAGTCAAATAAACAAATTGCATTTTACATATACACATATAGGGAGGTAAGTACTAAGGAAAAAAAAAGTAGAGAATTGGAACCAAGAGGGCCAAAGTCATGGGTTCAGGATGGGATGTGGTAGGTATCATAGTTTAAAATGTAGTCAGAGAAGGTCTCAATGAAAAGATGAATTTGAGCAAGGGAATGAGAGCATGTGCTATTTAAGTATGTAGAGGGAAAATGTTCCAAAATGAAGGAACAATAAATGCAATGAATCTGAGAAGGGATTTCACCTAAGGATGTTGAAGGAACATCACTATAAAATTCAGGTGTTGAGTGAAAGATGATTTATCATAGATGTTTAAGTAGAAAATCAGCCACCAGACCCTAATAGAGTATTGTAAACAAATGGGCTTTCATTTTGAGCAAAATGGGGTGACGTTAGAGGATTCTGATCAGAGTAGCCACATGATCTGATCGCATTTTAATGTGATATTTTGGTTGCTGTTTTTAGAATAGAGTGTCATGAAAGGAGTAGAAACTGGCAGGTCAGTTATAAGCTGAGGCTATAAATAAAACAACAGATGATAGTGACTCTGACAAGCGAGGTTGTAGTTGAAATAGTGAAGAGTCAACTAGATACACTTTAAATATATAGACATTAAGATTTTCTGATGAATTTTAGTATGAGATCAAATTCAGACCCTATAAGCACTTTATTCCGGGGAGAAAGGCTCTGGCAGTGGCCCTATGTGTCTTACAAAATCTTCCAGAGGTTTTCTGCAGCCTGGTAAGCCTATTTCTCTATAATTATGAATGGAAAAATTACTGTCATTTGACACACAAAAAATTATAAGGTAAATATAAAAATAGGTGCAAAGAAGAAACAAACACACAACTGAATTCCAACAAGTCAGTGCTCTTATACAAGGGTTTTATGCCATTATCTATTCTCTGTTAGATTACGCAAGTTCTAGAAATGTAGGTCATACCAGCAACAATCTTAATTTTTTTTGTATTTAATAAGGTGAAAGATGAATTAAACGAAAAATGGTTTTCTGAATATGAAATTTTGTGTTATATTTTGCTATGCTACCATCTGAAATAATTATATGTACCACATTAAGTATAAGTTCTCGTCTGTGTGAATTATTGACCAAAGCATTGATTTGTGAGTGTATGTAGCCACAGATGTATCTATATGACCCCCTTATGATCCTGCATAGAATTTAATGATTTTTGTTAGGATTTCTTTCAATCCCTCCTTCAGTCTTATCAGTTTAGTTGTCTTTTGTTTTATCAATAGTCATTCTATAATCTGTTATCACCTTGTGGATCTTGAAATATTTTGTTTTATTTACTTCTGTAGTCCAACCATTAACCAATTATAGTGAGACATTACTTATCTAAAAAGTTATTTTTACTTGGCAAAAATTGTGCTTATTTGTGATAAAATATGATAATATTATAAGGGGTTACACACTTTTAGTAACCAGTAGTCAAATGTACAGCCATGCATTTTTAGAACCTATTCCTTAATATATTTTTGCAAGCCACATTTTAAAAAATGAAATCAATCATGATTTATCTTATTTCAGTTTACATATTTATCCAAAGACAAATGATGTATAATTTAATGAGAATTGGCAGACAAATTTTTCAGGGTTTTAAAAAATTCGTAAGTACTGGACACACTTTACAAAAAGCTTATTTTCAAAAATATACTTAATATTGGAACTCTATTAACACAAACTTATAATACTTATATTTTACGTTGGGTAATTTAATTTTATCACATAACAATTTCCCTTCAATTAAGTAAATTGTGTGTATTTCTGCCGATATCACTTCTAACTCTCAAATTACTCACTTGTGCTCCTCATTTGATAGGTAGCCCAAGATACTAAAATGTGTTTCTATGCTGACATTTTAATCCAGAAGTAAAAATGCATGACTGAACAGATTAAAAAATATTAAAGATTACAAATATTTTGCATAAAACATCAAAATTTTGTAAATGTTTGCATTTTTTTCTCTAAACTGCAAGATCCTTAAGAGGAAATGTTGTATCTCACTATTGTATCCCTAATGCTTAGTGCAGTGCCTAGTTAATAATCAAATCCAAATCCAAATATATTATCTTCATTGAAGAGTGGTTCATTGACTGAATAACTGAATGAATATCTGAATAGTAGTTGGTGTGTTTTACACAAAAGAGTTTAGGGAAATATCTACATTTCTCCTGACCACACTCAGATTTGTATTGCTTTGGGGAAACCTAAGTATGTAGTACATCATGTTCACGGTGAACAGAGTTTGAGGGGAAAAAAAAGAACAAAAATACCCAAAGTTTCTTTTAATTATCCAGAAAATCACAGAAAAACACATTTCTCTAGCTATGTCTTGCCTCCCTCAGTTCTTCAAAGGCAAATGTATTTGTTCCAGTCACCCATTTCTGTATATGAAACCATAACAAAACAAGAACTGTTTC
The DNA here is from genome assembly GCF_000164805.1 of Carlito syrichta. Taxonomy (NCBI): domain Eukaryota; kingdom Metazoa; phylum Chordata; class Mammalia; order Primates; family Tarsiidae; genus Carlito; species Carlito syrichta. The sequence goes on along the minus strand of NW_007253367.1, from coordinate 435,748 downwards.
ATTATATGTATGAATTTGTGAGTTAGAAATTCAGTCGGGTCTCAACTGGATGATTCTTCTGTCCTGTATATTCTGTAAGGTATTTTTTAGTGACATTATGTTGGCAAGTGTTCTGAAGGGCTGGGGACAGCTTCATTCATATGTCTAGTGTCAGTCAGGGTTGACCCATCAGTACAAAAACAGAGTCATTGTGCTTCCTTTGTGGTGGCTCGGGGCTTCAAGGATGAATTTTCCAACAAACAATGCAGAAAATACATGACCTTTAATAACATAGCCTCAGAAGTCACACTGTGTCACTTCTGCCATAATCAAATGTTTAAAGTAGTCACTATTCCATCAGATTCCAAGGGATGGTACTTACTGCACTTCTCAATGGGAAGAGTGTTCAAGAATTTGCGATTAGTTGTAAAACTAGTAGTTTACATCTAATAATATACAAACTTCTACAATGCAATTATCACGTGATATGATTGTAATGTGATATAGCTGTAAAAATAAGATAAGATTTTATTTTTGGATTGAAAAAGTCACATTTTTGTATCAAATTATCAACTGTATTTTATTTTGAAGCTTGGGAACCTGGAGTACATGGTTCTCAGTTATTCCTAAATTGCTTGAATTCAAAGTAGAAAGATAAAGCCAACCGGTACAAAAGGAATTCATGTGGAGCTACATCATGTTGTTGATCTGCTGTGATTGGGGTTGTGAGCCAAATAAATCCCTAAGCAATATCAGAAGTTGTTGCAGGAATATTTAAGAAATCTTCACTACTCATCTCCTTGTGTTTCTTTTGTTGTTGTTGTTGTTTGTTTGTTTGTTTTTTAAGCTTTACCCACTCATGAGTCTGAGTGGCTCAACCTGGAAGCATTTATGTAGTTTCTATATCTCAGCCTTCAAGCATGAGAAGAATATACTTTAAATCAGTACAACAAAGTATACCTAGTGACACTGTGGTTCATGCTGATGACTTTATAAACCAAAATATTGTGAAAGGGTAAGGCTAAATTTGAAATTTAAATTAGACACTATCAGTGTAACTAGATAAGAATACTTTTTAATGTTTGTAGTTCTTAGAGTAATTTGACTCAAAAAGACAAAATATAAAATTATTAATTCTCTTAGATGTAGATTTATGGAGAGTTTAGCTGCGTTGAGTCTCTGGAATCAGTTATGCAGACAGTCTAATGTTCAAATACTGGGTCTGATTACTATCACTGTATTTTTGGACAAGTTACATAACCCATCTGACTTTCATTGATCTCACCAGTAGACTGGAAATGAGAATAGTATAAAACAGATTGAATGTTGGTTAATGAAATGACATAATGTACACACTAAAAAACAGGAAAACACTCCCTGACATCAGGAGCTAACCTGGTACTGTCATCTACATACTGTCTCAGTATTTACTGTTAGGCCTTAGTCTTCTACTGTTGAACACAAACGATTTCATAGAATATCAATATCAGACAAAGCCATTGTGATCATGATAAATCAAGACAAAGTAAGTCTTCTCCATAATTAAGTCTAAAAAATTACAAAACATAAATATTGTCCAAGTCACAAAACACCAAACAACTCCATCTCTCAGCTAGTGTAAATGTCTGCTATTTGTTTATTTTCCAGTTATAGTTTTAGTATTTCTCTATTTAGCTTTTCCTACTGTTACCCAATTATGGAAGTATCCCCACTTTCCAACATCACCCAATCCAGTACAAGGTCCCACTTCCTTAGATCTACTACAACCTATTCAAAACACTAATTGTTTAATAAGTCCTTTCTAACAGAAATAGCCTATGGCTTCACAATGTGTGCATTCTCTTTTCCTGTGAGTAATAAATCCAATGTGTTGAACCATAGATGTGTTCTTGGTCACAGATGTGTTCGATGTTATTGACAGCATGAATATATGTAAAGTTCTTAAGAGAGAAAATATTGATAAAAGTTAGCTGCTATTACTGTTTACAATAGTATTAGTATAGTTAATATCATATTCTCCTTTTCATTTCCTTCTTACTGTCCATGAGAATATATTACTCACAGATTATTTGCCACAACCTACATTTTTTTTAACTTTTAAAATTTTTTAATTTTAAATTTGGGATTACCTTTCAGGGTTAGGTATACAAATATTCACTGTGCAGGTACCCTTGTTGATGAGGTGTTCTCCTCTTCCCCAGGCAGACTTCCACTACTGTCAATCCCACCATCCCAACCTCCTCCCCTCCACAGTTTCCCACTACTGTCAATTCTTTTCTTATAGTATTTCAGTAGTTGTTCAAGTTTCACTTATGAGTGAGAACATGTGATAGTCAGTTCTTTGTTTCTGTGGAAGATCACTCAGTATTATAGACACTAATTCCATCCAGGTTGCTGCAAAGTTCATGATTTTGTTCTTTATGGCTGAGTAATATTCCATTGTGTATATGTACCACATTTAAAAAATCCAGTCCTCTTTTGATGGGCAGCATGCACAACCTACACTTGTAGGTAAGAAATTATTTTAGCATGTGATGCTTAAATAGTGTATTGTAAGCAAGAGAAAGCTTATTGGACAGAAAAGGTAAGGAATAGGGGCCATGTATCAGGCATGGAATAAACACATGGTGTGTGGTATGGAGACAGAAAATCTGCCCTACATATTTCTTGCAGAAAAATTTTCAACTAAAAGACTTCATTTGATATATTAAGAATGCTAATTGTTAATGAATTACAAATAATTACATAGACAAAATGATAGCCTCTGATGCTTTTTCTAGAAATAAAGTTAGTAAATTAAAAATGTATGGTAATTTATGTTTGGGGAATTTGAAGGCAGTTCAAAGTCAATGGCAATTTATCTTACTACATGATCAGTATCATTGATTATGTAATCAGCATATTAGCAAATGAATTCAAAATTTGCTAATATTCATGAAACTTTATAGCTTTACTAAAAGGCATAGTTAAATTACATCAAGAAGAATGGTATATTCTTAATTGGAACATTGCAATGAATGTTCTTGTTTGCATAGTTAGATGATTTGCAAGTAGTTTGCCTAGGTTTAGCATTCTGAAACATGCTAAACACTAAGCCAGCACGTCTTTAATAAAGAGTGAAATAATTTTAAATGCCTACTCCTTTAAAAATAAGATATATGTTTAATAATAACACAAGGGTATTACAGGGGTGGAGTTTAGATATGTATGGTTTTAAAAACTCTAAATTTGATTTACACTCTGATCACCCTGAAATACTTCAACATTAGAAGTATGAAACAAACAACTGCATCAGATGCAAACATACCTGAATTTTTAATCCTGGCTCCTTTATTTGTAGTAGCTTAAGCTATTTTGTTAAACACTGAATCCTAAATTTTCCTTAATGTGCATAATGATCATGTAAATTGAGAAAAATAATGCCATTTCCCCAGGACTTAGTATTACTCAATAAAAGAGTATTTATAAGCCGGGCTCGGTGGCTCAGCCTGTAATCCCGCGCCTTTGGGAGGCTGAGGTGAGTGGATTGCCTGAGCCCGCGGGTTTGAGACCTGCCTGGGCAACTTGGCGAAACCTCGTCTCTACAGTAAATCAAAAAATTAGCCAGGCGTGGTAGCGTGCACCTGTAGTTCCAGCTACTTGGAAGGCTGAGGTAGAAGGATTGCCTGAACCCACAGGATGAAGCTGTGGTAGCCATGAGTGCGAAACTGCACTCCAGCCTGGGAGACAGAATGAGACTTCAACTCAAAAAAAAAAAAAAAGAGTAGTTATAGTTTTGAAGAAAAAAAAAGCATTTGAAAATCCAAGATTAAACAAAAGCTGCTTTGATTAATATATGTCCTCACCTCACCCCACCATCAATAGTATTCTTGACTAACTAGGGTCCTGAGTATATCCTTGTAGGCACAGAGATGCAGAATCAGAGCCTCTTATTACAAACTTGTTAAGTATTTTTAATGAGGCAGTAAGCTCCTGGGTGGCAGGGGGCAAAACTCTGCATGATCAGTATTTAATTTAGTGCAATTGCTCATTGCAGACAATCAATCCATGATTATTTGAAACACACAATAATCAACTTTAGGGTCCTTTTGAATCATCTACTCTAAGTACATTGTATCAGACTAACTTTCTTGAACTATTATGTTGGAAGAGTCTCTTTTCCACTCTGAATTTCACTTTCCTATTGTTCATTGCTCTCCAAGATCTTGGGGAAGTCTCCACTTTACTTTACTAAGGAGTAGCATAAAAAAAGTTGCAGGATCTAGTGTTAGCAACTGTAGTGGATCCATGGTTCAATTCTATGTGTTGAGTCCAGTGAAATAAACCCCCAGATCATAAACGTTAATTCTCAGGAAAAGCTGGGCATCCCTTCCCCAAGGTAAGAGTTAGGGGTGAGCTGCTTAAAGAATTGTCCTCTCAATAGCTATGTCCTTGTTTAAAAAAACGTTTTTTCTAAACAGATCTTTGAAGCTCTGTTTTTTAAATCAATGATCCTGAGCGAAATGGTAAAAGTGCTCCCTTGTCCCACTCAATAAACAAAAATTATCAAATATCATTCAGATCTGCAAGACAAAATCCAACATGAATTTGCTTTGTTTTCTCCCCCAGACTAATTTTATTCTTGTGAAATATCTGCTTAGCTTTTAATCTCCTGGACTAACAGGTTATTACTCATTTGTTTATGGACCAAATGATTCACATCAGTGTAAATAACTCCTATAATACTGTTCTCTCAATTGAGTGACTCTTCAACAAAGCAATAATGAGTAGGATGTGCAACTTCCACTAATCTTGTTTATTGTTTGTGGGCCATGCCAGTGGCTTCAGTTTATTAAGTTTTTTGGCAGGAAAGCAGAAAACTCACCCTTCAAACTCCAGATATGCTTACAATCTTAAGAAATTTGGTAGACATATTTAAATACAATCTTCAAGGCTACAGAATTTTTGCATTCCACTAGCAGTTCCTAAAGTCCTTATAGTTCTAATCTGCTTTTAGAAATTTTAGATAAACCATAACATTTGGCCACTTCCCTATTGGAAGCAAAGGTGTTGTACTTTGGTTTACTCTCTCAGTTTTAAGGTAGACTTCCAAATAAAGAGAAGTAGTTTTATATTTCAAGATAAGCAATCTCAACAAAATACTATATTGTTTTTTTTGCCCCAACATATGTAGAAGTTCTCTTATACCCTTTCATTCTTTCATAAAAGTTACTCTTTTTCTTCTGAGGACAAACAAATTGTGTGTACTTCAATATTTCTAATAGGAAAACTTTTAAAGTGGGTCCATTGACTAATTAAATAATCTAAAGTATATAGAACTTTCAGTTAATAGTAACCTGTTGAAAGAGTAATGTGCCAATCAAACCTTTTTCATACAGACTTGTACAACTTGCAGGATAATTTTTATATTTAAATATTCCATATTCTCATATTCTCTTTGATTTTTAACAAAATAAAAATATTACTAAAAGGAATTTTATTTATAATAATTTTAGAGAATGCTATTTGTTTTTCCACTAATCAAATTGAAAATTCATCAAACAACAAAAAAATGTAGAGAGCATCAATGATGAATTTGAGACTGGGTGATCACCAACATGGTTGGCATATGTCCCTGTCCGCAAACAGTACGTATTTTATAATTCCAGCTATTTTCTTTTTAATTAAGCACGCACTCTGAGAAGCATCTAATATCAATGATTTGTCTGAGTAAAGCAGAGTTCAGATAAATATAAACCCTTTGGCTTCATAAAACAGAATGTTTTCAACAAATGAATAAAGTAATTCAAATATTGTTGAGTGCCTACTATGCGACAGGCACTTTTGGGACTGGGGATAAACTAGGGAGTAAAATCAGACACAACCACCATTTTCATGGAGTTTACACAGAGCTTGAGAAATGGGAACAGGATTTAGGTATTTGAAAAGAAGGATATTTGAGAGGGGAAAATAATGTCAATTCTTGTTGTGGTATTAATGTAAATAACAGGTAATGCCCAGGTCTTGAACTCATTAAAGAAAGGGACTAAATTTTAGTGTTTACTTAATCCCTATCACCTACTTCTTCTAGGGTCTGCCACCGAAAACAGCACTTATTAGGCAGTTACCAAATGAATATATGACTGAATAAGAGAGACACAGCACTACTCTTAAAATTCAAATGGACAACTAGCTGAAGACATCTCAATACAACACATTATTTGATAACTATTTTAAAATAAACGACCTATATATTTCATAGAACTAGATTAAAATTTTCTATTCATTCCATATGTGCCTTAAAATCCAGACATTCTTTTGAGCAATGACTAGAAAGACCAACTGGAAATGTTTAATATCAAAAACGTGCATGTGTGTAGGCAGGTATAGGAGAAATAAAGCCTGAGAGGATTGTTTCAAAAGATATTAGGATTAAGGTCCATGTTTTTATGGTTTTAATCCATCATAGCAGAGGAGAAGGCAGCCCTTCAGAGCTTTAACAAATGTTAAACTCTCTTTGCTTTGTGTATAAAGCACTCCACACCTCTGCTCCCTTTAGAAGAGAAGTTGATTAGATTCTAGCCTAGGAAGCTCAGAGCCCATAGGGTAATATTAGTGGTTTCCAAGTCTTTGGTACAAGAACAAAAACAAAATGAAGAAGACACCAGACCCTGAAGGAGTTTGGCAAGTTAATGAATGATGGCCTCCTTCCATCTTCTGATATTCAATTGAGCCACAGCAGATGGGCAGAAGCTCCATGGGAAAAATGAATTATGCACATCAGATTGCTGTTGCATTTCTCACAATCATATTTTCATCACTTCCCCTGTTGTATGTTTTGGGCTGATTAGTTATGCACCTCATCTCATGTTGGCATTCCTTGTTCAGAGATAATCTCTAATTGGTTTTCTCCTTCCATATGTGAATCTGTTAAAGATTTTTGTCTCTGTTTTTCCTCATCAGACAATGCTTGTGCATTAAGTGATTTTGGAGAGGATGATGATGAGGGCTATAATATTAATATTAATTGAAAAACTTGAGTGGAATAATTTGTGAGAAAGCCATGTTCTAAGTGGAAGGCAAGGGGAAGGTTTATAGGCGCTAGAATTAATTCTGTGCCAGGGGAATGAAATATTTTATAAGGCATTGTTTAAACAAAAACAACAGAGTTGGCAAACGTTACTTATCACGGTAGATCAGACATCAGTTTAATTAAAGTCTTGCTGAAAGGCATATTCACCTGCTTTTTATTTGACACCTACACAATTAAACTCATCGTTTTACTCCCTAAAACTCTTTGTGTAACTTTAAAAATCAGATAAGCATTTAATCATCAAGGGAAACTGGATTGTGTTGTAGATAGAGCTTAGTTTGAGGTTTAAGTCTGATTTGGGATGCTTATTTACTGTGTAGGTGTAGGCAAGCTGCTTCACCTTTCTAAACCTCCATTTCTGAATAATGCTTCTACCTTCAAAGGGTTGATAGGAAGATAAAGGAAAACAATGTGGGTAATGTCTCTTACAATGCTTGGGGAGGGGGGGGAACAGGATATATTCAATAAAAGATTGCTGAATTTGAAAGGATGTAGTGGAAAGTGAACGGGTTGAAAAGTTAATCTGTACCTGAGCATTTTCTGTAATATTAGGAAAAGCAAATACATCCATGAAGCATCTTTTGTATGACATGGAACAAGTACTTATTTACACTGATCTTGTAGAAGTAAGGGTAAGAGTTCCACATCCCTACCCATTTGGCTCTCTCCCCTTCCCACAACCAGTCGGTGGTTTGGCTAAACAATCTCTAAGGTTGTTTTTTTTTTTTTTCATTTCATAATTCTTTGAGAAAATAATAGTGCATAATATTTTTAAAAGTATGCTTATCAAGTATAGAAAATGCCTTATATTAGTCAGCATCCAATCAGGAAACAAAAACCATTAAAAATACATAAGCCAAGGAAATAAAATGCTGGAAAATTTTTATATGGGTAATAAAATTTCTACAAAGCCAAAAAAAGACTGAAATAGTCCAGAGATTAGCAAAAACAAAAAGCCTCTACTACCCTAAGCAGAAGGTACCAAAGTAATGGCAGAATTACCAGATTTCAAGGCTTAGAACCACAGTTTGAAGAGAATTAGAATCACTAAGGAAATTCTGATGATACGTAGATCTAACCTGAGTCGGAGAAAGAAGAGGGAAAATCCTTGGATCTTCTGTTCCTCCTGTTCTCCAACCTCTCACAAACATCTTCTGTTGCCTAAACCTAGCCAGAAGTTGGCTAGCTTGAGACAGAGAGCAGCTCTCCTGTCACTAAGAACATAACAGACAAATGGTGAAGAATAGATCTGAGAATAAACATGTCAGGGGCTGACCCGAGATAATAGACCAACTGAAAATGAAAAAGGATTATTTATTACAGTCTTCAGTTAAACAAATGGGCTATCCCAAAACACTCCTGTAGCTTATTTGTATTTATTTTTATTCTTTGTCATACTAACGTTACAGAGCAATTTTTATTTTAATCATTTTGAGCAAGATTAATAGGAAGGCAAAAATAATATCTTGGCAACACAGACCCATTAATTTTGAGACTTTTTAAAAAGTATCCTCTTCTTACCATTCATGGCTTGGAAATGCTTAAAATTATTTCAAGTGTTCTGAAAAGTCCTGCAATAAAAATGTCCAGTTTAATTTAATCCCATGTTTTCCAATAATATTCAATGATAGGTTATTATATTTTAAGGAACACCATTTAACCTAACCTGTACCTACTCTTTCTTGTTATACACCTTTTAAACTTATACATAAACCATTCTTAGAAATATTTTACTTGACACTATCTTGCTTGACGTGTCTGCATGATGGAAACTTCCTCTTGCACAAGATATCTTGTTCCAGTTTCTATCACATTTGAAAAATTGGGGAAGTAGTTTTGTCTTCTGATCACTGTTTTATTTCCTTCTTCTTTGAGCAAGTTAAAGGACAAATAAATAGAAAATGACTATTTTCCAATACCTCATATATGATATCTAGCATGTGCCCATCTTAGACATCTCATTCCAATCCAAACAGCACTATTGTCTCCTCCAAATCCCCAATACTTGGTGTTTTCTTCATCATTCTGGTCATTCCTCTGAAAATGTTTAGTGTTCAGAAGCCTGCTACTATATGGTTGTCAGCACATACCATATCAATTGTGTTCTTACTAACAAAAAGTAAAACTGAACTGTCATTTCTCAAATTTGAAAACATTTAATTTCTCTGGGTAAGTGGTGTGAGAAATATATCATGTAGTTGAATACTAATTTTGTCACCCACACTATTGGAAGTAAACCTGGGCTAGAAAAATCTAGAAGATTTCATGTCTCCTATTCCATATAAGTTGTCAAGGAGGGGTAAAATCCAGAAATCCTGATTCAAAGATTGTCTATTTTCCAGGAAACTTTTTCCTGTCAAGTTTGGGAAGTAGAACAGAGATTCAATAAATATTTTCTGTTCCCCTTCAAGAGATTCTGATATTTCCCCTTACTTCAAGGTAACAGCTACAGTGAGCCACTGTCTATCATGATAAGTTGCCATGTCTCTTAATTCTGTTGAGGAGACTCAAATGTTGGAAGCCAACAACTCTCTGTGTACTTTCATTCTGCCATCTCCTGTGTCATTTATAAGGACATGACCCCTAGGTTCAATTGCATGACATTTTGTACTACATGGCCATTTCACATGTTGCCCACAGATGACTATATGGATTAGATTAAACAAAACTGAAAATATTATTTTGTTCTGGAACTAAGAAATACTGTCTCAACTCCAAAACTACCTCAGATGCTCAGGGGAAAGCTATAATTTTTAAATTCTGAGAGTAGGAACAAAATAGGAATATTCCAAGTGACTATGATGAAGACAATGTTGATTTTGGTGGTTAATATATGACAACAATAAACAAAAACATATTATGTGGCATTCTTGATTAAAATATCACTTATCTTGTTCAGTCCTCAGTAAAATTTGGAAGGTAATTACAGTACACTTAACCATTACTCTATAAAGATGAGTGATCATGAGTAATTTGGCAAATCCTTAAATATCTAAGTATATATATGTTTATGTATGTGCATATGTATTTGTGCATATATGTGTATATGGAATAATAATAATACATAATAGCTTTTACAAAAAAATTTTAAAAGTCTTTCATATGTTAATGTAATGTATAGAAAAGGCTTAGCTGACAACTTACCTTGCACCGTTACTTTTGTCTACCTAATATAACCCTAGAGACAAAGAGGTTGTTTCACTTGTGACAATAAAATTTAAAGTGAAAAAACTGAGGCAAAGAGTGGTTAACTAATGTTGACATCTAGCTGAATAACTTTGGACAAAGTAGACTAGGAAATGGAGCTAGAATCAAGAGACACCTGACTGCAGTACTTAACTTTGGACAGAGTAGACTAGGAAAGGGAGCTAGAATCAAGTGACACCTGGCTGCAGTGCCAGTGAACACATACAATGGGCTAGCCAGCTAGTGCATCTTGCTATTCATCAATGATGCTGGTAAAGTACAGATGCCAAAGAAGGTGGAAATACATAGTTGCAATGACTATCTAGGACTTATGCAGTCTTACTTCTTAATATTAATTTGGGCAAAATAGTCCCTGCTTGGAACATAACTTTAAAGACCTATTAATGGATTTTAGAATCCATTTATAGACTCTTTTCTAAAAAGTGAGTGATACATGACTTGTTACGTGTTTATAAAACATGAATTAAAGTAATTTGTATACAAAGAAAGAAGGAAAGAAAGAAAGAAAGAGGGGGAGAGAGAGAGAGAGAGAGAGAGAGAGAGAGAGAGAGAGAGAGAGAGAAAGAAAGAAAGAAAGAAAGAAAGAAAGAAAGAAAGAAAGAAAGAGAAAGAAAGAAAGAAAAAGGAAGGAAGGAAGTTGTATAATAGGAATCTTATATAGTTGTTACTTTATAGAAGATATGTAAGGCACAAATTTATTCCAGCTTGTCCAAGATTTTCCTGGTTTTATCACTAAAAGACCAACATCTGTAAATACCTTAGTCCCAGACAAACCAGGACAATTGGTCAATCTAATCCAGAAAGGGATATTTGAGTAATAATTGCATCATTTTATAAGAAGAAGAATAAAGTTTTCTAATTAGTATTTCAATACTCACTCATCCTTATTCTTAATTAAATTTATGGGTTTGGAGTCTTGATAGCTTTATAATTGCATGCCATTCTCTGCCATTCTCTGCCAAATAAAGGCGGAATCTGTTAGTTCCTTCAGGACTTAGTTGTTATTGTTCTCCTTTATTGCTTTTGTGTACTTGGAATACTGATTTGATATTAAAGGTTGCCGTAGATCTGCTTGTCTTCACAAGGGCAAAATCCTTCCCAAGACCTCTTTGGAAGTCATAACAGGCATGGAGAGTTTTCTAAATTTAATGACTTGTTATTCAGAAGCCAGTAGTGTTAATGTTGTGATAATACAGTCTTGCAAATGGTTGAACACTGAAAAATGAATGTCACTCTTAACTTTTTAATCAACTTGCATCTCCAGCTTCCTTTGAATAAAAGAGGCTAGTGTGTGTGGGGATAATTACGTATGTAGTCCCTATATAAAGAAACAATCTGCCTGTTATACATTGTTATACATTGTTACTCCGAGAGATCTATTTTCTTCAATAGTAGTTTTCACAGGGGTAATTAACTAATCGTGTGTTTATTTAACTCATGCCTCCCAATTTATACTCAGTTCCATGAAGCAGAGGCAGACCTGTCTTACTGATCAGTATATTTCTAGCGCTTCTAAGAGCCTGAACATATTAAACATATAGTGGATATATTGATGTAGGCTAGGTGGATGAATGGATGAGATTTACAGCCAAGACTGGCCAGTGTGGTTATAGGCTACATTACAATTCTGTCATGCCCTGGCATTTTCTATAGACCTTCACGTTCCTAAAATATAGATTTTTTGAAAAACGTAGTGATTGTTTTTATTCTTTCCCCTGGATGAAAGCAGATGTATGTAAGTGCTGCTCTACCTATGCATGGTAGAACAGAAGAGGTCAGAGAACACATATCATCTTCCTAGTATTCAAATAAAGTATTTATACCATGTGCTCACTAATTCTGCTCCTCACTCAAATTGAAAAGGTTGGAGTGCCAAGGAAACTTATAAATAAGATCATTTAAAATAACTTTTTTAAAGATGAGGAAAATGAAGCACAGATGTGCTAGTTTACTAAAGGTTATATGGTATATTATTAACAGAGTCAACTGTAGCAGCTTGATCTGCCATGACCAGCTGCCGTCTGCTTAAATGTAGTAGACCTCTTTAATGCTTCCTCATTGCGCCAGATTCTCTAAATCAATCTTTGGCCTGACTGGCCCAGGTTAACAAAACAAACTGGCTTTCAGTCTTTGCCATAGCTTCTTACTAAACTAGATTTCTAATCTTCAGCCTCTTCTAGTCCAATAATTCTTATTCTGCATACATTGGGGGAAACACCAAGGAAATATCTTGCAAACATATGACATGAGAGCACATCCAGGAAAACTTTCATAGTGAGTGACAATCTAGTAATCTTTCACATAAGGATCACACACAAAAAATTTCACATTAACTTTTAAAGTTATACAATTCATTTATACTTCATACAGTTAAAATTCTGGATTTATATGGAAGATCTTTTTTTTTCTATATTCTTTATAAATTGCAAATATTTTTTCCTGAGTTGAGGGTTATGCTCAGTAATAGAAATGCAGTCAGGTGGAAACTGTCTACAGCAGAACTATTACTGGGTCTATGACATGATATCTCTACATACAATATACTTTGGGCACAAATGAAGAGAGGAAAGAATGACATTGAAATAGGATTTTCCTCTAACTAAGGCCATTCTAACTGAGGAAGAAATTACTTTATTGGAAAGATGCCACTACCTTCTATTCAGTTTTCATTTAAAAGAAACATTTCCAATAGCTTTATTTCTGCACATTTTCAACAAATGACAATTCAAAGAATCAGAACTTGCCATATTCAATTTTATGCAGCTCACTAAATGACCAATAAGAGAGAAAGTGCTTGTATTTTTCAAGCTTAGGCTACTCCAAAATGGAACAATTAACAAATGTATGCTGTAAGATTCTTACTCTTCCTACATTTTGCAGAGATGCCAAATGCACAACACAAACACTTTCAGAAAGCATTGTATTTTAAAAATTGGTCTTTATACTATAAGTTAATTTAGTTGATTATTCTAGACAGGTGGCTTATGACTCAATAAGAACAACTATTAGCTACTTTGTTTGAGAGTATTTTCTGATTTTCTTCTGAAAAAGTTCAGTAAACTGAATGCTTGAACTTCATTCATGCCTGGTACAGTATGAGAAAATGTTCTTGTTGGCTACTTGACAGGGTAAATAAAATAAGGAACTACTGGGAAAAAAGAATATATTGCTCCCTGAGGGTATAAGTGTTTCTTCGAGCTGAAAATTACACATTTATGAGAAAAGCCAAGTACCTCCCAATGGAGCGTTGGGTATCTCAAATCAGCTGAAGTTAAATGAAATACATTTGTTGAATAGATAAATACATTTCACAATTGGAACTTAAGAAAATGCATTCTTCCCTGTCAAAACATTTCACATAGCTTCAAATAATTAGGATCAAGCATCATTTAATGAATTAATTCAACATAAAAATAAGTTGGTTGAAAAATCAAAGACAGTATTTTAAATTGAATTGCTGATTTTTCCCCCAATGTTCAGTTTCTCTTTCTCTTTTCAGAAGATTTAGGAAACATTGATTTAAGTGTACACCAAGTGATTTTCTAGTTGTTTTCTTTCACCCATTGTTAATATACCACAGATGTCCTTATCCTAATCTTTCCTTTTGATGATAGCAAATGATACAGATTTACTTCATTTTTGTTATTACTTCAAAAATGATTTACCATTAATATTTAAGACATTAAATAGTTATAAAAATAAATAATCCAATGGTAAAGATACAGGCTTGTCATATATTTTTACTGAATGAATGTATTAGCTGTGCACTTAGACTGTGTAACAAGATTGTGTCATGTAGATGCTAGCAATGTTACTGTGATTTTGGACATTCTATGTTTAAACTGGATTAAACTGTTCTTCCTCAGTCTCTTCTTTTCCTAAATTTCCCATTTCTGTAAAAGGTGATTAAAAATTGGAAACTGAAGACATTTTTTTACCTCCACTCTTCACTCCCTTTGTATCCAGTTAGTTTCTAGATTCTCTCAAAATGTACCCCACAAATGTTTTATGCAATTCATCAAGGGGCATCCTTGTAAAGGAAATGGGAAGAAGTAGTCTTGGGTTTAACACTGCACATTATTGTATAAAGAATAAATAATTTTTCAACAGGCGCTAGGCAATTGCCTCTTTTTAACTCTTCCTTTTTTTCTAGGCTGATACTTCTTCAAACTAACCCTCAACCAGAGAGCTCTTTCTAAAATGTAAAACTTATGTCATATCTCTGCTTATAATTTGTGATATGCTGAATAATAGCTTCCTGAAGATATCCATATTCTAACATATTCTAATTTCCAAAACCTGTCAATATGTTACCTTACTTGGTTAAAGGGAGTTCGCAGTTGTGGTTAAATTAAAAATCTTGAATTGGGGAGATTATCATGAATTTTCCAGATGGGCCCGATATAATCACAAAGATGCGTATAACAGTGAAACAGAAGTTACAGAATCATTCATAAAAGATGTGATGTTGGAAGCATGAGGCAGGAATGATGGAAGGAAGGAGTTATGACTTAAGAAATGCAGGCAACTCTAGAAACTAAAAAAAAGACAGGAATATAGGTTCCCTTTGGAATCTTCAGAAAGAACCACCCAAGCTGACACTTTGACCTTAAACCAGTAAGACCAATTTTGAACTTTGATTCTGACACGTTAGATAATACATTTGTGTTGCATTAAGCCACTAGGTTTATGATAGTTTTCACAGTGGCAATAGGCAATGGAGGCATTATCTTTCAACGGTTTTTTATAATTTTCACAATAAATTTCAAACCTCTTAATTTAGCACAGAAGCCCCTCCATGTTGTGTCACTGCACAGTTCTGTGACTTTACTTTCAATCACTCTCTAGTTTTTGATTACTTTTATGGTTGCTGAAATTTCAACCTAATAGGCCATTTCCAACTGCTTCCTTTTGTAGACATTAGAAATATTCTCCCCCACCTTTCACTAAGACCTACTTATAACTTTCTTGAAAAATTCTTTTCTGATATTCCAATTGAGTATAAAAAATGCACAAATGAAAGAAAAACAAATAAGTAAGAAATCTATTAAGAAGAACACTTTTTGAACTAATTTTTGAACTTATTAAGAACTATTTGCTATAACCTTAAAATATAGCTATTGCTACCATCTCTGGCTATGGGATAGGAGTTTAGATATCAGTGCCTCTAAACCAGATTTACATTTAAATGCCTTCTAGTTTAAAATATTTTTCTGTTTTGAATAATTATTTTGAAGCCTTCAGAAACAATTTACAAACTATCATTGGAGAAAAGTATTTCTTAGTCCTCTGGGCAGATGAGTCCTGCTTCTGTGGCCAGAGTTAAACTTCTAACTTGTGACGACTGAAATATGGTGCAAGATGCATGACTTGCTTAACATTTTGTTTCTACTACAAATACAGTCTCAGGCACTTCCCTCCGAGTGAAATGTCTATTCTCTGTACACAACAAGCATGGCATTGTGGTGATTTATTTGAGGGTATGCCATGGGATTCTACATTAGAACACTTAAATAAAACAAAATTACAAACTCACACACAAACAAATCTAACAAGCATGAAGTTCTATCTATAATTAATGGCACTTCTCAATATAAGTCTGGTTACCATTAAAAAGAATCCTTGAATAATTAATAAGACCTAATTAAAATTAATACAGACAACACTATGAAAAAATTTAATAAGCACATCTTTCTTTTCTTTCATGGGAGTAAAATGACCAATTCTTAAAATAATCTGTTAATGTTCACATTTATTCTCTTTACTAGCTTCTTTTGTCAAACAATTTGAGAAATTTTCAATCAATAAACAATATGTAATATTTTAAAGAATTTTGGAGTATTAAATACTATGCTATGTGCTTTCATCTTTAATGTGTCATTTTTCTCCCCTCCCAACACTTACTCAAATATTAGCTACAAGTATCATACTATAGATTATTGTCCAAGGAAGTAAAGCTCAGAATAGCCAATGAAGTAATAAGTAGAAGGCTGGTTAGACTTAAACCCCACTCTCTTAGTTTTAGATTTAGGGTTTCTCCTTTCATTCTATTTGCCTCCCTTAAGAATATCACTACAATAATTAACTTTACTAGTTTAGTCAGACTATTGTTATTTTTAATAACTAGCTAAGGGTTATGTGTAACCTGAATACTCATATACACTTAACCTCTCTTCCTCAGATCCTGATTTTGTTTTCTACACAAGTCACATCTTCTCTGCATTACAGTCACATCTTCAAATTATAGCATCTTTGTAAAGTAGTCATCCAAGGAGCAGAACAATACAGATGATCAATAAAAAATGTTGGTGAGTGCTATTTGAAATTGTTTGCACTTGAGTGTATCAGTCATAAAATACTTATGACAAATTGTTTATAACTCCAAATGCCAATGTCAGACATATAATAGACCCTCTCAAGCGATGAGAGCCAACATGAGTGGTAGAATATGTATTGTATGCAGAGACACAGTGCACTATTTTTAATCCTTCTTTTTAAAAATAGCTCTGTGATCTTGAACTGGTCTCATAACCTGTCTAAGCTTAGTTTTTCCCTACTTTAAAATAGGAGTAACAATATCTCCCCTGCTAAATGTATGAGGAAGCATCTCTATCCTTCAGACAGAGGTAATTATGCTTCACATAACACAATTATTTTCCAAGGTGATAAATAATTCAGCATTTTCCTAGTCACTGTTTGATGTGAGAAACTTGTTTTAGTGACTAGTAATTTTCTATCTTCAGAGCAAACAACTACTGGAGTAATATCAATGGTGTTTGGTGGGAAAGAAGAAAGTGGGAGAACACTAGAATGGGAAAAGAGAAATGGTTATAAACAAGGTGTGTAGATTGCTTAAAAGTAAACTTCACCATTTGCTCAGAGGTTTCAGTGAGAGAAGTTATGATTTCTGTCATGTATAAAATGTCAGGAAATAATGATAATGCTAATAGTTATTATACATAAATATTCATCTACTAAAGAAGACATCTGGGAATTTATGTTTAAAAGATTTTTACTTAAATTACTTTTTTGTCAGAGTTTTTAAAATCAGGAATAGAGAGTGCTATTTGCTACTCATTGTTTTATGCATATCTACTTATTTCTGAATTTAGAGTCCTTCATACTGGAATATATCTTTTAACCGTTCAGTCAGAGGTGTTTTGTTGGTGAAGAACTTTTCTTAGTCTTTTAGGACCAAAGTTGTCTTGATTTTGCTCTTAATCCTTGAAGATTTAGCAGGCTTAAAAATTCTAAGTTGGCAGTTTCCCACATCACTTGGAAAATAGTATTCCCTTACATTCTACTCTTTTGCTGGTGTTAAAAGAATCTGCTTTCATTCTTAGAATTGTTTATTTGTAGGTAATCTATTATTTCTTCTTTGCTTTATTCAAGACCTCGTCTTGCTCTTGTGTTCTGTAGTTCACAACAGTGTGTTCACATAGGAATAACTTTTATTTATCTTGTTTGAGTCTTGATGTGATTCTTTAATCTAATAATTCATATTTTGCTTATTTTGCAAAATTGTCAGACATAATTTTTGTTCCAGATATCTTTTGCTGCCTAACCACCTTCCTCAAAATTTAATGGCTTTAAACCACAAAAATTTAATTATATCTCCTGATTTTATGCTTCATAATTTATACAAAGCTCAGCTGGGTAATGTTTCTGTTCCCTGTGGCATAGAGAGGTTACTCAGTGGTATTCAGCTGGTGACTGGTCTTATCTAAGCAGGCCAAACATAATTGATAAAATTATGTAATTAGTTTTTCAAATGATATACTGTAGAGATAGAAATATTCCTTTCCAGAGTTCTATTTTGCTTTTATCAAACTTGACTGGTTTCTTTTATAATACCTTATTTTCTTTCTTTCTTTCTTTCTTTTTTTTTGAGTTGGAGTCTCACTCTGTCACCCAGATTAAAGTTCAATGGTCACTCTTGGCCACTGCAACCTCGACCTGCTGGGCTCCGGCGATCCTTCCGTCTCAGCCTTTGGAGTAACCAGAATTACAGGCACACACTACCATGCCTGGCTGATTTTTTTATTTATTGTAGAGATGAGGTCTCACCAAGTTGCCCAGGTGGGTCTCAAACCCGTGGGCTCAAGCAATCCCCTCACCTTGGCCTCCCAAAGCGCGGGATTACAGGCTGAGCCACCGAGCCCGGCTATATACCTTATTTTCCTTATGATTTAAGGCACATTTTAAAGCTAATTTGACCTTACATTTAAAGCCACTGGAGTATCAAGACCAAGTATTACCCAACTTCCATATCTTTCTTTCCAGTGGACATACACACACACACACACACACACACACACACACACACACACACACACACACCCCTCCAAATAAACTCAAGTACTTCAGCTTTAGTTTTCAGTTACATCTGTGTGTCTATCATTTGGGAGGTGGGGGAGTCTCTCATTTTTTGCAAGCTTAGCTATTTTTGATTTTTATTTTTTAATTTATTTATGTATTTATTTTCTATTTTAAAGATGTAGGGTACAATTCAGGATTAGGTATACAAGTGGTCATTGTACAGGTAAAGTCTGGGCCTCCTGTTGGTCCCCACTTTGCCTGGTTTGAGATCAGTTACCCCTATTGATGATGTTTTTCAAATAGTTTATCCAGTATTTTAACATACCTATAGTGAAAACAAGTTAAAGATTTCTTAATCCGTCATCTTGCTACAGTGAGAAATTCTATCTTTATTCTTTAGTTAAAGAGAAACGAAAATAAAGATCCTGAAATCTTACAGTGCACACATATGGGAAGATCTGTGAATTTAGGAATAACTAAGTCTTGGATTGGTATGGGAAACTTAAAAAAAAAATTGATTCAAAATGCAACTATTTTTAACTAAATAACTAACTATTTAATTAAATAATAATGAGTATAGAGAAAGTTCTTCCTAAGAGAGCCACTTCACTTGATAATGTATGATTAATATTTTTATGGAAAAATGTGCCAAGTTAGTTACTCTCTGCGTTAATATTAGAATAATAATGAACAATACAATTAGTTTCTAATACCTAAACTTTCATACTTTAATATATGACAAAATGATACTTTTATTTATCTTTTCACTCCATGTCTAGTCTTCTGCTGACAATCCCAACTTTTCCTGTGTACATCAGCAGCCAAATAAATGATCACAAGCTAATAATTTAGCACAATACACCATTTTATGGATGATCATGTTCATTTACAAAATTAATCATTTTTCTTCATTTAATAGTTTTCTCCAAAATAAAAACTATATCAACATTAAGTAACTTAATCACCCTAAAAATATTGAGATTGCACTGATGCTATCCAAAGGATTCAGTATGTTCTGGCTTTAAGAAAACTGGCAGTAAGAATATTATTGCAAATATGTCAATATTATTTTTATTTTAAATTATGAATACTCCTTAAGAACAGTGCAAATGCTACTTCATTTTTGGAAGTTAAAGAAAAATGAGCAAAAAAAAATACAAATAATTTTCTAGTATAGTCCCGGACACTTTTAAATATGATGTGCTCATGGCCATGATCACCGGGAATATGCAAATAACCTTGCTGCAGGCGTTACAGTCCCATCTCTAGAATTTACCCCAAATCCTTTCTTTTTGTTTGTTTCCCTTAATTATCGCCTCCTTAGCTAGTTACAGAAATGTATTGTCTTTGTTTCAATATTTTAGTCTATACATGTCCTCCTTGTTTTGTTCTTAGAGTAAGTAGAGTTAGAAAAGCAAGGTAAAATAAAATTCTTTATTGATAATTTTTATCGTTCTCTTCCTCTATACAATCCATCACTTGGGTAAGACACCCAGATCTCCATAGGAATGATTAATAGCTTCACATTCTTATTTCCTGTCTTCTACCAGTTATTCAAATTCTCAATTTCCATGTCACTTTCTCTAAAAAGTGTTTCCTGAAACGTGATCAGAGCCAGATGCTCCTTCCACATGTTCTGTTGGTACCTGTTCTTAACCCTGCAATGATACGCATTACATGTTCTTCTCCATTAAGCAATCAAGAGAATTATTTTTTAAAAATTGAATATTCTATACTAGCAAAGACTGTACAGCATATACAATTCATCACATTTCTAGACTCTAGTAGACAAACAGAAATTATTTTTAAATGAATATCAATTAATAAATCACCAAACTGATCAAATATTAAGTAATATTCAGTGGATAATAAGGAGGATAAACACCTATTAAGTATATATAAGAAAGTGATGAAACTCTTTAATCTCAGTTTATATACATTTAATTTGTGTTTGTGTGTATATTAATAATAATTGGGTGAATCCAGGGGGATCACATAAGAACAAAATTTACCCCATTCTTTACTTAAAATTTCATTTTCATGTCTTTTTTTTTTTTTTTTTTT
>NW_007253367.1:358209-414975 GCF_000164805.1 Carlito syrichta | reverse complement strand
AGGCACATGCTACCGTGCCCGGCTAATTTTTTTTTTTTTTAATTGTAGAGATGAGGTCTCGCCAAGTTGCCCAGGCAGGTCTCGAACCCGCAGGCACTGGCAATTCACTCACCTTGGCCTCTCAAAGCGCAGGATTACAGGCTGAGTCACCAAGCCCGAGTTTTATGTCACTTTATATTGTCATTTTACAACCCCAGGATTGGAATAACAAATTAGGCTTTTTAATAATGAAATGAAATTTTAAAAATTGAGATAAAATAAAATAATCAAGTTTTATAAACTTTTAAGTAAAATTTTATATATAAAGATATATACATATATATGATACATATACATACACACACACATATAAAGATAGAGCAAGGGAGAAAGAGAGAAAAAGAGAGAGAAGTGTGTGTATTTCTCGTTATTAGTTTTAAAAAGTAGTTAATCAGGACTCGGGGGACTCTGGAGCCACACTCATCTAGAGTGTAGGCCTGCTTTCTGTCTGTGGGATGTGAACCTTTCTTAAATAAATCTTTTCTTCTTTAAAAAAATAGTTAATTAAAAAAAAACCCTGAAAAATGAAATAACAGTCATTGGTATGTTTTACTGAGGCAGACCAAATAAGCACTTATCATTAATATTTTTATTGTTGACTAAATCAGTTCAACAAAAAATATATTTAAATACATACCTAATTTGATCTACACAAGAACTCACTGACACGGGCAGAAAAAATATTGCTATCATCATTACATACACTAAAAAAAAGAAAGGTAAGTAAATTTTCTTTGTGACAATGTCTAAGATTTTGTATTTGGGGTTTGAAGTCATGTCTTTTAGTGATATAAGCATAGAAATTATTTAATTATTTTTATGTTCCAGGTTTTAGGCATATAGTGTCTGCTTTTTAAATTGAAAAAATATATATGTTTACAGATAGTTACAAATGGAACATGCGGGTCCCATTTACACTTCATTCAATTGCCCTAAATGATAACATTTTATAACATGGCAGTTATATCAATAATACATTTGATATCGGTACAATCCATAAAGTTTATTCTAGTTTCATCAGTTTTACTTATACTCATTTGTGTATAGAAGTGTATGTATTTGTTTGTATGTGTGTTTCTATGCAATTTCAACACAATCAAGAGGCTGTTCCATCAACACAAGGATCCCTCATGCTACAAAACCACTAATCTGTTCTCCATTTTTATAATTTTGAAATTTCAAGAAAATTATATTAAAACATGCAATATTATATGGAATTATATAATATATAATCTTTTGATATTGACTACCTTCACTCAGCATAACTCCCTGAAGATCATCCATGTTGTTGTGTACATCAATAGTTTATTTCTTTCATTCCTGAGTAGTATCACTTGATATTGATTTGTCACAGATTGTTTAACCACTCACCTATTGAAGGATACATCAGTTGGTCCCAGATTTTGGGTACTACAGAAAAACATACATGTACATGTTTTTGTGTTGACTGAGTTTAATTTCTCCAGACTCGAGTGCAATTATTTTTCCATATAGTGTGTGTGTGTATGTGTGTGTGTGTGTGTGTGTGTGTGTGTGTGTTGAACTATTTTTTTCAGAGTGGCTGTATGACTTTAAACTTCCATCTCCAATTTATTAGAGATCTAGTTTCTCTGCATCCTTCTAGTATTTCACTATGTTATAGTTCAGTTGTTTTAAGAGGTATATAGTGCTATCTCATCATGGTTTTAATTTGCATCTCCCTGATGGCTCATGATATTGAACATATTTTTGTCCTGATTTGCCACATGTGTAAACTCTTTGGTTAAATGTCTATTTATAAACACAGTAATCCTCTCCCCTTATCTTCAGAGGATATGTTCCAAGACTCCCAGTAGATGCCTGAAACCACAGATAGTACTGAACCCTGTATATACTATGCTTTTTCTAGACATACCTATGATGAAGTTAGGCACAGTAAGAGATGAAAAACAATAACTAATAATAAAATAGGACAATTACAACAAAATGCTATAATAAAGGGTGTGTGAATGTGATCTCTTTCTCCCTTTCCCTTTTTTCTCTCAAAGTGTTGTACTATACTAACATTTCTTGTAATGATGTGGGATGATTACTGCAATGGCCACTAAGTGACTAACAGGAAGAGAGCATCAACAGCATAAATAAGCTGGATCAAAGGCTGACTCACAGGGATGATTCAAGTCCTGAGCGGGACCTATTTGAACAGCACAAGATTTCATCATGTTACTCAGTACAACATACAATATAAAACTTAAGAATTGTTTATTTCTGTAATTTCCCATTTAATATTTTTGGACAACTGATCACAGGTAACTGAAATTGGGAAAAGCAAAACAGTGGTTAAAGAGAGACTATTGTGTCTATATTTAATAGACATTTTTAAGTATACATATAATTATATGCTAGCAATATTATTAGCATTATATGTCTTTTTTTCATGAGTAGCGTAAGAAAAAGATAAGCTAAGTATGTATTCAAAGGCACACTGCTAAGAAGTGGAAAAGCCAAAGTTAAAAGTTCTGGTGTAACAACAACCTCATGCTATTTCATATATGCCACACTCTACTGATTTTTCCACTTACTTGATTATTTTATTGAGCTGACTATATTGTGAAGATGCAAGAACAAAATCTTTCATAAAGCAAACATGTTACAGCTTGACCATGTATCTATAAATATCACTTCTAAATTCCCCACAAGTTAAAAATAATTTTGAAAATAAAAGACAACAAAGTACATGGAATATGCATTTTATGAGCATTTTAAACACTCCTTGTATTAATAAACCAAAATAGAGTTCACACTAAAGCTTACTTAACAATTCAAGAGATAAGCCTAAAGTAGACATTTTTTAAAGAAAAATGAATAAAATGAGTATTTTATGTTTTGATTGGTAAAAACATTCTATTTAAAACTTGATAAGGAAAGTGAGATGGGGTGGGAGGGTGAGAGTTTGTGGTGGAAGAAGAAAACAACCAAGAGGCATGTTTGCAATTTGCCTTCACTGATCACCTTGTACATCCTCACCACAGTGGAGGATTAGAATGTATAGGTGGACATGTTGTTAATTACGGACTGGCAGACATTCTCCTTCTGAAATTAATTACCTTCCTCTGGGTGGGAGAGGCTGAGGGTGGTGTTTGAGATATAGGGTCATGATTCCTTGTATCAATTTTATATTTGATTATATTAGTCCTGACAAGCTTTTCACTAA
Source organism: Carlito syrichta (assembly GCF_000164805.1). NCBI lineage: Eukaryota > Metazoa > Chordata > Mammalia > Primates > Tarsiidae > Carlito > Carlito syrichta. The sequence goes on along the minus strand of NW_007253367.1, from coordinate 411,743 downwards.
GGACATTATATATTTCAGTCAATAGTGATACTGTTCTTCAGCTCCAAATTACTAAAGATAAATAAATTCCTGATATCCTTGGTGCTTTTTTTTTTTTTTTAATTTTAGGATTCTGGTTCTTATTTACAAATACAAATATTTACCATGCTGTATAGATTTTTACTTAGATTATTGTCTGGTGACTGGCATATTTTATTTGAAGATGATTAAATGCTTCCCCATCATATACAATTTTTAAAAATGGAGATAGGAGTTTATTTTAAATCCGAAAGAGTATAAAATCTATCATGGTAAAACTCAACAAAACCACAAAGGAACATATTAGCAAATGTTAACAACTTATGTCTGGAATCCATTGGGTTGGGCATTTATTAACCAAAAAATAGTTAAACAGCACTCTAGAAGGGGTATGGTACAAAAGGAGACCATGAAATGACTGTACAACAAAGACCCAGGGTGCTACGGACAAACTGTATCTTTGATATTGCCATACAGGAGGAAACATAAAAGTCAATATGTTCTGTTCAGTGGGGGAGCCTTTTTCAGGTCACCTACAACTTGGAAGTCATTCTTGTTCCTGTCAGTATATACAGCAGCCGCTTCAACATCAGAGGGTTCTCAGAACAGTGTGAACTCAAGTGCCAGTAGAAGGGTAAATTGCAGCAAGCATTTTCTAGACCAGACATTGGGAATTCAGCTCAGCGTGGATATTTGTGGTAACCAGTTTGCAAAAGGCTGAGTAAGAGTGGTAAAAGTGCAACTGAAAACCTTGTATTTACATTTAAAAGCATTGAACTGTAGCTGATATATCCTCACAATGCACATATTATTGAATAGTGCAAGTAAAATAAATAACATGAGATATAGAATAAAATAAGAAACAGAAAAGAATGAGAACAATTCTGGAGATCACTGATTAAAGATGATTTGAACATTGGTCAAAGATGGGTTCTTAATAGAGCCCATTGACTCAGCCTCAGTCCACTAAGATTTTCTTTTCTGAGGAGATCTTTAAAGTTAGAAACAGAATGGTATTTTTTTTTTTTTTTTTTTGAGTTGGAGTCTCACTCTGTCGCCCAGACTGGAGTGCAGTGGCCGCTCCCGGCCACCGCAGCCTCGGCCTGCTGGGCTCCGGCGATCCTTCCACCTCAGCCTTCCGAGTAGCCGGAATTACAGGCATGCGCCACCACGCCCAGCTGATTTTTTTGATTTATTGTAGAGATGAGGTCTCGCTACCCAGGCGGGTCTCGAACCCGCGGGCTCAGGCAATTCACTCACCTCAGCCTCCCAAAGGCATGGGATTACAGGCTGAGCCACCGAGCCCGGCTCAGAATGGTATTTTATGACAAATTATTTATATGTAAATATATATATATATACACATACATGTGGCTAGTCTGATGTGCTAATGACTTGCATACATATGTAGTGTGTGTATATATGTACACATATACATATATACAATATGTTATCTATCCCAGCATTTTATACTGTAAAGACAATAGAAGAAGTAATGGAGGGAGTTTAAACTACCGAAGTTAACATTTTTATTATAGGCTTCTGGATGAGGCAGATCCCCAACAGCTAATTTGGGATAGGAAGGCAAGAATTGTGCCTTATGGCTTGGAAATGATGCCAAATGATCAAACAGGTCCAACCCAGAACAGAATCTACCTTGATGGCATTCCAATATTCAGGCTTCTCTTTGTTTCTCAAATTCAAGCACTTGGGAACACTTGATCAGATCAATCAGAATTCTTCAGATTTAAGTGGGCTCATTCAAACTAACTGAATTCATGGAACACTGATGCTAATAAGTCTGAATTCTTAATAATTTTGCTTAACAAGTATTTCTTTCCAGTAATAATAATATTTACATATGTTGTGCATGAAAAATATTTCCATTATTAGACTACTTAGGAGAAATTATTACAAGAGAGCTTTTTGCTGGGTGAAACCATACCTGGCATAGTCTTGGATGTAGAAATTCATAGCAATTGAATAATTTTGCATTGGCAAGATACTGAGCAACATTTATTGGCAATCATAATTAGTTTAAAAGGGAAATGTCTTTTTGGCCTGGAGTATATTATCAACTTTTTTTTTTTTTTAAATACAGAGTACTTACTTTTCCCAGCATAACCCCAAGCTAGGACACAGCAAGATTTAAAGTTGTGTTTATGTGTCTTCTCCCTCGGTCACCTTGTGCTATCAGACAACAAAATTATAAAAGTGTACTTGTTATTTTTTTCATCTTAATGAGTCCAGAGGTCAGAAAAATAACAACTCATTGAACTATCCCCATGTATAGTGACAACTTCTAGACTAGCATGTGGGAAAAGATGTTATGGAAGCATTCAAGGAAAGAGATATATCAGGTAAAAAGGTGATGAGCAATAAGAAAATCTGAAATACCGAAAACTTCAAGATAAACCCATGTGACAAAAGCATGATGTGGGAAGAGATTAGAAAATGTTAATTTAAGTAATAGGAAAGAGCTAGATCATAAAGGGTCTTGAGGGTCAAGAGTGTTTAATGTATTGTGTACTTATGAGCTCATCATATATAATATTTTTAAATAGACTCAACTCCAGAGGATAAAGAGAATAGTGTCAAATGCTCTTACTGCTGGCTGTGACTATGATTACAACAAAGAAAGATGAAATATTATACGAAGGTTATTGACAGTGTTTAATAAATTAAGAAAATTTGAGAGACATTTATAAATCAATATCAGCAGAGTGATTGAACAATGAAGTTGTAGAGAATAAAAAAGTAGAATTATTGAGAATGAATCTTAGATCACTGGCTTTATTAATTAGTGGTATTTCCACCTACCAAAAAAAAGATAACGAAAAAAGAGGCAGTAAAATTTAAACTTGGGCATCACTTCACACATTGGCTATGTTATGTTTTCCCAAAGACCTTAATAATGAAACTATGAATAAAATAAATTACTATGGGCTATTCTTTTTTAATGGAGTGCTTGCAATTTCAAATAGTCAAGTACTGTGTTCACAGATTGGAGGACTTAATATATTGTTAAAATGTTAATATTATCAGAATGATATGTTAAGTCAACATATTCTGCATCAAAATTCCCATAACATACTTTGCAGAAATAGAAAAATTCATCCTAAAATTGATTTCTTGAATATGAGACAAAAACCACAGGCATAAAAAAAAAAGACCATATATATGGAACCATATATAAGTTTTTTAAACCTTCTGCATATTAAAGGATAAAATCAACAGAGTAAAAAGACAATCTATGCCTTGGGAAAATATTTTGGAACTTGCATACCTGATAAGAGATTCATATCCAGAGTATATAAGAACTCCAAAAAACTCCAAAATAACCCAATTTAAAAATGGGCAAAGGACTCAGATATATCTCCAAGGATATACAAATGGTCAATAAGCACATAAAAATGCTCAACATCTTAAACATTGTAAAAATGTAAATCAAAACCACTTAGATATAGCTTGACACCATTAAAATAGCTACCATAAAAAAAAAATCAAGTGTTGATGATAGGATGTGGAGAAATTTGAATGCTTATAGCACTGTTTGTAGGACTGTACAATGGTTTGACCATTATAGAAAATAGTATATTAACCCCTTAAAAAATTCAAAATGGAACTATCATATAATTCAGCAATTCCACTTCTGGGTATTTATCCAAAAGCAGATATTTGCCCGCCCATGTTCATAGCAGATTTATTCTCAATATCTAAGAGGTGAAAGCAACTCACATTCCTATCAATGGTTGAATGTGTAAACAAAATGTGGTATATACATGCAGTGTAATATTATTAAACTTTAGGAATGAAGGAAATCCTGGCACATACTACAACATGAATGAACCTTGATAACATTATGCCAAGTGAAATAAACCAGTCACAAAAATATAAATACTGTATGATTCCAGCTATATGAGATATCTAAAGTAGCCAAATTCATAGAAATAGAAAATAAAATGATGGTTATCAGAGACCAGGGGAGAAGAAAATGGGAAGTAGTTGTCAAATGTATACAGAACTTCACTTTTGCAAAATGTAAAAGTTCTGCCAACAGTGAAAATGTACTTAATATTACTGAATAATACAATTAAAAATGGTTAAGATGGTACATTTTATGTTACATGCTTTGTACCACAATTTTTAAAAAGTCAGGTAAGAGTTGTAAGTTCAAATGAGCTATAAAATATTTGGTTTGTTTTAAATATGTTATTGAGACAGGCTTGTGTGTGTGTGCAGGCATGCGGGTTCTTGTGTACTCCAAGGAAAGGAAGTGAAAAAATATACTATGTACCAGGATGATCGCTTTGAAATAAAAATTTTTGTATGTGAATTTCTTTGTTTCCTTTTTTCAGGTTTCCCTTGATGTTATCTCTCAAGTAAACTTTGACTAATCATTCAAGGTCACACTATCTAATACATATGATGATATTAAAATACTATTAAAAGTTTGACCCTAACCTGCAGATAAATGAGCCCACATAATTCGGCTATATGTCTCAGAGAAGGTAGGTGCTATTGATCAGAGGTGTCTTGAGAAACTCTTTACCAACTAAGAAAGCTTTATTAGAAACATCATCAGAAATATTAAAACCTATTTTATCTATTCTTATTTTATTTTATTTTACTATATCAGTATTTCTAGAGAGCTGTATGTTAAAATGTTCCTTATGTTATAGGGATGAGTTGTAAATGTTAAATATTGAAAATAATTTTCTGTTAAAATAAACATTATATTACTTCAAGGGCATTTGGTTTAAATACTTTAATCAGAGGGAGAGTGAAAAAAAAGCTGTCTTGGTGTTCCAAGAGCAAGATCTCATTAGTCAGACAACCTTGTTCAAGTTTTATCTTAATCACTTACTATATGTGCTCTGTAAACTTCTTAAGTCTCCATATTTAAAACCTTTAAATTGCAGAAAATAATTTATACCTAACTGGATCATAAGAAGGATTATCTACATCTAGTAAAGAATCTGACAATACATATAACACTTAATAATTGCAATAATAATTCATTGTTATTTTATAGTAATCACCAAAAGTAAATGCAAGCTGTAATTATAACAGTTTGATAGCATAAACTATAAAGTGTTGATGTAATAAATGGTATTTATAGATTGTCAATAGAAATAATATTTATAAATAGTAATTACACATGCAACATTTTTAATATTATCCATTACCCTGGTTATTTTCAAGATAGAAAATGATAAAAGTGTAATAATTTTGATGATAAATCAAAGCTACTCTGCTTAAGTTATGTAATAATCCAGAAGTAAATTATTATATCCTTTTGCACTGCATACATCATCAGCATACCCTTGAGAGCTACTACATCAAAAAAGGACCACACTCACATCCCTGAACTTCTGTAACTCTTTATGACTGTAGCAATCTGTACAAACTAAGATTCTTAACTTTGTGGTGAAGATAGTAAAAGCTGTTAGTAAACTCTTTCCCTGTTTCTCTTTATGTATAGTCAAGACATAACATTTATTGACCAATAAAGCCAATAGGACAATATCACACAAATACTTAAAACATAGTAAGAATCTTCTGTATTTTCATAATTTATAAAGCTTTTACACATACAGTAAGTTACTTAAGTTTCAAAACAACCTTGCATAATTATATTTTCTTTATGGCTGAAGAAATAAAGTTCACCAGGAAGAGAAAAATCTTGTTTAAGATTAAGCAGCAATGAATTGTTTGATCTCAGTTTTGATCCCTTCATAACCAGTGCTTTTTTTTTATCATTCAATTTCTCTTAGGCAGCAAAGTACCACTAAGGGAATGTCAATAGAAAATATAGAAAATTCCTAAAGTTAGAAAATAAAATTACAAAAATCAGAAGAAATGTTTGAGACTCTGGGTTTTCTGAACTGAAAATATATTGCTAATGCCTACCTGGAATCAATATAGTGCAATGTTTTCCTCTCAATCTATACTGGATTCCATAAATTATATCCATTTTATGACTTCCTTATTTTATAACCCTGTACAAGTGATCATTTATTCAGTTAATCATCAGTAACTCATTCACTCTCTTTTTCATAACACTCATCTCAAGTGAGCTAGCTACTTATTAAATGTTTGTCACCCATGAGATGAGTAGAAACCTCAATCATCACACTTCTTTTCATTTACCCACTTTTTAATATGAATTTTTGGTACCTAACGTTGTGTCCATTCTGAATCTAGGCTGTAAACAGGCTTTCATGTCACCTCTTGCCTCTGCCTTCACTATAAGACAAACATGTTGAGGCAAGTCCACTAGTCACAGAAGGAGGATAAATGTTAAGTAGAGCAGAGTTTAAATCAGCTGACCTACAACTGACCCCTAGATATGTGAGAGGGAAGCCAGGAAAAAAATGGCAGATTGAGGATCTCCAAAAATCCTCTGTTTTCTTCCAGCAAGAAATGAGAAGAAACTATCCGTATTAACACATGTAGTGCTCTAGAAATTAAGCAAAAGTTTGAAGTATTTAGGAAAGCATTTATTCAAGAAAAATACCTAAATCTTGATAAAAGCAGCAATCTTTGTGGCGTTTTTAACTTACCTTGGTTCCATAATCCCTGGCCCCTGCTTCATGGTAGCCTTAAAAATCAACAGTCCACAATCTCAGGAAAATCAGCAACCTGGAAGCCATTAGAGAGAACAGAATGGAGTACAGTTTCTTTCAGGTCCCACTCCCAGAAATCTTTCATTATTTCACCTGTCTGGTGGTTCTTTGGATTACCCCATTCATCCTACTGTCTTTATTTGACCTGACTCAAGAGTTTTTCTCAGTGCAACAGCCTTTTTCTGGGAGCATTTTTGACAGTAATTCGACACAATTGTTTAACATAATGGTTACCTATGGTGGTGTATGTTAGTTGTGGAAAATAATAGGCAGAACAAAAAATTTAAAAGCAAAAACTGTGAAACTATATATCTATAGGAAAATTTTAAAAGCTCTTATTTATTCCTGGGACTCTGGAAGATTGTGTGCAAGTGAAGGACTGTTTGCATTCCTAGGAAAGACCTAAGAACCCTCCACACACACACACACATTTCAGAAAAGTCATAGGACTTTGGAAAATCATAACACAAACAACAATAATAACAGAAAAATATATTTGGGGAGTGGTCAGAATCTGATTTCCATAGTTGTCACATTATATTATTTAAAGTATCTAGTTTTTATTTTTAAAAAATCAAGACATGCAAAAATCAAGAAAGTATGACTCATACATAGAAAAAAACAAGCAGTCAATAGACACTGGCCTGAGGAAGCCCAGATGCTGGACTTATTAGAGAAACACTTTAACTCAGCTAATTTAAATACATTCAATGCATTCAAGGAAATACTATCTAAAGAACTAAAAGAAAAGATGAGAACAATGTGTCATCAAATAGACAATATCAATAAAGAGATAGAAATTATAAAATATAATCCTGTAGAAATATATGAAATTAGCAAGTACAATAACTGAACTAAAAAATTCCCTAGAGGAGCTTAACAGCAGATTTGAAGCAGGCAGAAAAAGGAACAAGAAAACTTGATTATTGCTCCATTAGAAATGTGTGAGAGAGATAAGAAGTACCACCCTGCTGCGTATTGCTTAGGTTAGCCAACTTCCAACCAGTTCCCAGATGCTTACTATTGTGTGTCTCTAAGATTTGATGGCTGTCTGTTACACAGCCTTATTTTGACCTTAGTTAAGTAATACAGACTGTAAGGGCTGTGAGGTCCACTGATATATCTATACAGTTCATTGATATATATTCAATGCCTGGTACTTATTAGACACTCTATAAATATTTATTAAAATAATTTACTTTTAATTTAAAATTGCCTTTTATTTTAGCTTTAGTCCCCTCATTCATAGAATAAACATATTGAAGTGATTTTTTAAAATTATAATTCTAGAGTTAAATTGCCTAGTTATTTATAGGTTGACTGTAAAAACTAGAAATCAACTTCCATTGTATTGTATAAAGTCAAAAATTTACACATATATAATGGAGTGATTTATTGAATATACTTAATATCAGATAATGAAAAAGAGTGAGGAACCATGTTAACACATTATTTTCCTATAATTGAATAAAAAGAGAATGTTTATAAATGGACTATATTTTGTTAACCTTCACAAAGCATGATATTCCCCAACATCATATCTCCTCTCTTAGCTCTTTTCTACACCCAACATACACTTATTTAGAGGAAAAGGGACTTTACCTCTATAGCTACATTTCAATAGGAATATTTCAGACCAACTCTACATAATAGTTTCTCAAAAATGTTATAGCATTTCAATGGAAAATCATACTGTATTTTAACTGCAAATGTGTTTTTGATTTGACTATAATTATTTAGTGTTCCAGCCTGTAATGTCGAATTTGAGGAAGAAGGATCCAAATACTCTCAAAATTAATGTACAAGAAAAAAACTCCTTGATGTTTTCCAGAGGTGTTGTATTTTGAAATCCAATTCAGTATTCAGATATGATTATTTTACCCACTAAGTTATTTGCAAACAACATTGCCAACAAACTTGCATATTCAGAAACACTTCATAATTTAAACTTAAAATGTAACATAAAATCAAATCTGCCTCTGGCATGGCTGCCCCCTTTTAGTGTCAAGTATTCTTCACCAACTGCCTTGTATCTCTGATTTCATTGTAATTGAGAAGAGACATGCCCACCTTGAAGCACGAAAGTCTTTACCATTGCATTTTCCCCAAGATGCCTTGTCTGTTTTTGATCTCAAATACAAAAAATCGAAGTATTTTTTCAAGTAGATACTTAACTCCTAGATATATCTGTGGTTTAAATCAAATAACTTATGTGTGTTTAGCACATTGCCTGGCATGTTTTATCACTCTCTTTATTGAATTTTGGTATTAATTTATTATTATTGTTATTCCTTCTTATGAATACTGAAAGGTAAAATTTAGAGTACACTTTATTTAATCAGACCTGTTTCCTTTCTGACTCCCTACATTCCATGCTGACATATTCCTCAAACATGTTCATAGCATGTTCTCTACTATAAATCTAAAGTTCCACACAATCTAACTTTACCTGAGTGTAAAACCTGATATTTGAATTTCAGTTACTCGTTCAAGTTTTGTTTAAAGAAAGCAATTTTAAACAAAACTATTTCCGATTCAACAATATACATTGTTTCAAAGTTCTAAGAATATCTAGCTGATCAGCTTCAGTACAAAACAAGAGTGATGGCAATTATATCTTTCTTCTTGACAATATTCTCAGTTAATTTTTGGAGGGGGTTGTAGTTCCTCCTCTTCAAATATTTTATCTAGTCAGTCACTAAATTCTGTTGCTTATTCCTTTAGAGTTCTAACTATTCCTCATTCTATAAGTAGAATGGCTTCTCTGTTTAGGGCTGGATTTGTACAAGTTTTATACTTGATTGTCCTGCTTTTTACTTATTTGCAACCCACTTTAGATATCAAGGTAGATGTTAGATGAATCTTCTGAAATAACATGTATAATGATACTATGTGATCAAAGGGTATCTCAGCGTTAGACTGGAGGTATAGGTAATCAGTTTTAGGTATTCTAAATGAAATAAAAGCATAAAGCACTGATTTCTTACTTGACTTTCGAGATATCCCATAACATTATTACTTATATTAATATGTGTTATCACATGTGTACAGAGAACAATCAATGAGGCAAAAGACCCCAGTTTTGTTAAAGAAATAAATCAGATTTCAACGATGATGAGACATTGAGAAAGACCATAAAAATTAGGAAGTAGGGCACAGCTGGGTGACAGACATAGATACTGAGACAAAGATGTGGAACAAGATTTCAGATCAAAGGAAAATCTAATTGAAAGCATGTAAGTTGAAGACTGAGAGGATAGGGTCAGAAAAGTTGAGAAAATATTATGGGCAGACGCATTAGATGGCTATGTCAGTGATCCCATCATGCAAATACTGTGGTAGTCTCCTCAGGCATAACTAATAGGGCATGAAAGCAGATTTTTGAACCACAATAATTTCTATCATAAACAATCTTTAAGCAAACATTTACTAACAAGTTATTATGAGGTAAGTATTAGGTTGGGTGCAGAGACACAAACATGCATATCAAAGAATTATTTTCTTCAAAAAGCATATTCCAGAAAAAAAGGCAAACAAATATATAGTATTTTGCAGAGTTTTTAAGTTTCCAAGTTACGTCAAACATTGATTGTAGATAGTTGATCTTGCGGAATTCAGAGAAGGCGATTCAGAAGAAGTAAGGCCTGAAATAATTTACAATGTAACAGAAGGAGTTAATATGCAAAAGGTGGAAGAGTAACATAAGAGATAAGAATGGACAGAACTTCCAGGCAGAATAAGTAGCAAGAGGATTCCAGAACTCTGACTTTTACATTTTTAAAGCAATGATGAATTGGCAGGAGATGAAACTAGAAAGCAACATTTGTAAGCAGGGACAAGATAATGAAGTCACAGTGTAGACCATGTTGAGGAACAGCATGTTTCCTATAAAAATCACAAATTACTGTAATAACATTTAAGGAAGAAGAATGAGGAGAAGAGAGGAGAAGGAGGAGAGGGAGATGGGTAAGGAAAGGGGGAAGGTGGAGAGGAGGGAAGAAGGAAGAGAGAGGAGAAGGAAAAGAAGAAGAGGAGGAATAATAATAATAATAATAATTATTATTATTATTAAATGGTTGGGTTGCTTTTTACAGTCAATGTTCATGCAACTAAGCCAAACTTAGAGGCAAGGAGACCTGCAGCAGGCAATTTTTTATATACTAAAGAGATAAAAAAGATGATGAGACCCATACTAACAGTTCATTTTCAATGTCTTGCCTGCAGTCTCACATGCAAATGTTATATTTGATGGCTAAATTTCACAATCAGTATTTTTCCTGAGTCCTTTTTCTTTAATAACTTAGTCATCCTTAATAATAGAACTGTTCAAATGAGTTGGTTGTCCTACATTTAAGAAGGGGCACCTGGCAATCGCACAAATCAAAATATGAACGGGGAGGGGGCAAGATGGCGACAAGACAAGTCGATCTGTGAAGAGCTCAACAAAGGGTGGTTGCTGCAGTCGGTTCCACTCACCGCAGCCACCACCACCACTACCGCCACTGTCTCTGCAAAGGGTGACTGCTACAGCTGGTCCCATGCAGCTCACTGCCGCCACTGCAGTTGCCGCCTCCATAAGAGGTGACTGCTGCAATCAGTCCTTGGTGCTGGGCCATCACTGCAGCCCTCGGCTCCTGGCTCCACAGAATTCCCGGCTCCCTTCTCCACCCCAAGCCGCCCACATCACATCAACCTGCAGCACTTGGCTATCTCACTGATTCCCGGTGCCTGGCACCGGGCCCACACCACCACCTCTTATAACGGATCAGCTGGAGCTCCAGATCTTATCATTGGGGAGAGCCAGAGAAGAGTCCATGCCTGGTAAGGAGCTGTCCACCACAGCCATTTTCCAGGCAGAGATATGCATTGCCCAGCCCAGCTCCGCAGCCTCCAACTTGTTGCCTAAGGTAGTCTTATCAAACTGGGAGAGACAGAAGCCCCTCCCCTAGGCTGAATCAGCCACGGACAACTCAGGTCTGTGTGGCAGACCTGACAGACAGTAAACCAAAGGAACACACATCTGATTCATCCTCCTCCCAAAGTAGGCCTGTGGCAAGTGACCCAAGCTATGAGCAACCCTACCTGCCTGCAGGGAGAGCAGAAGAGAGGTGCTAGAGATCAGAGTTGAAGGGACTTTGGATATACAGGAAAGACCTCAGAACCAGTCTGGCTTCTTGTTTTGATTTCTTATTCTATTTTTTTGACTGTTTGTTTTGCTCAGTTTTGTTTGCTTTTTTATTTAGGTTTTTTTCCTCTTTCTTTCTGGTTTTGGCAACGTTTTTGTACTTGCTTTGTTTTTGTTATTTTACTGATTTTTTTTCTTCTTTCTTCTTTCTATTGTTTAGACTCCATTTGTATAGGGGAAAAATACATCAAAAGGCAGGATTTTGTTGGAGTGTGAGTTTATATTATTGCCTATATGATTTAGGGATTTTTGTTTGTTTGTTTGTTTACTCTTTTCTGTCTTTGTGTCTCTTTTCATTTGTTAGTTGGTATGTCTGTCTGCTTTCCCTTTTACTCTTCTCTCTCTCCAGCTTCCTCTAGACTCCCCCCTTCCTTCTTCCATTATTTTCCTTTTTCTTACCTCACTTTGTTCCAGGGAGCAAACCTAGACCCCCCACTGCATGGACAGATTGTAAGGCAGTGGGAAGAGGGTTCCAGGGTGCCCATACAACTGTCGGTGGATACTGGAATCTACAGATAGAATCTAAATCACATTTCCCCCAACAATGAAGACTTAAAACTGCAAAAAGTACAGCCCCCCCAACCTACACTCCATCTTCAGAAGTGAACAAAGCCAGAGGATCCACATAAGGAAGAAAAGGAGATTGAAAAAAAAGAAGTAAAAGCAAATCCACCATTCCTGAAAAACATAATTAATGGGCGGGGGGGGGAGAGTGGAGAAAAATCTACACAAATGAAGAAAAAACACAAGAAGAATACAGGTCTCTCACAGATCCCTGGGAGGTCAGACACCGAGAAAACAGGCTTTGAAATGCAAACAATGAACAGCCCCCAGAATGACTGGTCTCAAACTACAAACCCAGATATCAAGACATTAATAGAGAGATTAGAAAGAATTGAGGAGAGACAAGAGGAAAATAGGAAGGAGTTGAAAACTGAGATAACAGCAGAAAAGTATACTGTAATAAATAACAAACTGATAAACATGGAAAGCAGAATTAGCCAAGCAGAAGAAAGAATCTCAGAGCTTGAGAACCAAAATATAGAACTAACCCAAACTATCCAAAACATAGAAAAGAAGCTTAAAAAGACAGAACAAAACCTTCAAAAGATGAGAAATTACTTCAAGAGACCAAACCTAAGAGTAATTGGACTTCCTGAGGAAGAGAGACAGAGACCACCCTGGAACAGACATTCCATGAAATTGTTCAAGAAAACTTCCATCATCTCAACAGTGATGCAAAAATTCAAACACAAGAGATTCAGAGAACCCCTGCAAGACAACAAATGTGAAGATCAACTCCCAGACACATAAGAATTTGCCTAAACAAAGTAGGTCTAAAAGAAAAAATCCTAAAGTCAGTGAGAGAAAAAGGTCAGACTTCCACCATGGAAGACCAATTGGAATAATAGCAGATTTATGTACAAAAACACTTCAGGCTACCAGAGCTTGGAGCCTAATCTTTAAAGTTCTCAAAGATAAACGATTTCAGTCAAGAATAACCTACACAGTGAAGCTAAGCTTCATCAGTGAGGAAGAATTAAAATTCTTCCCAGATATCCTATCCCTAAGGACTTGCACTGCTCCAGACCACACCTACAAGAAATACTTAAGAAAGTATTAGAAACAGAAGAAAGGGAAAAAAAGAATAACAACATTCTTCACAGGTACAGGAAAAAGATTCAAAACACACATGAATCAACCCCAAAACCAAAAGAAAGACAATAAATGAACATGAACAACAACAACTTTATAAGAACCTCATGACAGGAATAACTCTCACATTTCAATAATTAGCCTGAATATGAATGGGTTAAATGAACAACTGAAAAGACATAGAATGGAAAAATGGATAAAATATCATTGGGCAACAATTTATTGCCCCCAAGAGACTCATCTCACCAGAAAAGACACCCACAGACTCAAAGTAAGAGAATGGGAAGCAAAATTTTAGGTGAACAAAACACAAAAGAAAGGAGGAGTTGCAATCTTAATCTCAGACAAAATAACCTTTAAGCTATCAAAAATTTAAAAAGATACAGAAGGCCACCATATAATGATAAAAGTTTCAATCCGTCAACAAGAAACATCCATTCTAAACATATATGTACCCAACATAGGAGCACCAACTTTCATAAAGCAGCTTCTAGGAAAACTCAAAAAAGATTTTGATTCTAACGCTATCATAGCTGAGGACTTTAATGCCCCACTCACAACCCTAGACAGATCATCAAGACAAAAAATCAGCAAAGAGATCTGGAATCTCAATCTGACTCTTGATCAAATTGATACTTACAGAACACTCCACCCAATGACCACAGAATATACATCCTACTCATCACCACATGGAACTTACTCTAAGATCAACCACATCCTTGGCCATAAATCAAGCCTAAACAAAATTCAAAAGATTGAATTTTTGCCATGCACCTTCTCAGACCACAGTGGAATCAAAATAAATATCAATACCAACAAGTTTCCACCAAAAACCACAAAGATATGGACACAAAACAGCATGATACTAAACAACTCCTGTGTCAACATGGAAATCAAAACAGAGATTAAAAGATACCTGGAAACAAATGAAAATGAGGAAACATCTTACCAAAACTTTTGGGATGCCATGAAAGCAATAGTAAGAGGGGAATTCATATCTCTACAAACACACATGAAGAAAATGGAAGGATCACAAATTAACAGCCTAACAAGTCACCTAAGGAAACTGGAAAAGCAATACCATCAAAACCCTAACTTCAGCAGAGGAATCCAGATCACCAAAATAAAAGCCCAAATCCAGGACATAGAAGACAAAAAGAAAATACAAAAAATCAATGCAACAAAAAGCTGATTCTTTGAAAGGTAAACAAGATCAATGGTTCCCTAGCTAGACTGACTAAGAAAAAGACAGAAAAAGCTCAAATAAACACAATCAGAAACACAAAAGATGAAGTCACAACTGACTCTGGAGAAATGCAAAAGATCATCAGAGACTACTATGTACACTGGTATGGAAACAAACTTGAAAACCTAAAGGAAATTGAGGACTTTCTGACATCACACAACCCACCTTGGTTGAAACAAGAAGAAATCAAGGCCCTAAATAGATGAATAACAATCAAGGAAATAGACTCTCCCATAAGAAAACTACCGACAAAAAAATAAAATAAAATAAAGGAAAAAAAAATGCCCTGGACCAGATGACTTTCCAGCAGAATCATACAAGCCATATAAGGAGGAACTGATACCAATCCTACTGAAAGTATTCCAGGCGTTTGAGAAAGATTGAATTCTCCCGAAATCATTTTATGAAGCTAACATCACATTGATACCTAAGCCAGGTAAAGACGCAACAAAGAAAGAGAACTACCAATATCTTTGGTGAACATAGATGCTAAAATTCTCAACAAGATCCTAGCAAACAGAATTCAACAACACATCTCAAAAATAATACAAGAATTCATATGGAGACATAAACAACCAAGAATAGCCAGAGCATTGCTCAGCAAAAAAACAAACAAACAACAACAAAAAAAAACAGGTGGTATCATACTCTCAGACTTTAAATTCTATTATAAAGCTACAGTCAAAACAGCCTGGTATTGGTACAAGAACAGGCATATAGATCAATGGAATAGAATTGAGATTCCAGAAGCAAAACCTCAATTTCTCAACAAACTTATCTTCAACAAAGCCTCAACCACCTACCACTGGGGAGACAAGAACCTATTCAGTATATAGTGTTGGGAAAACTGGCTGACCACATGCAGAAGATTCAGACAGGACCCCAATCTATCCCCATACAAAAAATTAACTCTAAATGGATCAGAGACCTAAATGTAAAACCTCAAACCATAGCCACCTTAGAAAATACAGGAGACACCCTTATGGAAGTTGAAACAGGCAACCAATTCCTGAGCAAAATCTGAAATGCACTGGCTGTAAGAGATAAGATAGACAAGTGGGACCTCATTAAACTGACAAGCTTCAGCAAAGCCAAAGAAACCATCAAGACAGCAGGGAGACAGACCACAGACTGGTAAAAAAATATTTGCCAACTAAAGTTCTGACAAAAGGCTAACATCGAGGATCTACAAGGAACTCAAATGTGCTAAAAAGAAAAAAAAAGGTGGGCAAAAGACATGAAAAGACACTTCTCAAAAGGAGAAATACGAGCTGCCCACAGTTACATGAAAATACTCAGCCTCTGGGCCAGGCTCGGTGGCTTAGCCTGTAATCCCAGCACTTTGGGAAGCCAAGGTGAGGGGATTGCCTGAGCCCGTGAGTTCGAGACCAACCCGGACAATTTGGCGAGACCTCTTCTCTACAATCAATCAAAAAAATTAGCTAGGTGTGGTATTGCGCACCCGTAGTTCTGGCTACTTTGAAGGCTGAGGTGGAAAGATCATCAGCAAATCAAGGCTGCGATGGCTGGGAGCATGCCACTGCATTCCAGCCTGGGTGAGAGAGTGAGACTCCAACTCAAAAAAAAAAAAGTTCAGCCTCACAAGTCATCAAGGAGATGCAAATTAAAACTACACTGAGATACCACCTCACTCCAGTCAGAATGGCCATCATGAATAACTCAAAAAATACAGATGCTGAGAGGATGTGGTGAAAAGTGAACATTTCTACACTGTTGGTGGGAGTGTATTCTAGTACAACCTCTGTGGAAATCAGTGTGGTGATTCCTAACATTTCTAAAAATTGACCTTCCATATGACCCCGCAAACCTCATACTGGGAATATACCTGGGAGAACTCAGATCACTCTATGAAAAAGATACCTGCACACATATGTGTATTGCAGGGTTGTTCACAATAGCAAGAACATGAAACCGACCGTGCTGCCCATGAAAAGAGGACTGAATAAAAAAATGTGGTACATATACATGATGGAATATTATGCAATCATAAAGAAGAACAAAATCGTGAATTTTGCCACAACCTGAATGGAATCAGAGTTTATAATACTGAGTGATCTTTCACAGAAACAAAGATTTGAGTATCACATGTTCTCACTCATAAGTGGACCTTGAACAACTGCTGTAATACTCTAAGAAAAGGAGTGATAATGACAGGAAACTATGGGTGGGGGGCAGGGACTTGGGGATTAATGATAGTCGATATCTTCCTGGGGAAGGGGGGGCACACTACATCAACAAGGGGACCTGCACAATGAATATTTGTATACCTAACCCTTAACTGTACTCCACAATTTTAAAATAAATTTAAAAAAAATATGAACTCCTATTTCAAACCTGGGCTAACTACTATGCAACATAAAATACTGTACAAATAAACCTCCCAAAGATGATTCTATGTGCTTCAGAATATGTTTCCTCTACTTTGGAGTTGATTCCCCCTTTTTAAAAAGAGTGACTATGCACAGAGTGCAAGTTTCAATGTCATGGAATAGAATTTATTTAGGAACAAAGGAATGGAATGAAAAATATTTTCTCTGCAGTAAAATCTCTTTAGGCAACTAGAGGGCCTGCTTTGCTTTTTAAGAGCAGGTTCCCTGGTTCTTACAAAGTCTGTGGAAAACACAGATAAAGAATAAAACGTCTTTTTTCTTACTATTCTAAACATTAAAATGCTTTTATGAAAATAAACATATTTGAAAATGAAATATTAAACGATAAATTAATTTTTAGCTTTTTAACTGAGTTTTTGTATTCTATACCCATAATTTATAAGAAGTGTTAGAAATCAAAATGTGAACCAACCCACTGAAATCAGATTAAAACTTCCCAGAAGACAGTAACCATTTCAGGTTAGAGAAAACTTCTGGTTTAGACATTGTTCATAATGATTGATACTGTGTTGCTATATTTGAAAAGGTCAGCCAGTAGCCGTGATATTCAGAATCAAAGACCAGAGGATGTAGAAAAATAAATAAAAATATAATGCTTGGCCAAAGTATTAAACAATCATCATCATTCTTATCAGTTATGAAGGACCTAGCATGAGTCAGAATATTAATATGCAGTTATTGATTTATTGTCTCATTTAATTCTTTTCACAAACCTCTTGAGGTACTTTATAGGTTAGGATGGTAATTAAGAGAGGGTATATAGTATATACTTTTCCCATTGTGATGAGCAGATATAAGAACTAAAATATGAATCTCAAACTTGACTTAAAAATTTGTTTTCTGTCAATATACAAGAAGATTGTCTTTTAAATTTCAATAGTTGCTCTTTTCAGAAAGGAATGGAACATGAAAATCCTTACTTTTAGACAAGAGTTTCCTGAGTAATACATATTTTCAGCAAAATTGAACTTGTACATTAAACGCCCCATAGTAAAAATGAATGGAGAGATGGAACCTAAGTGCTCAGTACGTCTTACTCATTGGCTAAAGGACTCTCTCTGAACTTCAGTGTCACAATGCACACATTTCAAATTTGAGAACCAGAAAAATGACAAATCACCACATGCCATGAGTCTTCAGGGATGGACAGGAATACTCAAAAACCACACTGATCAATCACTGAAAACCAAGGGCTACTGAACTGCTGGAGAAAAATTTAGCAACTATGTAAAACATTGTGAGAAATACAGGTAACTAAAAATATGATTTCCAGGAAGCTGTTAATTCAACAGTTAATAATAAGATAACAACTTGGACAATGAAGCTGTTTAATATGTCCAGGAGCAAAAAACAACTCCTGCCAATTATTCAAAGACTATCAAGTGACTTTCAAACAACCTGAAAACAGGAATAATAATCAGTTTGGAGACAGCTGGGAATATCTGGGACAGCTGAGATTGAGAATTATAGTGACAGAGGAGAGAGAGAGAGAAACAGAATAGTAGATGTATCCTTAAAAACAGGAATATAGTTTCTACCTTCAAATTACAAAAGGAATCTTTATTCAATCCAGGTTTATGGAGCATAACAACATAACCCAAACAAAGCAATGAAAAGTAGCCTTTACACATTCAGAAAAAAATAAGGCAAATTAGAAATAATTTTTAAGATACAAAGCTATTCAACAAAGATGTATTGGCCAACAATTATTATTATCATTATGCATACTAACAGTGACTAAAATTCATATCAACACTCTTGAAGCTTGTAGTCTTTTAGAAAGGAGAAGTTGTGTGTACAAATGTTTATTTAAATTTTGAGGCATTTCCTACCTTATATGATAAAATATCATTAGAGGTTTAGAAGACTGATAGATTCCACCCTTGCGAAGAAAAATTCCAGAAAGTTTCCATGAAGGAAGTAACATTTACATGTCTACATTCTTCATGTGTTTCAAAAGTCAGTTCAGAGTTTTAGAGTACAGGTAGATGAAGGGGAAGGATAGAGCATTTAACTGGAGTTAAAAACAAAGAGAAATGCATGAATAGTTTGAATGTGGTTCTCAAGTATGATATTAATATACTATGAGTCTTATCTGAGGTAACTTACCAAAAATGAGTTAAAATATTGAAATTTGTGAAGAAATTTTTTTACTATAAGTGGTAAAAAAATAATTGTCAAAATAGTTTAGGTCTCCCCACAAAAAGAGTATGTCAGAGTGAGTTAAGAAAAAGAATGTTGAAAGGGGGAGCTATGTTTAATAGATCTTATACTAGAAGTTATCAGACTTTAAATCAGAAAAGATATCCTGGGCCAGTAACAACTCAGGCTTCCAAGAGAGAAACTAAAGTCAAACTAGATTCTGCAGAAGATGAGATTTATTTGTTGAAGTCACTGAATCATAGAGACTGGAGGGGAACAGGATTGTGTTAGGGACCCTGGAAGAAGGAACTTATGCCACCAAGGTGCTTTCTCTCTTTCCAGCTATGTTTTTCTCTGGGTTCTCTTCTTCTGCATGGATGAAAATGTGGCTATTGGAGTCATTCATATTCACATCTTCTTCACCAACAAAAATGAATTGAAGCTCAATAATTTTTATTTTTCCAAATGTAAATAATAACAACAACAGCAAAGCACTGATCAGTCCATCAACTGGGGCTATGATTGGCTCAACTAAATTCAGATTCCTATTTAGTTACATATAATATGCATAAAAATGACAGTATCCATTCACTCCTGTGCCCAAAAACCTACCAAATCTAATTAAAAGCAAAGATAATCACTTAAGAAAAGTAGTGTGATCTTCAACTTGGTCTCAGTTATATGAGTTATCTAGTTTTTATGTACTCCATTCCTTTATCCTCTATTAATACCACTTTCATCTTTTCAATTTTTCTATTTCATTTAACTTTTTTCTCTTTCTGTTATTTACTATTTTATCTCCAGATATCTAGTAGAAGAACACCATAATTTTCCTTAAAAGAAAATTGTATTGGTAATGACTGTGTCAGTCATTAAGTCATGCTCTCTCAGATCCAGAGAACATCACAGTTTTGCCAGGTATGGCTAACCGTTAGGCTCTGCCCCCTAGGGTCATTAGAAGAAGGTGATCAAGCTGGAGAAGAAGGAGGAAAAATGATTCTGTTTCTTCCTTTTTGCATATTGTTCCTTTCAACATCAACTGAGCAACACTTCAGTCTGCAGATTGTTCAACACCTACAGAATCAGTCTCATCACTTCTCCTCCACCTCCTTCAGAGGCAGCAGAACCAACAGATTGGCATCCACTTGGATCCTAAGCATACGGGTCATTCTTTATGCTCAGAAACACACCGGTACCGTCTGGCCAGTACTCCCTCCTGGGGGCTTGGGTGTTAGCTACACAAGGTCCCACTTTAAAGCTTCTAAGTTTTAACAATTCTGTTGGCTTTCCAATAGCCTAGGGATGATAGCTCCTTACTGAAGTTGTTCTCTCTGTGATATCTTAATGTTCTTTTCTTCCTTTTCAACTTCTTGATACCTAATTAACAATAGTTTATATAACATAAATTATTTTTGTTATAGTAAATATATATAGTCTCTGTTTTCTGACTGGTCTCTGTCTGATGCAGTGATAATTTATCCCAAGGCAGTTTTGTTTGTATGATTTCACCTCAGGCACTCACACCTCAAACATTTTCAGTGAATATTTATTTGTCTATTGTAACTAGGATATTTGTGTGCTGGCACAATGCCAGAAATATCATATTCTTCTGATTGAATAGGACATTCGCCAGATCAATCTTCTTAGAATGAAAGTTCTGTACAAAGAAAATAGTCTAAACTCTCAGAATGTATCTCTCCAGAAAATCGTATGTTACATTAATGATGTTATATTAATGACATTGAGAGCTGTTAGAAGTTTCTGGGTAATCACAGAAGGAGTTAAGGCGAATTCCCTCCTTCTCAATCTTATGGAATAGCTTCAGTATGATTCACACCAGTTCTTCTTTGAAAATCTGGGTAATCATTGTCCGAAATACAAATATATAAAATTGCATCTCCAGAAAAGCCCACACTTATTATTTACCTCCAAACTTCAGTGAGACTTCATGGAAATAAGTATTTTATTAGACAGGGTTATCAGAGAAACAGAATAAGTAGGATTCTGAAACAGAATATATATACATACACACATACCACACACACATATATAGAGTTATGTGTCATTTAACAATAGGAATACATTCTGAGAAATGCGTCTTTAGGCTATTTCAATGTTGTGTGAACATCAAAGACTGTACTTACACAAACCTAGATGGTATAACTTACTATACACCTGAGCTATAAGGTATAGCCTATTGTTCCTAGGCTAACTGTACAGCATGACATGACTGAATACTGCAGGCAATTGTAACACAGTAGTAAATATTGGTAGTCCTAAACACAGTAAAAGTACTATACAAACCATGAAAAGTAGTATACCTGTATAGGGCACTTGGCATGAAGGAAGCAAGAAGGAAAGGAAATTACTCTGGGTGAGTCAGTGAGTGGTGAGTGAATGTGAAGGCCTGGGACATTACTGTACACTACTATAGACTTTATGAACTCTATGCTTAGGCTACACTCAATTTATTTTGAAAATTTATTTCTTCAATAATAAATTAACCTTGGTTTACTATAACTATTCTACTTTATGTACTTTTAAAGTTTTCAACTTTTTAACTCTTTTATAGTAACATACAACACAAATGCATTGTACAGCTGTTTGAAATATTTTATTTTATTACATTTTTTCTATAAGATTTTTTCTGTTTTTAATTTTTTTCTTTATAAACATTTTTATTAAAAGCAAAGATACAAACACACACATTAGCTTAGGCCTACAGTGTCAGGATTATCAATCTTATTGTTTTTCCTCTCCATATCTTAGCCCACGGGAAAGTGTCCAGGGGCAAATAACACACATGGAACTGTCATCTCCTATGATAACAATGCCTTATTCTGAAATGCTTCTCAAAGGCCCTGCCTGAGGCTGTTTGACCATTAACATTTTAAAAAAATAAGTAGAGAGAGTATACTCTAAAATAACAATGAAATGCCTGGTATAGTAAACACATAAGCAAGTAATATGATTATTAAGTTTTATATACTGTACATAATTACATGTGTTATACTTATATACATCTGGTAACACAGTAGGTTTGTTTATATCAGCATCTCTGCAAACATATGAGTAATGTGTTGCTATAATATTATAACCACAGATATGATATCACTAGGTGACAGGAATTTTACAGTTCCATTATAATGTTATGGGACCACCACTGTATATGATGTCTGTTATCTGTTATTAATTGAAATATTGTTATGCAGCTGCTGCTCATGACTCTGTGTGTGTGTGTGTGTGTGTGTGTGTGTGTGTGTGTGAAGAGATGAGAGAGAGAGAGAGAGAGAGAGAGAGAGAGAGAGAGAGAGAGAGAGAGAGAGAGGGATTGATTTATTGTGAGAAGTCTTCAAAGTCAATCACCTGCAAGTTGGAGACCCAGAAAAACTCATGGCTCAATTTCGAGTCTGGAGGCCTGAGAATCAGAGACATTGATGGTACACATTCCACTTGGGGCTAGGAGAAATCAGATCAGATGCCCAAGCTCAAACTTGCAGGCAAGAAGCAAAAGAAGGCAAATTTCTGCTTTCTCTGTCCTTCCTTGTATTCCAGCTTACCCACATTGCGGAAGGCAATCTACTGAGTCCACAGTTTCAAATGCTAATCTTATCCTGAAACACACTTATGGACACACAAAGTAATAATGTTAATCTGGGTATTCCATAGCCAGTCAAGTTGATATATAAAATTAACCATTACAGATATTGAATTTGCTTTTTCTTAGCAGCATCATAAGCATATGTAATGTATTTAAGATAATAGTGCTAATAAAGTTATGAATATCTTACAATGAAATTAGAAAACATGTATTTTTGCATCAATGTGTGAGTCCCTTCACAAAAACATGTTTTGCTCACAATAAGCCTATTTCATGAAGCCTTTATTATTAACTATATGTTTTATTTACAAGCCTTTTCTAAAAAGCTGCTGCTATTGTCTGGCTACCACTGACTAAGCACCTTGCTCCATGCTAGATCTGTGCTAAACTTTTTATAAATATCTAGCAAGATTTTCATGAGAAATAACATGGGAATTTTTTTTTAACAGTCCTATGAAACTGTCCCAGGCTACATGGCTAGTAAATAACACAAAAATTTAAATTCAGGTCAGTTTGTTGCATTGGGAAGACTACGCATTTTGGGAGCCAACTTCTCCACTCTTACCTATTTTGATCAACACACTCCAGAAATATATTCAAGAATAGTATATATGTAACGTCAGGTCAGCAGCATCTTCATTCTGAAAGATGCATTTATCTTTACTAATAAGAGTAGAATAATGTAGCTGTGCCATGAAGGTTTAAAAGTAAGGAGATAGAAGAATTTCATGGCAGTGGAATTTGTTCAATTATTTTTCTATGAAAATCCAGTAGAATTAAAGAAAGATGCAAATCAGGCAAAAGTTTCCATAAAATTTTGTATGGGATTGAGCAAGAAGAGGTATATACGTTTAATTCGAAACAGGAAAGTTTTCAAAACCCCAAATATTTCATTTAAACATTTGAATTCATAGTTAAAAACAACAATACTAAAAGCCTCATGTGATATATAGATAGATCAATATAGATGTACAGCCTACATAGAGATATTTATTTAATTTTTAGCCAAATCCAGGTGCCTCTTTTCTTTCCAAAACATACACTTACTTTTCTGCCTAAATTAATCAAAATAAAAATAATATTATCTATTTTTCTATCTTTAACAAATGTTACCTTTTCTAGAATAATTCAGGATCTTTTTTCGTTTTATTTTAGAGAAAAACTCTTCAAACCAGATGGTTGGTCTTAATTAATTCTTATCACAGAGACATCTTCGTCATAAAGTATTTTTCACAGATGAACAGTATTATATAAGTCCCTTTGTTTACTGAATTACTAAAAGAATGACTTTTCATGAGGGAAGCAGTCACTGTAATTTTATCTTTTATTTCTTCAACTTCCTTGGCACTTAAAAACAATTATAACATTTAGGCTATTGAGTCTTCACTGAAGCAAGAGACATGTTTGTTTTAAATGTCTATGTTTTCAAAAAAATGAATTTTTCAGAACTTTTATGTACTGCAGTGTTCAGTTTCAAAATAAATATTGCAAAGGCCACATTTGTCAGTAGGGTTTTCATCTGTATGCTTAAACCTAGCACTCACCATTAAGGTATGCAATGAATAGAAGTTTTATTTTCATTTTTCTTCCCTTGCTTCCCATCTTACCCAGCTAAAATATCAAGCAAAATTACCAAATATTTAGGCCAGAAAGAAATGAAAATTTTACTTTAAAGATGCACAAGTACTTAATGCTTCAATTAGATTTCATCTAGGAAAGGTAATACAATTATGATTTATATATGTTGAAAAAAATTGAGAAAATAAGCAGCAAATTATGGCATATTCTCTCTCATTCTCTCTCTGTCTCTTACACACGCACGCTCGTGCACGCACACGCACACAGACTCAGAAATCTAAAATAACGTTACATTTCCTGAAAGAAGAGTTTTAATTACAGAGCCCTTGCAGTATGGTAAAAACTGACTTTGATATTGTTGTTTATTCACTTCAATTTTTAGGGTAGACTGAATAATGTCACATGGTATGATTGATAAAGACAGAATTTTGGGGGTTTTTTTATTTCTGATGCTGAGATTTTATATAAAAATTTGACTTTTGTAGCTTACATTCTATAACTTATCTTCTTTTGTAAATATTAAAAGTTTTTATTTTGTGGCCAATTTTTTTAAATTTAAATTTTTTATTATTTTAAAGATGTGGGTTACAATTCAGGGTTAGGCATACAAATGTTCATTATGCAGGTACCCTTGTTGATGAGAAGTGCCCCCCCCGCAGATTCCTACTATTGCCAATCCTGCTTCCCCACCTCCCTCCCAGTCATTTTCTGCTAGTACCAATTCTTTTCTCATAGTATTATGATAGTCGTTCAAGGTCCGCTTATGAGTGAGAACATGTGATGCTCAGTTCTTTGTTTCTGTGAAAGATCACTCAGTATTATAGAATTTAAGTCCATCCACCTTGCTGTGAAGTTCATAATTTTGTTCTTCTTTATGGTTGTGTAATATTCCATTGTGTATATGTACCATATTTTTTTGATCCAGTTCTCTTTTGATGGGCAGTACAGTTGGTTCCATGTTCTTGCTACTGTGAACAGTACTGAGATAAGCATATATGTGCAGGTATCTTTTTTATAGAGTGATTTGAGTTCTTCTGGGTATATTTCCAGTAGGGGGAATGCGAGATCATATGGAAGGTCAATTTTTAGATCTTTTAGGAATCGCCATACTGATTTCCACAGAGGCTTGTACTAGTTTACACTCCCACTAACAGTGTAGAAGTTTTCCCTTTTTGCCACATCCTCTCTAGCATCTGTTGTTTATTGAGTTATTGATAATAGCCATCCTGATTGGAGTTAGGTGATATCTCAGTGTAGTTTTCTTTGTTTTGTTTTGTTTTGAGATGTAGTGTTACTCTGTCGCCCAGACTGGAGTGCAGTGGCCGCTCCTGGCCACCACAGCTTCGACCCGCTGGGCTCCGGCAGTCCTTCCGTCTCAGCCTTCCAAGTAGCTGGAACTACAGGCGCGCACTACCACGCCCGGCTAATTTTTGATTTATTGTGGAGATGAGGTCTCGCCAAGTTGCCCACACGGGTCTCGAACCCTAGGGCTCAGGCAATCCACTCACCTCAGCCTCCCAAAGGCTCGAGATTACAGGCTGAGCCACAGAGCCTGGCTCAGTGTAGTTTTAATATGCATTTCTTTGTTGACTAGTGAGGTTGAGTATTTTTTCATATATTTGTTGGCTGTCCGTATGAAAGACAGAATTTGAACACAGGTTGTCTGGCTCCAGGAGCCAAAGTTACTTGCATTACACCATCACATTTCCTTTCCTTCCCAACTGAAAAAAATATATATTTATAGAGTTTTTAATTTTTTACTGAATTCAAAAGGGTTAGGATGTTTTCAAGTTAAATGAGTAGATTCATTTCTATCTAAATGTATCATCAAACAAATATATTCAAATTCATCAAATAGTCTTGAAGTAGTATGTACAAATGGTGTGTGTGTTTTCATCAAGTCATATTCTGTTTATATAAAGCCATTGCTTCCCCTCTTATTGGTTACACTAAATAAACATGCTGGTTTAACATCTTTTGCTTCAAGAGATCATTGAATATTTGTCTGGTTGGATACACTGATTTATCTGTATAAATTTGTTTCTCTTTGGGGATATAGATCACTTATTGATGCCATGATTAACTCATGTAATAGATCCCACTTTAAAATATATTCTTTTTTTTTTTTTGAGTTGGAGTCTCACTCTGTCACCCAGACTGGAGTGCAGTGGCCGCTCCTGGCCACTGCAGCCTCGACCTGCTGGGCTCCGGCGATCCTTCCACCTCAGCCTTCCAAGTAGCTGGAACTGCAGGTGCGCGCTACCACGCCCGGCTAATTTTTTTATTTATTGTAGAGATGAGGTCTCGCCTGCCCAGGCGGGTCTCGAACCCGCAGGCTCAGGCAATCTACTCACCTCAGCCTCCCAAAGGCGCGGGATTACAGGCTGAGCCACCGAGCCCGGTTTAAAATATATTCTAAATAATATATTTTTTTCTAAATAGCATGCATTTAAAATGGTATGATAGTTTTTTACTTTTACCTTCTCTGCTTCAATTTCCCCTAATCCATTAACAGTGTTGGAGAAAGGAAGATAAAAGTTCAGGGAAAAAACAACAGATGGTAGAGAGAATAATTTTTATAATTTTTCAAAACTGATTAATTCATTCACTCAGCAAATACTTTAAAAGTGGCTTCTATGTACTAGAAACTGTGTTAGAATCAAGGTTACAAGGGTGAGCAAAAACAGATAAATTGTACATATATACATACATATATTATATTTGTTTATATATTGACAGATAAAATTGCATGCATTCATCATGACAACATGATGCTTTGAAGTATAGACACATTGCAAAATGACTAAATCTAGCTTATTAACATATGCATTACTTCACATAATTATTTTTGTGGTGAGAACACTTAACATCCACCCTCTCAGCATAGATACATTATTATAGATCTTATTAAAATTATTAAAAATTCTATATTTGATGATGGAATGCAAATAATCTTTGCTACTTAAGAACTTCAGTACTTTTTTGAGAGCAAAACAATGTTTGCTGTCAAAGGTATATTGCAAAGTATACTTACATTGTGAATTAAGAATTTTTGAGCCGGGCTCGGTGGCTCAGCCTGTAATCCTGTGCTTTGGGAGGCTGAGGTGAGTGGATTGCCTGAGCCTGCAGGTTCGAGATCCGCCTGGGCAACTTGGTGAGACCTCATCTCTAGAATAAATCAAAAATTAGCCGGGCATGGTAGCATGTGCCTGTAGTTCCAGCTACTTGGAAGGCTGAGGTGGAAGGATCGCCGGAGCCCAGCAGGTCGAGGCTGCGGTGGCCAGGAGCGGCCACTGCACTCCAGTCTGGGTGACAGAGTGAGACTTCAACTCAAAAAAAAAAAAAAGAATTTTTGAAATATTTTAAATAACATATTTAAGTAAACCAATTAAGCTCATGAAGAAAAAAATGCGTTTTATATTGTTTGATAATGACTCTGTGAAAGATATGCATAATGTCTTTTTGAACATAAACATTTTGAGAATTTGTTCTCTATATATTGCAGAATAAGAAATACATTTTTGAGTCATTTTTGCCTCGCAAGCAGCATTGAACACAGCCAAGGGAAAGAGAATCTGTGTGACCATCAAGTATGGCCCTCTCTGTTTGACTTGAGTTTTCTCTCAGCTCTCACTCTCCCACAAGTTGCAGTTCAGTAGTGAGTGGATGACAATTTGGGTACTGAATGTTAGTATAGAAGTCAATCTTTATAAGTTATAAATATATCACTATGTATAAAAAGCTCACTGTTTTACCTTGAACTTGTAACAACCAATGGCATATCATTTCTCTCCTTAAAATGAATCATCATTGAGATTCTTCACATCGCTCCCAATTGTAATCGGGTGCTATAATAGCCTCATACTTTAGAATCAAGCAAATCACTTCAAATCGCACACTCATAGCTCTGTTGTGTAAAGTAATACAACAGTTTACTCTTGTGCTATTCAATCACAGTATGAATGGAACACGCTTTCTCTCTGAACATGTAACAACTGGTGCAGTCATCTGAAAAGGCAGGTAACTCCAGATCAATAAGATTTGGGGTGAAGGAGAGGCAGGAATATGATGGTGACTAGTGCCTTTAGAAACAACGTCTTTTGGAGGTTGCGTTTTAATTCAAGGACACAACTTGACAGGTTCTTATACCTTTAGTCATCCAAAACAACAACAGCAGCTTAATATCACTGTCCTGGTGCCTCTGTTAAATAGGTTAACTCCAAGACATACAGTAAATTATATCTATATTCTAGAATGCTGAGTTGCACCAAGATGATGCTAACATATATGGACTATCAGGTAGGACACTGTCCTGATTCCCTACAGTTGCCCCTTATTTTGAGTTTAAGATATTACATTTTGAGAAATAAACTTTTAAAAATTATTTTCAAATATTCTGTATTAAAAAGTAATATTAACCAACACCTATTAACCACTCAATGACTATCGGCTATTAGTGAACTTTTTAGGCATAATCTTTTAACATATAACTAGTTGGCACGTACTATGTTTGTTAAGTATTAGTATTATACAAAACTGTGTAAATTAGGCACTTATTCTTATTTATGCCTAACAAATAAATGAAACTGAAGCTTGAAACATTTTTATTTGTGTGGCATTGCACAGGAAGTAGTAGAACTAAGATTTGGTAACAAGTTCGTACTCCAAAGACTGACTTCTTTTGACTGTATTATTTCACTAAAATTCAATAATATTTTAAATGTGAAATTGACATGAAAATAAGTCCCCAGGTCAACTATCTGAATAATGACTACTCTCAGGTGACAATACCCCAAGCAGGCCTTTATCCATGATGTACACCAATGTTGTACATTACAGTAGACATGGCATAGAATAAAGAGCCAGACTGGGTTTTGCCACAAAGTATCATTAGATGTGTTTAATTATTTTCATCATTGATGGGAATAAGAACAATAGTTAGCAATTATATCATGTTTAATAGCTGCAGGAATCTATTTACTCTTTATATATTAACATTTATAATTTGAGATATAACTTTGTATTTTTTTGCTCATAAAATTTTGCTGTATGTATGTGCGTATATAAGGAAATTTGGGGGATCATAGATCTAGTTTTCACGTTTATTTTTCTTTATTGAAGAAGTTACAGATTGAAAAGTCATAAACTATTTTGACAAATATTCTTATGAGATAGAATGTTATATCATTTTGCTTATATATGTGGTAAAAATAATTTAATTCGCAATTATGGTTTTCTTACATGTGCTCTTTAGGCAGGTGAGATCACTGAGTCTACCTATGGATTAATAGTACTCATTATGTTCTGGGCATCCTTGTTCTAACACAATTTTGGAGCTAGATTTAGCTTTGGGGAAATAATATTAAAAAGCTAGTGGGACATTCTCTTCTAGCCAAAATGGAATAACTGAGACTAAACTTCCCCTTTTGACTTACACACAAAGGAAACACAACAAAATGTCTGAAACAATTACTGTGAAAGGAGATAATAGAGTGAATTATATAATCACTTTAGCATTCTTCCTGGAAGCATTTTATGGACTTTGCTGATGGGAGAAGAAACATCAAAAAAAGCACAACAGCCTTTCTGAGTTGAGACAAAAAGATAGGGATTCAGTGAGGCTGACATGGCTGCAATATATAAAGCAAAGTAGAAGACAGCTTACAAGAAAAAAATTCCAAAATCAGCATTGGGCTCTCCTTGATTCTCTTGATGAGTATAATTCAAGCATGTGTTGCATGAACCTCCATGAGAATCGACAGAAAATGAACAGATATCAATAAACTGAATTACAAGGTATGCCACAGTCAGATATTCACATTTGCTCTAGCCAGAATGAAACAAGGAATTAATTCAGTAGAGATATGAGGGTGTCATGCCCCAGTGACAGTACTAAAGACATTCAATACAAAGGATACTCTGGATCTTCCTTAACAAAACTTTAAAAGAAAACTTCTAATGAATCAAACTCATCCAAAGATAAATGTCTATTGAAGGCTCATAATATTTTAGAGAGAAAAACAATACAATCTAACACCTAACAATGTAAAATTACCGTGTCCAGCATCTTAGCAAAATATACCATGTAATGCAGTCTGTCAAAATGGGAAAAATACAGTAAAATGTGACCTGTATACAGGAAAACATCTATTTTAAATATGCTGAAAAATTAATAGAAGATATAAGCTTAATTTTAAAAATGAAAGAAAATAAAATAATCAAAGGGAACTTCTATAGATGAAAATTACAATATCTGAAATGTAAAAGTCACTCAGTTGATTAACAGCAAATGAGACAGTGCAAAAGAAAAAAAAGTTGTGAGCATGATATCAAAGTATAGAAACTATGTAAACTGAAACGTGGAAAACCAAAACTACATGGGACATCATCAAGCAGTCTAAAATATGTGCAATTAGAATCCCAGAAAAAAAGGAGAGAAGGGTTATTGGAAGTTAATTATTTGATAAATATTATAAATCCACAAATCTAAGAAACCAAAGAAAATCAAGAAGATAAATACAAAGAAAAAACCACCTAGGTGCATCATAATGAAGTTGCAGAAATCCAATGATAAAGAAAACATCTTAAAAACAGAGAGCGTTAAAAGTACACATTACATACAGAGGAACAGAAGCAAGAATGGCCTCAGATTTCATGACAGAAAAACCTAAAAGCAGAAAAAATATAGAATGATATTTTTAAGTGCCTAAAAAAATAAAAAGAAATTATATAACCAGGAAAGCTATCTTTCAAAACTGAAAGTTAAAAAGACCTTTTGATACATTTAGGAACAAAATCTGAGAAAATTTGTTGCCAGCAGACTTGTATTATAAGAAATATTAAGGAAAGTTTTAATTAGGTAAGAAGGAAAATGATAACAAATTGAAACTACACACAAATGCATAAAAATGCTAGATTTGGAGATTAGAATGCTAATTATATAACTTTTTTATTTAAAAGAGCAATGAACTGTGTTAAAAATAATAACAGAATATTATGATGTTCTAACATATGTGGAAGTAAAACATAAATATAATAGTACAGTGGCAGAAGCAAGAAAACGGAAATACACTGTTTAAAGATGTATACCTAGTAAGTATAGTATAGTATTTGAAGGTAGATTCTGATAAATTAATAAAACATATTAAAAAACTTTGAGCACCCACTAAAAAAAAAGGCAATGAGGAATAGCTAATACATTAATGATGACTGAAAAATAAAATGTGTATGTGTTTGTGGGCGATATGTGGAGTGTACGTATACATGTATATTCAATCCAAAAGAAAGCATAAATATAGAATGAATAGCACAAATTAAAAACAAATATAATAAAATAATCATTACAATTGTCTAAAAACTAATTTTTTTTTTTTTGAGTTGGAGTCTCACTCTGTCGCCCAGGCTGGAGTGCAGTGGCCACTCCCGGCCACCGCAACCTCAACCTGCTGGGCTTCAGCAATTCTTCCACCTCAGCCTTCCAAGTAGCTGGAACTACAGGCGCGCGCTACCACGCCCAGATAATTTTTGATTTATTGTAGAGATAAGGGGTTGCCTAGGAGGGTCTCGAACCCGTGGGCTCAGGCTATCCACTCACCTCAGCCTCCCAAAGTGCTGGGATTACAGGCTGAGCCACTGAGCCTGGCTTGTCTAAACACTAAATTAAAAATCAGAAACTATAAGCAGTTATTAAAAAATAAGAATCAACTAGGTGTTTGCTAAAAGAATGCACTTAAATAGGAAGATAACAACTTAAATGTAAAGTGTTTTAAGAAGTAAACTTATACAAACACTAGTCAGAGGAAAGCAAAAGTGGTTCTGTTAACATAAAAGTAGACAACAAGAAAAGTATATTATTAGGAATAAAAGGTTACATTTTATGATGATAAAGGGGTTAATTCACCAAAAAGCCTTATAAGACCTAAATATGTATGCACATAATAATCATGCTTAAAATGCATAGAGCATATACTGGTAAAAGAAAAAGGAGAAACAGACAACTCTACATTTAAAGTGGTATATTTCACATATGTCTCTCAGAAATTGTTAAAAAATACATAGACAAACAATATAAATATGAAAGATGTGAACATTGTCAGTAACTGTAGAATAATGGACATTTATAGGATACTGAAGAGTTATGAACATCATTAACTAACTTAAACTATCATCTTTATAAATATCACACAATAAAAATATCACGTCTTTTAAAAATGTTTTTACAAGTTTATCATTACAGAGTACATTCTTTTTCATAAAATAAATTCCAACAAAATTAAAAGAATTAAAATCATTCAGAGCTAATTCTTTTACACAGCATAATTAAAATAGAAATCAATGACAGCAAGATATCTGACAAACATTTATATATTTAGCAATTAAACAACACAGTCTAAATAACCCATTGGTCAAAGAAAAAAGGAAATTAGAAAATATTTTGAAGCTGAATAAAAATGGAAATACAACCTGTCAAAATGTATGATATATAGCAAAAAGTATTTAAAGAAAAATTGGGGGATTTCATTTATTTATTTGTTTGTTTATTAATTTATAGAAATTTATGGAGTATAAGAGTAATTTGGTTACAGCCTAGGTTGCATAGTATTTAAGTCAGGGCTTTTAAAGTATTCATCACTTGAATAATATGCATTGTACCCACTTAGTCATTTCTCATCATCCACCCCTCCAACCCTCATGCTCTTTCAAGTCTTCATTATTTATCAATCCAATCTCTACATTGATGTGTTCACATTTATTTAGCATCCACTTATTAGTGAGAACATGCAACATTTGACTTTCTGTGCCTGTCTTCTTCCACTTAAGATATTAACTTAACTTCCATCCATGTTGATGCAAAGAAATAACTTCATTTTTATGGTTGAATAGTATTCCATTGTATACATATACCACATTTTATTTATTCAGTCATCCATTGATGGTCACTTGGGTTGATTCCACATCTTTGCTATATGGACAATGTTGTAATAAACATATGAGTGTAGGTATCATTTTGATGTATTGATTCATTTTTCTTTGAGTTGATATCCAGTAAAGAGAATGTTGGATTGAATGGTAGCTCTATATTTAGTTTTTTGAGAAATTTCCATACTGTTTTGTATAGAGGTTGTACTAATTTACATTCCCACCAACAGCATGTACGAATTCCCTTCTATCTACATCCTCACTAACATTTGTTATTTTTTGTATTTCTTTTATTAAACTGCCTTCACCATCTACAATTCATTTATATCCAAACTTTCTAAAAGCAAACAATCCCCTGTCAAGAAGCAGTAATGACAATAATACATTAAAGATATACAAAAGTGAATGCTGAGAATCAGAGTTCTAGCTGTAGGTCACCCATCTTTTGTTAAACACACTCCAACACTTTTTATTTCAGTATGTTAAAGAAAGTGCTTTACAGGAATTTCTTGAAAACAGTTTAATTCCAATGATGCAATGATTCAAAGCTGTATAAATTATGTGTTTCCATACAATTGACATGAATACAAAAACATTTTATTTTTTATCTTTTTTTTTTGTTATCCTAGTCTGGTCAGTTTTAGGTGTTGTAATCCAGAAAGGTCACCATCTTGAGAACACCTGGAAACAGCAGTAGCTTTTTAGATGAGTCATGATTTCGTCAGGAACAGTTCTTCCTTATATTCCTTTTTTTGAGACCCAGAGCAAATGCCTTTGATGGTATGTGATTAAACCTTTCTTGAGCCAAGGTGAAACTCATTCCCAAAAAGTTCTTATTCTTGTAGAAAACTCTAAATTTTCTGGTCTCTCCAAAATCTGGCCGTGTAATTGTGACACTGTACCTCCACAAAATTTTTGCATCAGTACTTGTCTTGCTAGAAATTTGTTTTCTTACAAATCAGCTAGGGGCTGGAACTGCTCACAGGCTGCTCAGGGTTGCCATGGGTATGTCCACCCTCCAATTGCTGGGCACACCCCATCCCTTCCTGCCACCCACCCTTTCTATTTTTTGTATTTCAGTCATAACCATTTTGATTGGGATAAGGTGATATCTCATTGCAATTTTAATTTGCACTTCTCTGGGGATTAGTGATGTTGAGCATTTTTTCACATACTTGTAGACTATTTGTATGTCTTCTTTTGAAAAATTATGTCTATTTTTAAGGAACATAAATTACTCCACCAAAAAGACAACTGAATACGCATGTTTATTACTGCACTATTCACAACAGCAAAAAAAGGAACCAACACTGTTGCCCACTGAAAATGGATTAGAAAGAGAGGCAAGATGGCGATGAAACTGATTGGAGTGTGAGAGTCTCTGCAAAAGCAAGTGTCCATAAAGACTCTCTATGTGAGAGGGTGCGTGCTGGTGGGTGAGCGAATGTCCATCTGAGGGGAGACGTGGGTTCAGGCACCCGGGCCTCTCCTCCAGGGGTGAGTGTAACCCATCACCATCCTGAGATTTGAACCCCTGGTGCAAGGACCATCTGCCATTCTAAGGGCTTTCTTGAGAGGAGGCAGCAGAGAACAGCTGATCCTCACCACCCAGCACCTGGCCCCCACCATGACCTTCAGCAGCAGGCTGGGCACTAACAGCAGAAACCATCAAGAGGCAAAGCATGGAAATCTGGAACAGAGCCCCACCACTGATGAGGAGAGGATGACAGGAACCATCTTCATTCTTTCCTCTTGTCTCTCCTCATTTCTATCTATTCTCTCTATTAATATCTTGACATCCGGGCATTGCCCTGTACAATTCTGTCCAACCTCCAACCTGAGACCCTGCACACCTCTGGGATCGACCATCAGACTTGGAGAGACAGACATCCCTCCCACATGCTGGAACAGGCACAGACACATCTGATCTGAGTGGGAGACTTGACAGCAGCAGCAGCAGCAGTAACAATCAAGGCAGGTGAGTTCAGATCCGATCCATGCTCCTCCCACAGTAGTCTGTGGGGCGTCTGACCCATGCTGAGAGCAACTCTATCAGCCTGCACTGAGAGTGGAGGCGGTGGACTGGAGACCAGTGCCACTCTCTAACAGCAGTTAAAAGTGGTGGCAGTCAAAAGCAGCGACAGTGCTTAAGAAAGGAACCTGGAGTTACAAAAACGGTCAAAGAGTGAGTTTTTTTATTTGTTTGTTTGTGTCTTCTTTCTTTTTTGTTTACAATCTCATACTTTCTTTGTTTCTGTTATTTTAATGTTTTAAAATTTTTCTCTTTGTGTATAGGTAACTATGATCATGAGTACATCAACGGGGTTTTGTTTTTCTGTTTGTTTGTTTATATGATTGTGTGTTTTTTTTTTGTTTTTTTTCTGTCTTTATTTCTCTGTTTATTCATCAGTTGGTGCACCTGTCTATTTTACCCTTTCTTCTTCTCTCTTTTTACCTTGTCTTCCTTCTTTTTTTTATTCTTTTCCTTTTTCTTAACTCATTTTGTTTTCAGGGACCTGTACCTCTGCTGCATAGACAGATTATAAGGCAATTGGAAGTGGTTTCTGGGGACCCACACTCCTGTTGGCAGATAATGGGATCTGCAGATAGCTTCTAAATCACAGCACCCCCTTAATCAAATCTCAAAACTGCAAAAAGCACAGCCCTCTAACCCCAGTTCAGCTTCCAAATTGAACAAAGTCACAGAGTATCTACATGAGAAAGAATAGGAAATTGAGTAAACAGAAATAAAAGCTATCCCCCATCACTGAACAGCAGAATTAAAGGAAAGGAAAAAAGAAGGAGAGGGAAACCTTCAAAAATGAAGAAAAACCAAAGGAAGAATATGGGTCTCATACAGACCCCTGGGAAGACAACAACTGAGAATATAGACTTTGGAACTCAAACAATGAAGAACCCCTAGAATGACTGTTCTCAAACCACAAAAACAGATATAAAGATATTAATATAGAGAATAGGTAGAAATGAAGAGTGACAAAAAGAAAGAATGAAGAGGTTGATAACTGAGATAACAACAATAAAGTAAACAGTGAATGAAATAAATAACAAACTGATAAGCATGGAAAGCAGAATTAACCAAGCAGAAGAAAAAATCTCAGAGCTTGAATACCAAAATATGGAACTAACTCAAACTGTTAAAAACATAGAAAAGAAGCTTTAAAAGATAAAACAAAGCCCCCAAGAGCTGAGCAATTATATCAAGGGGCTGAATCTAAGATTAATTGAAATCCTTGAGGTAAATAAAGAGACAGAGACCACCCTGGAATAAACATTCCATGAAATTATCCAAGAAAACTTCCCTCATCTCATCAGAGATGCGACCATTCAAACAAGAGATTCAGAGAGCCACTGCAAGACAATAAGTGAGAAGATCAACTTCTAGACACATAGTAATTCACTTACACAAAGTAGTGTACAATAGAAAAAATCCTAAAGGCCGCAAAAGAGAAAGGTCAGACTACCCACTGGGGAAGATCAATTAGAATAGCAGCAGATTTATCTACAGACACACTTCAGGCTAGGAGAGATTCGGGCCCGGTCTTCAAAATTCTCAATGATAAACAATTTCAACCAAGAATTACATTCCTGGTTAAGCTTAGTTTGATAAGCAAAGGAGAATTAAAAACCTTCCCAGACATTCAATCCCTAAGAGTTTATGCTTCCTCCAGACCAGCTCTACGAGAAACACTTAAGAAAGTATTAAACACAGAGCAAGAAAAAAAAAAAAAAAAAGACCATGTCCTTCCCCAGAATGCAGGAAAAAGATTGAAAACATACATAAATCAACCCCAAAATTCAAAGAAAGACAACAAATAAACAGCAGTAACAACAACAAACTCTGTAAGAACCTCATGACAGGGATAAACTCTCACATCTCAATATTTAGCCTGAATGTGAATGTACTAAATGCACAACTGAAAAGACTAGAATGACGAATTGTATAAAATATCATGAAGCAACAATATGCTGTCATCAGGAGACACATCTCACTAGAAAGGAATCCCACAGACTCAAAGTAGAAGGATGGAAAACAAATTTTCAGGTGAATGAAACACAAAAGAAAGCAGGAGTTGCAATCCGAATATCAGACAAAATGCCCTTTAATCTATCAAAAATTTAAAAAGATACAGAAGATCACTACATCATGATAAAAGTTTCAATTCATCATTAGGAAACAACCATCTCAAATGCATATCAAAACCATATTGAGATACCACCTAACACCAGTAAGAATGGTTGTCATTAATAAAACAAACAGCAACAGATGCTGGTGAGGATGCGGAGACAAAGGAATGTTTCTACACTGCTGATGGGAATGCAAACTAGTGCAACCTCTTTGGAAGACAGTATGGCAATTTCTGAAAGAACTAGAAATTGACCTTCCATATGACCTAGTAACTCCTCTATTGAGAATATACCCGGAGGAACTCAAATCATTCTACAAAAAAGATACCTGCACATGCATGCTTGTTGCAGCTCTATTCCAATAGCAAAAACATGGAACCAATCATGCTGCCCACTGAGGCTGGATTGGATAAAAATATTTGGTATATATACACAATGGAATATTATGTAGCCATAAAGAAGGACAAACATATGGAATTCATAGCAACTTGGATGGATTTAGAGTCTATCAGACTCTGATCTATCACAGAAACAAGGAACAGAGTACCATATGTTTTCACTCATAAGCAGACCTTGAACAATTGTTATACTACTATAAGAGAGCGATTGGCAGTAGTGGTAAATTGCCAGGGGAGGGGAGGTGGGATTGGCAATTGAGGGAAACTGCCAGGGGAAGGAGGTGCACACCTCATCAGCAAGGGTACCTGTATAAGAAACATGTGCATACCTAACCCTGAATTGTACCCCACATCTTTAAAATAAAATAAAATAAGAAAGAAATATACATCTCAAAAATATATGCATCCAACATAAGAGTGCCAATTTTTATAAATCACCTTCTAGGTAAACTAAAAGAAGATATTGACACTAACACTATCATGACCAGGGACTTAAATACCCCACTAACAACCCTAGACCCATCATTAAGACAAAAAATCAGCAAGAAGATCTGGAACCTCAACATAACACTTGACCAAATGGATTTAATAGATACCTATAGAACAGTTCACCCATCAGTCCACCCAACAACCTGACAACCATTCTAGTCATCACCACATGGAACGTACTCTAACATCAGCCACATCCTCTGCCATAAATCAAGCATAAACAAATTTCATAAATTAAAAACGCTGCCATGCATCTTCTCAGACTACAGTGGAATAAAAATAAATATCAAAACCAACAAAGTTCCACCAAAACCCACAAAAAAATGGACACTAAAGAGCATGATGCTAAATAACCCTTGGGTCAACATGGAAATCAAAACAGAAATTAAAAGATTCCTGAAAACAAATGAAAATGAAGAAATGTCTTACCAAAATCTCTGGGATGCCATGAAAACAACAATATGAGGGGAATTTATATCTCTATGAACACACATCATGAAAATGGAAAAATCACAAGTTACTAGCCTAGCAAATCACCCAAGGAAGCTGGAAAAGCAAGACCACCAAAACCCTAACTTCAGCAAAGAATCCAAATCAAAATAAAAGCCCAAATACAGAACATGGAAGACAAAAGTATAATATAAAATACTAATGAAACAAAAAGCTGGTTCTTTGAAACGATAAATAAGATTGATGAACCCCTAGCTAGACTGACCAAGAAAAAGAGAGAAAAAGTCCAAATAGACACAATCAGAAATGCAAAGTTCAAGTGACAACTGACTCTGAAGAAATAGAAAAGATTATCAGAGATTACTATGTACACTTGAATGGAAACAAACTTGGAAATCTAAATGAAATGGAGGACTTTCGGACATCACACAACCTCCCCAGGTTGAAACAAGAAGGAATTGAGACCCTAAATAAGCCAAGAACAACCAAGAAAATCTACTGTGTCATAAGAAAAATACCCACACACACACACAAAAGACTAAGACCAGATGACTTTCCTCCAGAATTCTATAAAACATACAAGGACGAGCTAATACAAATCTTACAGAAAGTATTCCAGGCAATCAAGAAAGATGACACTCTCCTCAAATAATTTTATGAAGCAAATATCACATACATAGATACCCTAACCAGGTAATGATCCAAGAAAGAAAGAGAACTATAGGCCAATATCCTTGATGAACATAGATGCTAAAATTCTCAACAAGATTGTAGCAAATCTGATCCAACAACACCACATCTCAAAAATCATCAACCATGATCAAGTAGGCTTCATCCCTGGGATGCAGGGCTGGTTCAACATCTGCAAGACTATTAATGAAATTAAATGCATCAACAGATGTAAAAACAAAAAAAACACATTATTATATCATTAGATGTGGAAAAATTTTCCATAAAATCCAGCAACCCTTCTTGAGAAAATCAGTCCTAGAACATCTAGGCATAGATGGAATACTCTTCAGAATAGAAAGAGTCATTAAGAGAAACCCACAGCCAACATACTGCTAAACAGACAGAATTGGAACCATTTCCCCTGAAAACAGGAACAAGACAAGGATGCCCACTCTCATCCCTCTTGTTCAACATAGTACTAGAAGTTCTAGCTATAGCAATCAGACAAGAGGAAGAAATCAGTAGAATCCAATAGAAAAAGAGGAAGTTAAGTTATCCGTCTTTGCAGATAACATAGCTATACCTCAAAAACCTAAAAGAATCTGTCAAAAAACCTCCCTGCACTGATAAAGAATTTTGGCCAAGTCTCAGGTTATAAAATGAATGTGCAAAAGACAGCCACATTTCTATACACCAACAATAAGCAAACAGAAATCCAAATACAATGCACAATCCCATTCACAATAGCCACACAAAAAAATTAAATACCTTGGCATCTTTCCTAACCAGAGAAGTGAAAGATCTTTAAAACAAAAACTACACAACACTGCTCAAAGAAATCAATGAAGACACAAGCAAAAGGAAAAATATTCTATTCTTATGGATTGGAAGAATCAGCACTGTTAAGATGTCCAGCGTTCCCAAGGTAATCTACAGATTTAATGCAATATCCATTAAATTACCCGTAACATTCTTTTCAGACTTGGAAATGACAATACAATAATTCATATGGAAGCATAAATAACCATGAATAGTCCTTAGCATAAAAAATAGTCCTTAGCATAACAATCCTTAGCATAAAAAAACAAACTGGAAGGTATCACACTCCCAAACTTTAAAATTTATTATAAGGCTACAACAATCAAAACAGTCTGGTATCAGTACAAGAACAGGCAAATAAACCAATGGAATAGGGTAGTGTTTCTGGAAACAAAACCTCAATTTCTCAACCCACTCATCTGCAACAAAGCCTCTGCCATCAACCACTGGGGAAAGGAGAACAATTCAGTAAATGGTGCTGGGAAAACTGACTGACCACGTGCAAAAGATTAAAACAAAACCCCTACCTATCACCATTCCCAAAAATCAACTCTAAATGCATCAAAGACATAAATGTAAAAACTCAAACTATAAGAACCTTAGAAAATGCAGGAACATCCTTATGAAAATTGGAACTGGCAACCAATTCCTGATCAAAATGGCAAGTGCCCACGCCATAAGAGATAAGATAGACAAGTAGGACCTCATCAAACTGACAAACTTCTGCAAAGCCAAAGAAACCATTAGCAGAGTGGGGATACAGCCCACAGACTGGGAAAAAATAATTGCCAACTGTATATCTGACAAAGACCTAACATCTAGGATCTACAAGGAACTCAAATGTGCTGAAAAGAAAAAAAAAGCCCCATTACAATGTGGGCAAAAGATATGAATAGACACTTCTCCAAAGAAGAAATACAAGCAGCCAGCAGATACATGAAAAAATGCTCAATCTCATTAGTTATCAAAGAAATGCAAATGCAAACCAAACTGAGATACCACCTAACTCCAGTCAGGATGACCATCATCAATATCTCAAAAAATAATAGTTGCTGGAGAGGATGCAGGGAAAATGGAACATTTTTCACTGTTGATGAGAGTGTAAACTAGTACAACCTCTGTGAAAAACAGTTTGGCAATTCCAAAAATCTAAAAATCAACCTTCCATATGACCCTGCAATCCCCCTACTGGGAATTTACCCATAGGAATTCAAATCACTCTGTGAAAAAATATACCTGCGCACACATGTTTATTGCAGCATTACACAATAGCAAAAACATGGAACCAACCATGTTGCCCACTGAAAGATGACTGGATAAAAAAAATGTGGTACATATACATGATGAAATATTATGCAGACATAAATGAAGGACAAAATTATGAACTTCGCAGCAACTTGGGTGGACTTAGGGTCTATAATACTGAGTGATCTATTACAGTAACAAACAACTGAGTATCACATGTTCTCACTCATAAGCAGACCTTGAACAATTATCATAATGCTACAAGAAAGGATTTGGCAGTAGTGGGAAACTGCCAGGGAGAGCGGTGCAGTGGGATTGGCAGTAGTTGGAAATTGCCAGGGAAAGGGGGCACACACCTCATCAACTAGGGTACTTGAATAATAAACATTTGTATGCCTAACCTTGAATTATACCCCACATCTTTAAAATAAAACAAATTTAAAAAATAAAGTGGGTTGGATAAAGAAAATGTGGTACATACACATGATGGACTATTATGCAGCCATAAAGAACAAAATCATGACCTTTGCAGCAACTTGGATGCAGTTGGAGACCATCATACCAAGTAAACTATCACAGAAATAAAGAATTGAATACTGCATGTTCTCACTCATCAGTGGTTCCTGAACACTAGTCACATTAGCACAACGGAGGAATTGGCAGTCTCAGGTCCCTGCTGGGGAAGGGAGTATGAAGAGCACATGACAACACAAAGCATACCTGGTCCACTACCAGGGGGTGTGAGGATCAGTTAGAAGCCCACCCCTCACCTGCATATAGCCTACTTATGTAATTAATCCTCACTTGTATCCAAA
Organism: Carlito syrichta; assembly: GCF_000164805.1. Classification (NCBI taxonomy): domain Eukaryota; kingdom Metazoa; phylum Chordata; class Mammalia; order Primates; family Tarsiidae; genus Carlito; species Carlito syrichta. The sequence goes on along the minus strand of NW_007253367.1, from coordinate 369,324 downwards.
TCTCTATAATAAAATAAAATTTAAAAATAAAATGTATTAATTTATTTACACATTCATAAAAAAGTAAAATGTCTAGAGAAAATATGATATTTTCTTAAATGGTGCTTGGAAAATTAGATATCCACATATTGAAGAATGAGACTAGACCCCTGTCTCACATGATATGCAAAACTAAACAAATCAATTAAAGACAATTCATTAAATCTGAAATTGTTAAACTACTAAAAAACATATACAACAAGCATTTCACAAAATTGATCTGGGCAAAAGTTTTAGAATAGGAGATCAAAAATACAGACATTAAAGCAAATATAGACAATTAGGATAAAACTAAAATGCTTTTTCACGTTGACAACAAAAAAATTAACAGAATAAAGAAACAGCCTAACATGTGTTTGCAAATTATGCCTTTAACAAGAGGTTAATACCCAGAAAATTGAAGAAACTCCAATGTAACAGCAAAAATAAATAAATAATCTTATTTTTAAATGAGCAAAACATCTGGAAAGACATTTCCTTAACAGAAGGTGTAAAAATGGCCAACAGGTACATGAAAAATTCTTAATATCTCTAATCATAAAATAAATGCAAATCAAAACAACAATGAGATACTACCTCATTCCTTTAAAAATATATGTTAACAAAGATACAAAGAAAAACAAGTATTCGTGAGGGTGTGTATAAAGGGAACCACTTATGCTGTTACTAGGATTGCGAATTAATACAAGTATTATGAAAAATAGTTTAGAAATAGAGTTAACATGTGACCCAACTATTCTACTACTGGACATATATCCAAAGAAAATAAAAATGTTATGTTGAAGAGATATATCCATTCTCACATTTATTGCAGCATTATGCACAATTGTCAAAATATGGAATCATCCCCAGTATACAACAAAGGATAAATGAACAAAGAAAATGTAATCTATATGTACAATGCAATGGAATACTATTTAGTCATAAAAATCAAGTGAAATCCTATTATTTGCAACAACATGGATGAACCTGGAAAACATCATGTTAAGTGGAAAAAAAAAAGTAATACTGCATGTTCTCACTTATATGTAGACTCAGAAAAAATGTTGATATTATAGAAGCAGAGAACAGAACAGTGATTGCCAGAAACTGGGGAAGAAAGGGAGTTGGAGAGGATGGAGAGAGGTTGGTCAATGGTACAAAGTTATAGCTAGATAAGAGGAATAAGTTCTGTTGTTCTATTGCATAGTATGATGACTGTGGTTAACAGTAAGTAATCTATATATTTCAAAGTAGATAAGTGAGAGGCTTTTAATATCATCACCACAAAAAAATAATAAATGCATTAGGTGATGGATATGCTAATTACCCTGATTTAATTATTATACAACATATATATGTATTAAAACCTCAAATTTCACCCCATCCATATGCATAATTATAATGTGCCAATTAACATTTTATATATATGTGTGTGTATATATGTGCGCATATATATGAAATGAAATAAAGTACATATATGCGCATACACATATATGAGAACATTAAAGAAAACGATAATAATTGTCATTGTTCATTGTGTTGCTATAAGAGAATATGTGAGATTGAGTAATTTAAAAAGAAAAGAGGGTTATTTAGTTCACAATTCTGCTGGCTGGGAAGTATGAGAAATAAGGTGCTAGCATATGCTTAGCTTCTGATGAAGGCCAAGTTCTAGCTCAAAACATGGTAGGAGGGTTCGGTGGCTCAGTCTGTAATCCCGCGCCTTTGGGAGGCTGAGGTGAATGGATTGCCTGAGCCCGCGGGTTCGAGACCCGCCAGGGCAGCGAGACCTGATCTCTACAATAAATCAAAAAAATCAGCCAGGTGTGGTAGCGCATGCCTGTAATTCCAGCTGCTTGGAAGGCTGAGGCCAAAGGATCGCCGGAGCCCAGCAGGTCGAGGCTGCGGTGGCCGGGAGCGGCCACTGCACTCCAGTCTGGGTGACAGAGTGAGACTCCAACTCAAAAAAAAAAAAAAAATGGTAGGGAGAGTCAAAAAAGAAAGTGTACATATGGGAAGACAGACCAAACAGAACTAGGTTCCTTTAAAAAACAAACTAAATGAATAAATAAATAAATTAATTGATTAATTGATTAATTAATTAAAACACTCATGTGAACTAATCCATTCCCAGAAAACTAATTCAGTCTCGCCACATCAAGAACTCACTTAATTACACAAGAATGGCATCAAACTATTCATGAGGAATCCATTCCTATTGCCAAACATCTCTCAGTAAGCCTCACTTCCCATCACCATGAATTCAGGATCAAATTTCAACAAATTTTGCTGGAAACAAACCAATCATATCACTCCAATTTTCTTTTTGACTTTGGTTTTTAGGAAGTATAGAATAAATAATGTAATAACTACCTTATTTCAGGTTCCAAGATAACTATTCTCCTCTCATTTGATGAAATTCATTTTATAATATTGTAAGTCATATCAAATCATCTTTAGGTACAAATAGAGCATGTTGTATTAATTCCTCCCCTCCCCCAAATTAATTATGCTGCTATTGTTCAACACAGTGAGTTCTTACAACTAAGAAAGGGTTAAAAAATGGAGATGGGATGATAGGCATGAGCTAAATTAAAATTTAGTATCAACTTTAATCATCTGAAAAAATGTACAATGGAATTCATTATTTTAATATATAATATAATAGAAAATGTATATTACTGGCTGCCTATTATTTCAGTGGTTCTAATATTAAATAATGAAGCAAACACATTCACCATTTCAGTGACTCCATAAAGGAAATTGCAATCTTGCTCTGCCTAGGCCAAATACTGATGTGTTTTTTGGTCTCAAAATACTTTTAAAAATTGTGTTCTAAAGGCTAGCAATATGTTTATTTTTTGCTGCATATTTTCAAGAGTTATACTCAAGTGATTGGGGTTTTTAAAACACCATTGAAGAGATAATAAGAAAATAATCTGTATTCCTTTTTGGGTTGCATGAATGATTTAAATAGTCTTCTTGTTACTAGCAAAAGGTATTTAGTGGCTATGCAACTCACTCCATTTCATTTTAAATGAAGAAGCATATTTTTCTGATTTCTTGATTCTTCTAAATTATTAACATTCACCATTCTTCATGATTTCTCTTTCAACTTACCAACAGGGAAAAGGAGAAGGAATGTTCTCCCAAAGGATATTTTCCCTTCTCATCCCTAATAATAATAGGGTGAGGTTCGCTCTATGCTAAACATTTTTCACATTTGTTTTAAAGAAGATCAATTCTGGTTTCTTTTTAAATAAAAATCTAGTTCAATTAGTGTTGAAAATGTGAAAACAAAGAATGAATTACAAGAATAAATGACTAGTCAAAATACGTTTTTAACAAAATTACACTTCAAATGAGTTAAAAAAAAAATACATGCTTTTTGTTCTAGTCATATATAAAATAAATTTACAAATTATATCTTTAGATATGTGAACAGACTTACACAAAAGGATATTTATTACAATATTATTTTAACAGGTAAAAGCTTTAATAAACTAAATATTTAAATAAATTATGAGTTAGTAGATAAAATTAAAGGCATTATTTAATGGCTACATGTTCTTCATATTTTCAAGCAATTTTAAGTGTGCACATTTTTCATGTAATAGAAACACAAATTTAAAAAGCACACCGTCTTTATTCACAAAGAAAAATCTGAAAATCACCTCTTAGAGGGAACTGAAGTTTTAACTTTTTATCTGGTACTCAAGAAAACACTAAATGAATAAATAAATACAATAAAACCAGAAGTGATAATAAACTAATACTAAAATATTGAGCATACAATCACACAGGGTATTTATCAAAGTTCTCCAGATAGAACCAAATAATAAAAGATTTCTTATAAGGAATTGGCTCATGTGATTATAGAAACTGACAAGTCCCAATGTCTGCAGTCAAGTCATAGACCCAGAAGAGGTAGTGGTGTCATTCCAGTTCTAATCCAAAGCCCTGAGAATCAGGGGAACTGATGGTGTGGTTTCAGTTTAAAGGCTAGCAACCTCAGGACTCAGGAAAAGCCAGTGTTTCATTTCAAGTTCTAACACAGGAAAAAACATATATTCTAGCTCAAGGCAGCTAGGCAGGAGTATGTCTTATATAGGAGAATGTCAACCTTGTGTTCAATATAGGCCTTAAGTGATTGAATGATGGAATATTAGAAACAGTCTGCTTACATAGTACACTAATTTATATCTTCAAATCACTCAGAAACATACAGAATAATATTTGACCAAATATCTAGGCACCCCATGACCCAGGCATGTTAATACATAAAATTATTCATCACAATTTATATATTTAAAGTGAGTAGCTCTATATTAATAGATAAAAAATTATTCACATAAAGTTATGGGTTGCTATGTTAATTACAGGAAATCAGAGATTTTGTCAATACCTTTCTTGGAAATAAAGGAAGGTGACACACGTTTTAAAAATAATAGAATTTCTGTCTTTGTATGAGCATCATCTCCCTTGTTTGAGATTCTATTTCTCCATTCAGTGCTCATATACTGCTTTTCGGTTAAGATTTGTAAGGACATGGTAACTCTTTGTTCCAATATTATTAACCGTTTCTCAAGGTTATCCCTTCTAAGATACAAGGACAAATTGTGAAAGACTTGGAACTGTGCGAAATAAATCACTAAGTGTCCAGTAGGAAGAGTGCCGGACATTATCTGGTGAACTTTCTGGAATTATCTGATTCCACAGGGGTGTCTTTAATTGTCTTTGATTGACTAGGCTAGTTTAGAACTATATGAGTTAACTTGAAGATACCTGAGAGTAATGTAAATGCTTCCTGCTTAGAGCAATGCAAACATTTACCAAACTACAGAAATAAATTTTATCAGGAAGATAATATAAACCTCTGTAAATTAAGTTATCATTCGAATAAATTTCTACAAATCTCTGATTCCCTCATTAATTGTGTGAAAATTTGACACACATTCATTTAATAGCATATTAAATATTTATATTTGTACTGTGCCTTGAATTTTTTGTTAAATTCACCATTCTTGTAATTACTTTCTCAAAAATCTGTTTTAGTCAGTCGATTACAAGCTCAGTGAAGGCAAGGACCACATTTGTCTTGTTTATTGTTCTATCCCCAGGGCTTAGTATCAGGAATTTAGCAAGGGCTCAGAAAATATTCTCATGGTTTCCTAAATTAGTAAATGCAAATGAATCAAAGATATTTCTGAGCAATCAAATGAGTCCTAGGGGAGAATGTTTTTAGTGGTATTAAGAAAGCATTGAATGGCCTCATTAAATCAGAACATGCAAAGTGTTTACATGCAAAATTTATAATGAAAAGCCACTATTTAAAGGGTATCTTTGAATAACACTGCTGGGGAAGTGCAGTGTTTTTAGAGAGGAGTCCTTTAGTACGAAAAAGGTATAGACTACATTAGTGTTACAACTTGGAGCAGAAAAATGTTAGCTAACTGCGAGATCATCTTTTGTATCCCCATACTTATACACTAAATTTTTTATTTCTAAAGATCATTTTTGTTATTTTTTCAATTAAAAAGTCTGGTCATAGTAAAATATTTTGCAAGAATTCAAGAAAGCCAGACCCATGAAATATTTGAGGTTTTTTTTACACATCATCCTGTCAGACATAGATCCATTAAAACTGATGCAATATGTTTAGTACTATGCAAGTGTCTGATGGAAATCAAAATATACCACATGAAAACATACTTTGGCATCTTTTGAGATGGTTATTCTGAGGGCTACAGACAATGAAATAACTCTAAAAAGTTGTTCTTTGTGGAGGAGATTTGTATCAGTAGACGAAATTTGCATTCATTAAGTAAACTACAAATGCGAACAGGTTTTCTCTGAAACTACCTTATTTACCTTAATCAGACCTAGAGAAGATGAACTCCCAGGAGAAGAACACCAAAGGTCTGAACTTTTACGGATCTGACTGAGACATTTTGCCACAGGCTACCATCTATTTGTTCTGAGGGCTGCAGCCTATGAGGCTTCGGCATAACAAGATAGCCTTTGCTGACCATGCGTTTCCTCCTCTCTCACCCCTATAACCTGTAGCCATGCTCTAAACTTCTATTTCTTTCCATCTGAAATAAAAATTTAGCCATCTGGCTCTTCCTTGATGCTCATATTATATTATGACTCCTGTGCTTATGTATGTTAATTAATTCATATGCCTTTTCTTCTGCTAATCTGTCTCTTGTCAATTTATTTCAGCAGGATTACTCAGTTATTTAACCTATAGAGGAAAAGTCTTAACTTCCCTACATGATCTAATAAAAGTCAATAAAAACTGAAGATATATATTTCTTGCTAGTCTCAGTATTCTTATTATTCATATCTAAATTCTTGACACAATTGCTCTCAATGAACATTAAAATTTTTAAAAAGCTGCTAGTTCTTTGCTTTACAGCATTTGTAATAAAATTTATTATTCTGTGATTATCTGTGGTATGTTTATGCTATAGAGAAAGAAGATGAGATAAAAGAAACACAGAAACCTTGCCATAGAAGCATATCTTGTTTATAGAAGACAACAAAAACAAACACAAAAAAACCTTTGAAAATTAATTTGTAATTTTGATTAGGTATTAGAAATCCAACACTCACAGACCTTTCAACTTATTTAAGGTGTTAAAATATCCAAAGATCTTTACAGTATTGTGATCTTTTTACTAAGAATTCCTGCGTTAGAGCCGCAAACAAGATACCTACTGTTTTGCCTTGAATTGATATATTTAGTAACCATAAAATTTCAGCTGCTTTTTCAGCATAACTCCTGAGTACTTCCTTTCTTTCAATCCCAGAACATTTTTGATGAATTAATTATAATTTCCAAGTGACAAATCTCTCCTTCCAATAAATGATATTGGGTAAATTAAATCACTGTGATTATCATCTAGATTTGTCTAATTAGTAATTAATATGTTTAAAATTTTAATAAGATGGAAATGGCCAAAGAGAGTAGAGATAGCCTAATTTACCACCATGCTTTTTCTCATCCATTTATGAATGCATAATCTGAAAAGGCCTAGAAAAGATGCAGCTTGCTAAAGCATACTTTTCTATGAAAAATAATAAAGTATTCTTTGTATTAGCACAGGATATACTTATTGGTGCATTATGACGTGTTTGAATTTTGAACCCACTACTTAAGTAATTAGCTAAAGATTATGTAATTATCAACTCTGATCTTCAGTTTCCTTCTGTATATAGGAAAGAAATTGGGGGGTAAAATGAGGAAATAAATATAAAATACATTTTATAGAACCTGCTCCATAGCCTCTACTTATTGTAGCAGAATTAACTAAATTTGTCCATACTATTGATTATTGCAAGTAATTGTTATGGCTGTCTTTTTTTTTTCATAGAGAGGTAGGGTACAAGCAAGGATTAATTACACAAGTAGGCTCTATGCAGGTGATGTTTGGGCCTACAGCTGATCCTTACTTCCTCTAATTTGGGACTAGATATGCTTTGTGTTGTTACATACTCCCCTTTCTTCCCTCCCTCCTGGCAGTACTCAGAAACTGCCAATCCCTTCCTTGTGCTAATGTGATTAATGTTCAGATCCCACTTATTAGTGAGAACATGTGGTTTTCAATTCTTTGTTTTTGTGACAAATCACTAAGAATGATGTTCTCCAATGCCATCCAATTTGATGCAAATTCCACAATTTTGTTCTTCTTTATGGCTGCATAATACTCCATTATGCATATGTATCATATTTTCTTTATCCAGTTCACCTTCAATGGACTGTAGGGTGGGTTTCATGTTTTTACTATTGTGAATAGCACAGCTATAAACAAGCATGTGCAGATGTCTTTTTTGTAGAATGATTTCTATTTCTCCATGTATATTCCCAGGAGAGGGATTGCTGGATAATATGGAAGGTCAGTTTTTAGTTCTTTTAGGAATCACCACACTGCTTTCCATAGAGGTTGAACTTGCATTTCTAGCAACAGTGTAGAAGCATTCCCTTTTTTCTTCATCCACTCCAGCCACTGTTGTTTTCTGATTTATTAATGATGGCCATCCTTACTGGAGTTGGGTTGTATCTCATTATAGTTTTGATTTGCATTTGTTTGATGATTAGTGAGGCTGGGCATTTTTTTCATATATCTGTTGGCTGCTTGGTATATCTTCTTTTGAAAAGTGTTTATGCATGTCCTTTGCCCATTTTTTAATAGGGTTGTTTATTTTTTTTTTCCGCTCGAGTTCCTGGTAGAACCTGGATGTTAGGCCTTTATCAGACACATAATTAGCAATTTCTTCCTCATCCTGTGGGTTGTCTCTTTACTTTCCTGGTGGTTTATTTTGCTTTTCAGTTTGATGAGGTCTCATTTGTCTATCCTACTGGTATGGCATTCACTTTTGGAGATTCAGTCAAGAATTTGTTGCCTACTCCAACGAACATAAGAATGTTTCCTATGTTTTCTTCCAGGATTACTAAAATAGTTATGTCCTCCAAAACTCCTAAATAAATGGTAGAAATATTTAGGAAGCACCCAGAAGGAGAAACAAAGAAAATCAAAATATAAAATTTAAAGTTAACAAAGATAATAACAAACTAGTCAAAAGTAAGTCAATGAAAATTTTTTTTAAATGCTGAGCAACAGTTTGTGTCTGCAAGTTAAAAACACAAACAAGTCAAAAACAATAAATGTTGGCAAAGTTGCAAAAAAAAAAAAAAAAGGAAAGTTTATATACTGTTGAAGAGAAGGTAAGTTATTTCAACTCTTATGAAAAACAGTTTGGAGATTTATCAAGGAACCAAAAATAGATTTACCATTCAGTCCAGCATTCCCACTATTGGATTTTTATCTAAAACGGTATAAACCACTATATTAAAAAGCAAAAAAAAAAAAAAAAAAAAAACCCCAAAAAAACCTTGCACTCATATATTTATCACAACACTATTCATAATAGCAAAAAAACATAGACTCAAGCTTGATGCCCATTAATGATGGATTGGATAAAGAAAATGTGGTGTATATATACCATGGAACACTATGCAGACATTAAAAAAAAAATTAAATGATATCTTTTGCAGCAACTTGGATGCAGCTGGAGGCCATTATTTTAATGAATCAACACAGAACCAGAAAACTAAATATTGTGTGGTCTCACTCATAAGTTGGGGCTAAACACTGAGAGCACGTGGGTTTAATAATGGAAACAACAGATACTAGGGACTTCTAAAAAGGGGAGGATGCAAGGGGGGGCAGAGTAAGTGTTGAAAAGCCACCCTTTGGGTACCATGCTCATCAACTGGGTGATTGGCTCAATAGAAGCCCAAATCTCACCATCATGCAACGTGTCCATGTAACAAACCTGCACATAAGCCTCTTGAACCTAAAATAAAATATTTTTAAAAGTTTGTATCTATCTGAATTGATACAGTGATCCATTTGTTATGTAATATTCTAACATTTATATTAGGATAAAATAAGCATTTAAGAGAACTGAATAGCTCCCATAACAGAACTGGTAGTCTAGAAAATTTGCTAGTTATGGGATCTCTACATTTAGGCATTACACTTGAATACTCTGGGTTACTTTGTTCATCTGAGGATCTTAAAGAAAATATATATTTAGCTTTCTTCTAGCTTTCTATAATTCTTTAAATTCTAGTACTTAGTTTAATCTAGTGACCTCAGTTTTATCTGAGTCAAATAGTCCAAATTTTTACTGTTTAAGTCTGTCTTCTCCATTTCTATAACAATTGTTTATACTCCTTTTCACCCAGTTCTTAAAAGAGAGATCCTTAGTTGTTGTTTTTCTTTTTTAATTTATTTTTGTATTAAACATATTTTTTATTATAAAATTGTGGGATACAATTTAGGGTTAGGTATACAAATGTGCATCGTTCAGGCACCCTTGTTAATAAGAGTTGTCTCCAGACAGATATTGATTACCATTACTCCTACCTCCCTTCCCCTCCCTAACCCCCCCCATAGTTTCCCACCACTGTCAGTCCTTTTTTTTTTTTAAGTATTATGGTAGATGTTCAAGGTCCACTATATGAGTGAGAACATGTGACACTCAGATCTTTGTTTCTGTGAGAGGTCACTCAGTATTATAGACTCTAGTTCCATCCAGGTTGCTGCAAAATTCATGATTTTTTTTTTTTTATGGCTGCCTAGTATTCCATCGTGTATGTGTACCACATTTTTTTAATCCAGTCCTCTTTTGATGGACAGCATTGGTTCCAGGTTCTTGCTATTGTGAACAATGCTGCGATAAACATTCATGTGCAGGTATCTTTTTGATAGAGTGATTCGAGTTCTTCAGGGTATATTCCCAGTAGGGGAATTGCGGGGTCATATGGAAGGTTGATTTTTAGAGCTTTTAGGAATCGCCATACTGTCTTCCACAGAGGTTGCACTAGTTTGCACTCCCACCAAGAATTTAGAAGTGTTCCCTTTTTGCCACACCCTCTCCAGCAACTGTTATTTTTTGAGTTATTGATAATGGCCATTCTGACTGGAGTTAGGTGGTATCTTAGTGGTACATATACATAATGGAATACTACGCAGCCATAAAATAGAACAAAATCATGAACTTCACAGCAAACTGGATGGAACTAGAGTTTATAATACTGAGTGATCTCTCACAGAAACAAAGATCTGAGTATCACATGTTCTCACTCATAAGTGGACCTTGAACATCTATCATAATACTATAAGAAAAGGATTGACAGTGGTGGGAAACTATGGGAGGGGCAGGGAGGGGAAGGGAGGTGGGATTAACGGTAGTCAATATCTGTCTGGGGATGGGGGGACACCCCTTATCAACAGGGGTGCCTGAATGATGCATATTTGTATACCTAACCCTTAAGTGAACCCCACAACTTTAAAATAAAAAATGTTAAAAAAAAAAGAAACTAAGATTTAGGGCAAAAAGTAAAAATCAGTAACAAGTAAGTTGGAAAACTTCATTTGCTAAAACCACATTTATCAAATCAACAATTAAATATGTCTTCCATAATTAGTACATTTTTAAAAACATGCTTCGTATGACTGGAGATGTATAGCCAGGCAAGCCAAGCTTTTACCAGATAATGCCAGTCTTTGAAGTTACGTG
>NW_007253367.1:335742-358145 GCF_000164805.1 Carlito syrichta | reverse complement strand
CCCTATGAATTCCTGTGTTGTTTTTTCTAGGTCTGAGAAGAATGTTGCTGGTAATTTGATGGGTATTGCATTAAAGCTGTAGATTGCCTTAGGTAAGATGGACATCTTCACAATGTTGATTCTTCCAATCCATGAGCATGGGTTATTTTTCCACTTGTTTGTGTCGTCTTTGATTTCTTTGAGCAGTGTTTTCTAGTTTCCATTGTAAAGGTCTTGCACGTCTCTGGCTAGGAAGATGCCAAGGTATTTCATTTTTTTTGTGGCTATTGTGAATGGAATTGTGCTTTTTATTTGGGTTTCTGTTTGTTTATTATTGGTGTAAAGAAATGCGATTGTCTTTTGTACATTTATTTTATATCCTGAGACTATGCCAAAGTCCTTTATCCATGTAAGGAGGTTTTTGACAGATTCTCTTGGGTTTTCAAGGTACACGATCATGTCATCTGTAAAGAGAGATAACTTGACTTCCTCTTTTCCTATTTGGATACCCCTGATTGCCTTCTCTTCTCTGATTGCTCTAGCCAGGACTTTCAATATCATATTGAATAGGAGGGGTGAGAGTGGGCATCCTTGTCTTTTTCCAGTTTTCAGGGGAAAAGGTTCCCATTTTTGTCCGTTTAGGAGTATGCTGGCTGTGGGTTTCTCATAGATGGCTTTTACTATTTTGAAGTTTGTTCCCTGTATGCTTAGATGCTCAAGGGTTTTTATCAAGAAGGGGTGCTGGATTTTATCAAAAGCTTTTTCTGCATCTAATGATATAATCATGTGGATCTTGTTTTGACATCTGTTAATGCATTTAGTTAAATTTATAGTTTTATGAATGTTGAACCAGCCTTGCATCCCAGGTATGAATCCTACTTGGTCATGATGGATGATTTTTGAGATGTGTTGTTGAATCTGGTTTGCTAGGATCTTGTTGAGAATTTTAGCATCTATGTTCATCAAAGATATTGGCCTGTAGTTCTCTTTCTTTGTTGGATCTTTACCTGGCTTGGGTATCAATGTGATGTTAGCTTCATAAAATGATTTGGGGAGAGTTCCACTTTTTCAATTGCCTGGATTACCTTCAGTAGGATTGGTATCAGCTCCTCCTTAAATATCTTGTAGAATTCTGCTGGAAAGCCATCTGGACCAGGGCTTTTTTTTGTAGGAAGTTTTCTTATTACGTGGTCGATTTCCTTGATTGTTATTGGTTTATTTAGGGTCTCAATTTCTTCTTGTTCCAACCTAGGTAGGTTGTGTGATGTCAGAAAGTCTTCCATTTCCTTCTGGTTTTCAAGTTTGTTTCCATACAAGTGTACGTAGTAGTCTCTAATGATCTTTTGTATTTCTTCAGGGTCAGATGTGACTTCATCTTTTGTGTTTCTGATTATGCTTATTTGGTTTTTTTCTCATTTTTTCTTGGTCAGTCTAGCTAGGGGACCATCAATCTTGTTTACCCTTTCGAAGAACCAGCTTTTTGTTTCATTGATTTTTTTGTATTATCTTTTTGTCTTCTATGTCCTGGATTTGGGCTTTTATTTTGGTGATCTGGATTCTTCTGCTAAAATTAGGGTTTTGGTGATCTTGCTTTTCCAGCTTCCTTAGGTGGCTTGTCAGGTTATTAATTTGTGATCCTTTCATTTTCTTCATGTGCATTGGTAGGGTTATAAATTCCCCTCTTACTACAGCTTTCATGGCATGCCAGAGATTTTGGTATGATGTTTCTTCATTTTCATTTGTTTCCAGGTAACTTTTAATCTCTGTTTTGATTTCATTATTGACCCAGGAGTTGTTTAGCATCATGCTGCTTAGTGTCCATGTCTTTGTGGGTTTTAGTGGAACCTTGTTGGTGTTGATGTTTATTTTTATTCCACTGTGGTCCGAGAAGGTACATGGTAAAATTTTGGTTCTTTTAAATTTGCTTATACTTAATTTATGGCCAAGTATGTGGTCGATCTTAGAGTATGTCCCATGAGGTGATGAGTAGACTGTATAGTCCGTGGTCTTTGGATGGAGTGTTCTGTAGGCATCAATTAAGTCCATTTGGTCAAGAGTCACATTGAGGTTTTGGATCTTGTTGCTGATTTTTTGTCTTGGTGATCTGTCTAGGGTTGTGAGTGGGGTGCTGAAGTCCCCAGCTATGATGGTGTTGCAGTCAATATCTTTTTTTAGTTTACCTAGAAGCTGCTTTATGAAAGTTGGCACTCCTATGTTGGGTGCATATATGTTTAAGATGGATATTTCTTTTTGATGGATTGATTCTTTTATCATTATGTAGTGGCCTTCTGTTTCTTTTTTCATTTTTAATAGCTTAAAGTGTATTTTGTCTGAAATTAAGATCGTTACTCCTCCTTTCTTGTGTGTTCCATTTGCCTGAAAGTTTGTTTCCCATCATCTTACTTTGAGTCTGTGAATGTCCTTTCTAGTGAGGTGAGTCTCTTGAAGGCAATAGATTGCTGCCTGGTGATTATTTATCCATTTTGCCATCCTATGTCTTTTCAGTGGTGCATTTAGTCCATTCACATTTAGGCTAATAATTGGAATGCAGAGGGATGAGTCTCTGTCATTCCCGTTTTGATGTTGTTACCTTGGTTCTCCAGCAGGTGGTGCTATCTCATGGCTACAGTCCAGATGGGAGTGAGCTGGTTACGGATCCATGACTTACCGGCAACTTCACGGGGGGAGTTCCACAGGTCTTTATCCGGGCTAGGGGCATGGTGTGGCAGTGGCAGCAGCACCCAGGCAGCGGTGATCTCAGAAGATCCTGCTTGCGCAGCCTTCACGGTCTGAAGTCGTGGGTCGCTTCAGGCATGAGCTGGGAATGACCACAGCAGCTGCATCTGTGACTGCAGGAGCAGCCCAGACTGCCGTGATATCTGAGTAGTGACGGTGGGTGGTGGGTGACGGTGGTGGCTGAGCTCCCTGTGAAGAGCATGCTGCGGAAGATGGGAGCTGCAGTCCTTGGGAGAGAGCTAGGGTCTTTATGAGTGTTGTCTTTCACAGAGGGTCTCACAGACCATGCCGCCCCGTCGCCATCTTGCCATAAGTCTCCCTTAGTTGGTTTTGGAAAATGAAACCAGCGTGTATGTAGAGTATATCTTAAAAATAAAGGAAGTGTTTAATTATAAAATTCTCCCATTGTCAATTTTATCAACCTGAATAAACAATGTTATAATTTACTGTACCTCATAATTTCAAGGAAGATAAATGTGATAACTAATGTTGGAATAAGCTCATGAAATAAAAATCTGTGGAATATCTTAACTGTCCCTCCTCTTGTTGTTCATTAGGGGAAAAAAATAAAGGTGTCTGGTATCTGTGCATTCCTGAATCCTTACATGAAAATAAAAATAGCATCTGAGCTACATTTGTGAATTAATTTATGTTTTTTAGGTAGGCTAAAAAGTGAAAGTCACATATGGCAGATAAAAATTTCTAAAATTATCTGTCCCACACTATAATGTACAGACAGATTACCTGAGGGATTATTAAAATAATGCAGATTCTGATTCAGTAAGTCCAGGATGGGAACTGAAATTCTGAGTTTCTAACAAATTCTCAGATAATGCTAATGCTATTGGTCTAAGGGCCAAACTTAGAGTGGCAAAGTCATCACAGCTGCCCTGCCATCTTGCTTGAAATGGATCCACAGCATAGTCTTTCATGTTTTAGTGCTTTTCTTCAAAAGATAAAGAAAATTTTACCTGTTCTGGCAAACAATAAAAATATCCAATGGAAATTATCCAAAGGAACAAGGATAAAAATTTTTTCAGTCTATTGTAGGAAGTAAATTCCGTTAATTCCAAAGAGGTACTCTACTAAAAAATAGATGACTCTGGAGAGTCTTCACTGGAACTGCTATGGACAGGTAACAGGAATAGGATAAAGGCAAATTAAAAAATTTCTTGTATGTTAAAGGACTTTGGGAGTATACATTTCTCAAGGTTTAGCTAGCCAAAACAATAATTGAGACTAAAGCAATATCATTAATAATCAATTATGTCAAATATATGAGCAAGTCTTTGATTAATTTTTTTAGAATTCCAAATAACCCTGTTGTTTCCACTGTTTCTTTGGTTACTAAGAACAAGAAAATAAAGCAAGTGACAGAAATGTGAAGTGTACTTAACTATCCCAAGCTCGGTCTCTGACAGTCAGTATTAGGCTGCCATTCTGGCTTCACATCTCACCAGTCATATTACATATTACCAGTCATCTCTGAAATTAGATTTCCTGACCAAAAGTATCAGAAATGGTGATAATTAGTAGCACTGATCTTAAAGGGCACTAATCTTATAGTGAAGACTAAATGCTGCTATGCATATAAAAGTTTTTGCATTATATAGAAAATACTTTTAAGAATATTTAAAATAGCTGGACTCGGTGGCTTAGCCTGTAATCCCATGCCTTTGGGAGACTGAGGTGAGTGGATTGCCTGAGTCCACGGGTTTGAGACTTGCCTGGGCAGTGAGACCTCATCTCTACAATAAATCAAATAATCAGCTGGGCGCGGTAGCGCATGCCTGTAAATCTGGCTACTTGGAAGGCTGAGTTGGAAGGATTGCCGGAGCCCTGCAGGTCCAGGCTGCGGTGGCCAGGAGTGGCCACTGCACTCCAGTCTGGGTGACAGAGTGAGACTCCAACTCAAAAAAAAACAAGAATATTTAAAATGTACATATACATGCACCTGAACAACCATTAAAAAATTAAAAATGAAACCTCCCAAATGGAAAGCTTTCTTATTTATTATTCTCCAAGTTCTTAGTTTAGGGACAACACATTTCAAGGGTTCACAGAGTCACTTTTACATGCTGCTAAATTTTACCTTTCTTTTATAATCTCAAAGTTTGATTCCTGCTGTTTACCATGCTGGCCATAGAGACATACTGTGCTACCTTCAAAATATCTTTGAAAGCATTATCAGTTTGACTGATGAAACATTTGATCTGAAACCTAAACTAAAGAAGAACAGTAGCTTTATGGTTAAAAAAAAAAAAGCCAGGCTCGGTGGCTCAGTCTGTAATCCTGTGCCTTGGGAGGCTGAGGTGAGTGGATTGCCTGAGCCCGAGGGTTTGAGACCCACCTGGGCAACTTGGTGAGACCTCATCTCTACAATAAATCAAAAATTAGTCGGACGTGGTAGCGCAGGCTGTAGTTCCAGCTACTTGGAAGGCTGAGGCGGAAGGGTCACCGGAGCCCAGTAGGTCGAGGCTGCGGTGGCCGGGAGCGGCCACTGCACTCCAGTCTGTGTGACAGAGTGAGACTCCAACTCAGGAAAAAAAAAAAAAAGCATACTTAGGACTTCAGGACTGAGAGAGCTGAATGAAAATCCCAGCTCTAGCAAGTCTCAAATTTCAACAAGTCTCATCTGCAGAATGGAGGTAACAACCTTAACCTTAAAGTGATGTTATGAGTTTGAAAGTTTTAGTGGATATAAAAACACAACAGGGACACTCAGTAAAGGCATCTTGAAATAAAATTACTTTGGAAAGCTCCTTATTTTTTCAGAGACCTGTGTGATAAGAATTTTATTTGTACTGGTCCTCATTCCTCAAAGAAATGTTGAATTCTGTGACCTAAAATTTCATTAACAAATCAAGCAAAAGATTAGTATAGTAAATAAAGAATTGTTCTGTTTATTTCAGTTAATAGAAAAACAACTATGTCTGTAATTACTCAATTTAATTCAAATTTTATAATGTAATGTATTCAAAACTATGTTTTTTAATTTACAACCTGTTTTTAACCTTAAAGAGGGAAAATAGGCACATCTTTTATTTGTACACCTCAGTTGGTGTTAGGCTGCAACACGTAGTGCTTGATAGCCCATAACTTGTTCCAAGGTCCTTTCTAAGGTCTAGTGCTTTTCAATATAGGCATCTCGGCCTGGTAGATTTGAGCAGAACCAGGGCATAGAAATTCTCAGTATAAAGAGTAACCCTGAGATTATAGAAAATGCAAGATTATGTCCTTAGAGCATTCTCTAAGGTTTGCAAAAAAATAAATTTACAGAAGTACAAGACTAGTCAATATTCAGAGATCCAGACAGGTTGATCAAGACATATGATGTGGCACATTTTCTCCTTAAATCTGAGAAACAGTTTTGACATTTCCCTTTTTGCTATAATATCATGCACTTTCAGTACAGAAGCAGAATCCTCTCAGGATGAAATCATTTATCACAAGATTAAATGTATGAGCTGTCTTGCTTCATTCACTCTGATCCTCAGATTGGAAATTTTGGTGGACTCTAAAATGTATAATTATAGTTGAGATTTGTCTAACATTCTGATGATAATCACTGTTTCCAATTCTGACTTCAGGTTATCAATATAAATTCCATAATAAATTTATCAATATAAATTCCATAATAAATTTCCATTCTAAACGAAGGACCTGTTTGTGGTTTAAATGATAGCCTTTTGTTGTATTTTTTTAAAACATGATGTTTAAGATCACATGGGTTTCCAGGTAAAAAATTCAAGTTTAGACTATTTGTAGCCACTCTCCCAAGTTCTTTGTTCATATTTTTATTTTATTTTTTAAATTTATTTTTCATTTTAAAGATGTGAGGTACAATTCAAGATTAGGAATACAAATGGTCATTGTACCTGTAAAGTTTGGGCCTCACTTTGGTCCCCACGTCATTTGGTTTGAGATCAGGTACCCTTATTGATGAGGTGTGCTCCCCCTTGCTCCCTCTCCTGTCAGTTTTCACTTGAATTATGCCAGATAGATGTTTTTGACCTCTTTCTATAAGTAAGGAAACCAAGAAGCCACAATCATAATTCAAACCCAGGACTGTGTGGTAAAGAAGAAAATTGTTGCTTTTAATTTTTCATAAGCCTAGTATAATTAGGAAAATTAGAAATGCAGTTCAAAGCAGAAATATTTAAAATAAAACAAGAGGGCTTCCAATTCCAGGAAAATAGCACAGGTGTATTTTTTTTCCTATTTCTCTTGCTAAGTACAAATTGAAATCCTGGATATCATAAATACAACAAACATGAGACTCTGAAAACTAGAAAGAAGGCAAACTGACTTGAAACCTTGGAACCCAAGAAATGGCATAGTGATGAGTTCCATGGGTTTTCTTGTCATATTATATACATCAGACTTCTAGATGAAAAGTCCAGCAATCCAGAAATATTATCAGGCACAGAAAAAAACAAACACTAACAAAACACAGTGCTTTCTAGCCAAAGAACAAGGAAAATGTAGCTTAGTAAGATAGAAAACTTTTAGACAATAATTTTCTATTTTAGAGATATGCCAAGAAAAAGCTATGGACTTACCATCAGTCCCACTAGTAAATGCCAAATGAAGAGCCTAAACTTCAACACCTACCTGACTATAATGAGATATCTTGAATCCACTGATGGGGCAATGCTGAAGAAGTCCAAGTCCAAAGATGCCACTTTCACTAGCAATAATTGAATTCTCCTCTCCATTGCAGTCAGACCAAATGGGGAAGCTGAACTTTTATCTCCATATGTCAGTAATGAGGTACTTACTTTCTTCTCTCCATATTTAGGTTGTGTCAAAGGAAACCTAGAGGATAATTAGTAATTTGACAACTGCCCAACAATAACAAGATTATTTCCACAACCTTGGTATAAATAAAGGCAAAGTAACAAGACACTCTTAACCCATGCAAACAACAAGGTATTGGTAGAAGCCTAGTGATGATCCAGAGTTCCCACACCCATCCAGCAGTAATAAATAGATTCTCACTTAGTTAATCATGGAAATCAAGAGAGGGCTCTGAATGTCTACATTCCTTTGAAACTAATGAAATACCACTACTTCTTTCCCATTTCTGAGAAATTCAGAAGCTAGCTGAAACAAAAATTTGATTAAGATCCAGTCTCATAACATCATGCACGTGATGTCCAGGTTTGAATTTAAAAATCACTTGTATTTCTAAAAAGCTGAAAGTTCTTTACCTGAATATAAGAGAACAATCAAATTTCAACATTGTGGCAACGGATTACCTAACAAATATATTAAAGTATTTATGATAAAAAAATGCTTCAACAAATATTAGTGAACATACTTAAAACAAATAAGAAATAGGAAGTCATAGCAAGAAATGTAAATTCTTAATAAAAATAGAAAATAATTTTAAGAACACAAATGGAAATTTATAATTAAAAACATTGTAACTAAAATAAAATACTAAATGGACTTAAAAGCATAATGCAGAAGACCAAGATGAGAATGGATGAACTTGACAATAAAACAATAGAAATTATAAAATTTGAACAACAGAAAATAGAATTAAAGTGATCTTAAAAATTAGATCCTCAGAGATCTAAGAGACTATAACAAAATATCTAACATCCATAACACTGGAATTCCAGAAGAATAAAAGAAAGAGCAAGGTACCAAAAAAAAAAAAAAAAAAACCTCAAAAGAATTAATGGCTAAAAACCTTCCAAATTCGGCAAGATACATAAATCTTTACATTCAAAATCAAAGAGAAACTCAAATAGAATAAATTCAAAGAAATGTACTCCAAGACACGTTATAGTCAAATTTCTGAAAAGTAAAGACAAAAAAAAAAAATGTTACATGTGGAGAGAGAAAAGTATCATCTTATCTATAGTGTAAAAATAACTCAAATTGCAGTGAATTCCTTACTAGAAATTATGTCCCAAAAAAGAAATAACAGTATTTTTCAAGGATTTTTTAAAAAGTGTAATTCTAGAATCCCGTTACTGGGAAAAATATTCTTCAGAAATGAAAGGGAGATGAGGACATTCTCAGTTTGATGAAGAAAAACTAAAATAACAACAACAAAAATTCAGCAGAAGTCCTAGCCTTAAAAAATAGTAGAAGAAAATTCTCTAAACAGAAATAAAATAATTTAAAAGGAATTTTGAAATATCAGAATAAAAAGTATAATGAAAATAGTAAAACTGTGAGTAAATATAGATATTTTTCATTCACTTTTCAGTTTTTCAAATTAATGTTGACATTTGAAACAAAAGTTGCAACACTTTCTAATGTGGTTCTAAATGTTTACATAAAAATATTCCAATAAGTATAGTAAAAAAGGAGATGATCAACAATAAAATGAGGTAAGTCTCATGCTTTACTTAAGCTGGTAAAATAGTGACATAAGAGATGAGTTATGAACTTATAATAGCTAAAGCAACATATTAAAAGCTATACAAAAATACACTCAAAATTATTATAACAAGTGATTTCTAAAAATGATTGAAGTAACCCACAGATAAGCAGAGGAAAAAAAGAGAGAAACTAAAAACAGTGAGAATAGTAAAAAACAAAACATAAAATGGCATACTTTTTCTCTGACTTAGCAATAAATACATTAAAAATAAGTGGTCAAGTTTTCTGGTTCCAAAATGGCAGCATAGAAACAAGCTGGTTTTACTCCCCTGCCACACCTCCCCTGCCCACACACAAATATACAGCACTGAAATTATCACCAGCAATATCTTAGCACTCAAATATGAGATTGAGATAGTTCCCAGGGTCACAGAGAAGTGAAGAAAGTGAGCAGATAGTAAAAGAATTGGATTTCCACATTTGTGATGCCCATCCTCCCAAACTTCCTAACATCAAGAACATAATTTTCCCATGACTCACAATTTCTACACTGGAAAATGTGAGATTGAAATGGAAAACCAGATTTCCAATTATCATGGGTTCACTGGCAGAGAACTTGCTTCTTCTTCAACCCAAGGAAATCATTGTGAGCATCTAAAGAGAAAAATATCCCTGAAGACAGTCAAAGACAAAGGAGGAAGGTAGGACTACCATCCCTATCCCTGGAAACTCCTCTGTAAGTCAATCAAAGAAGATGCCAAATCAGAGTAGCTGTTTAACTCTCCCACACTGCATGTGGTCTCCTGGGCACAAACCTCTAGCAAGCCTCCTCACAGTACTGGGATATCTTCTTTGGGACTACTCCTCATTTGAGATGGGAAGTGCTCCGATAGTTTACTACAGTTGATAAAAACTTGAGCTTAAGACACTATCTACTACTAAAATTGAAGGGAAAAATAGATAAATTTAACCTGTAGATTACAAGGAATCTCTAAGAAAATGCATCAAATAAAAACCAAAACATGCTAGACAGAGAAGACTGGAATAAATAATACTACAGTACAAACCAGAGATGTGCATCCACAAGAAACAACAGCTATGAGGCAACAAATGAGAAGACCAACTTCTACACACATAATAGTTTGCCTACACAAAGCAGGTATAAAAGAAAGAGTCCTAAGGCTAGCAAGAGAAAAAAGTCAGACTCCCTACCAGGGAAGACCAATTAGAATAGCAGCAGATTTATTTACAGAAACACTTTATGCTAGAAGAAGAGCTTGGATTCCAATCTTTAAAGTTCTCAAAGATAAACAATTTCAACCAAGAATTACCTACCCAGCTGAGCTAAGTTTCATCAATGATGGAGAATCAAAATCATTCCAAGACATTCAACTCCTAAGAGCTTACCCTGCCTCCAGACCAACTCTACAAGAAACACTTAAGACAGTATTAAACACAGAAGAAAGGGAAGAAAGAATGACAATGTTCTTCACTAGAGTGCTGGAAAAAGATTGAATACACATATGAATCAACCCAAAAGTCAAAAGAAAGGCAACAAACAAACAGGAACAACAACAACTCTATAAGAACCTCATGACAGGGATAAATTCTCACATCTCAATAATTAGCCTGAATGTGAATGGACTAAATGGCTACTGAAAAGAAATAGAATGGAAAAATGGATAAAATATCAAAAGGCAGTAATATATTGTCCCCAAGAGACTCATCTCACCAGAAAGGACACTCACAGACTCAAAGTAAGAGGATGGAAAACAAAATTTCAGGTGAATGGAGCAAAACAAAAAGCAGGAGTTGTGATCTTAATATCAGACAAAATACCACTTAAGCTACCAAAAATTTAAAAATAATGGAAGATCATTACATAATGATAAAAGGTTCAATCCATCAACAAAAAATATCTATCCTAAACATATATTCACCTAACATAGTAGGAGCACCAAATTTTCATCAAGCAGCTTCTAGGTAAACTTAAAAAAGATATTGACTCTAATACTATCATAGCTGGGGGCTTAAATACCCCACTCACAACCCTCGAGAGATCATCAAGACAAAAAATCAACAAGGAGGTCTGGAACCTCAACATGACACTTGATCAAATGGGCTTAATTGATACTTACAGAACACTCCACTCAATGACCATGGAATATACATTCTACTCATCACCACATGGAACATACTCTAAAATCAACCACATTCTCGACCATAAATCAAACATAAACAAATTCCATAAGATTGAAATTCTGCCATGCACCCTCTCAGACCACAGTGAAATAAAAATAAATATTGACACCAACAAGTTCCCTTGAAACTCACAAAGACATGGGCACTAAACAGCATAATGTTGTCAACATGGAAATCAAAACAGACATTAAAAGATACTTGGAAACAAATGAAAATAAAGAAACATCTTACCAAAACCTCTGGGATGCCAAGAAAACAGTACTAAGAGAGGAATTCATATCTTTACAAACACACATGAAGAAAATGGAATGATCACAAGTTAAAAACCTAACAAATCACCTAAGGAAGCTGGAAAAGCAAGACCACCAAAACTCTAACTTAAGCAGAAGAATCAGGATCACCAAAATAAAAGCCTAAATTTAGGACATAGAAGACAAAAAAGATAATACAAATAATAATAATAATAATAATGAAACAAAGAGCTGAATCTTGAAAGGATAAACAAGATTGATGGTCCCCTAGCTAGACTGACCAAGGAAAAGAAAGAAAAAGCCCAAATAAACACATTTAGATCAAGTCATAACTGACTCCAAAGAAATAAAAAAGATTACCAGAGACTACTATGTACACTTATAAGGAAACAAGCTTGAAAACCTAAAGGTAATGGAGGACTTTCTGACATCACACAACCTGTCCAAGTTAAAACAAGAAGAAATCAAGACCCTAAAAAGACCAATAACAATACAGGAAATTGAAAACAAGAAAACAACCCACAAAAAAAGCCCAGATGACTTTCCAGCAGAATACTGCAAAACACATAAGAAGGAACTGATACCAATCTTACTGAAAGTATTCCAGGCAATGGAGAAAAATAGAACTCTCCCCAAATCATTTTACAAAGCTACCATCACATTGATACCCAAATCAGGTAAAGATCCAACAAAGAAAGAGAACTACAGACCAAATATCCTTGATAAACATAGATACTAAAATTCTCAACAAGATTCCTGCAATTCGGATTCAACAACACATCTGAAAAATCAACCACCATGACCAAGCAGGCTTCATCCCCAGGATGCAGGGCTGGTTCAACATTCCTAAGACCATAAATGTAATTAAATACATTAACAGATGTAAAAACAAAAACCACACGATTATATCATTAGATGTGGAAAAAGCTTTGGACCAAATCCAACATCCCTTCTTGATAAAAATCCTCAAACATCTAAGCATAGATGGAACACACCTCAAAATAGTAAGGGCCATCTACGAGAAACCCACAGTCAGCATACTGCTAAATAGACAGAAACTGGAAACATTTTCCCTGAAAACTGGAACAACACAAGTATGCCCACCCTCACCTCTCCTTTTCAACATAGTTTTGGAAATCCTAGCTAGAGCAATCAGACAAGAGAAGGAAATCAGGGATATCTAAGTAGGAAAAGAAGTCAAGTTATCCCTCTTTACAGATGACATGATTCTATATCTCGAAAACCCAAGAGAATCTGTCAAAAACCTCCTAGCACTGATAAAGAACTTTGGCAGAGTCTCAGGGTATAAAATCAGTGTGCAAGAGATAGTCGCATTTCTATACACCAACAATAAACAAGCAGAAACCCAAATAAAAAGTATAACCCCATTCACAATAGCCACACATGGAAAAGAAATACCTTGGCATTTTCCTAACCAGAGATATGAAAGACCTTTACAATAAAAACTACAAAACACTGCTCAAAGAAAGGTAACACAAACAAATGAAAAAATATTCCATGCTTATGGATAGGAAGAATCAACATTGTTAAGATGTCCATCCTACCCAAGGCAATCTACAGGTTTAACGCAATACCCATTAAATTACCAGCAGCTTTCTTCTCAGACGTGGAAACAACAATACAGGAATTCATATGGGAACATAAACGACCATGAATCACCTAAACAATCTTCAGCAAAAAAAAACAAAGGAAGAGGTATCACACACCCAGATTTTAAACTCTATTATAAAGCTACAATAATCAAGACAGCCAGGCATTGGTACAAGAACAGGCATATAGACCAATGGGACAGGATAGAGATTCCATAAGCAAAGCCTCAATTTCTCAACCAACTCATCTCTGACAAAGCCTCCACCACCAACCACTGGGGAGAGGAGAACCTCTTCAATAAATGGTGCTGGGAAAACTGGCTGACCACATACAGAAGATTAAAACAAGATCCCTACCTATCACCATACACAAAAATCAACTCTAAATGGAGCAAAGACCTAAATGTAAAACCTCAAACCATAAGAACCTTAGAAAATGCAGGAAACCCTGATGGAAAATTGGAAATGGCATCCAAATCCTGATAAAAAACCCCAAGTGCCCATGCCATAAGAGATAAGATAGACAAGTGGGAACTCATCAAAATGAGAAGCTTCTGCAAAGCCAAAGAAACCATCTAGAGAGCAGGGAGACAGCCCACAGACTGGGAAAAAATATTTTCCAACTATATGTCTGACAAAGGCCTAACATTTAGGATCTACAAGGAACTCAAACATGCTGAAAAGAAAAAAACAAACAGCCCCATTACAAAGTGAGCAAAAGATATGAATAGACAGTTCTCAAAAGAAGACAAATGAGCAGCCAACAGATACATGAAAAATGCTCAGCCTCACTAGTCATCAAATTAAAAAATAAATGCAAATTAAAACTACAGAAATACAAATTAAAACTACAGAAATACAAATTAAAACTACAGTGAGATACCACCTAACTCTAGTCAGGATGGCTATCTTTAATATCTCCAAAAACAACAGATGCTGGAGAGGATGTGCTGATAAGAGAACACTTCTACACCCTAGGTGGAAGTGTAAACTAGTACAGCCTCTGTGAAAAACAGTGTAGCGATTCCTAAAAAATCTAAAATCAACTATCCATACAACCCCACAATCCCCCTACTGGGAACATACCCAGAAGAACTCAAATGACTCTATAAAAAAGATGCCTGCACACGTATATTTATTGTAGCATTGTTCACATAGCAAGAACATGGAACCAACCATGCTGCCCATCAAAAGATGACTGGATGAAAAAAAATGTGGTACCTATACACAGTGGAATATTACTCAGCCATAAAGAACAAAATCATGAACTTCACAGCAACCTGGATAGGCTTAGAGTCTAAAATACTGAGTGATCTTTCACAGAAACAAAGATCTGAGTATCACATGTTCTCACTCATAAATGGACCTTGAACTATTATCGTAATATTATAAGAAAAGGTATCGGCAGTAGTGGGAGTCTGCCTAGGGAAGGGATGGGCACACTTCATCAACAAGGGTACCTGCATAATAAACATTTGTATACCTAACCCTAAATTGTACTCCATATATTTAAAATAAAAAAACAAATAAAAAGAGGATTAAACTACATGCTTCTGAACAACCAATGAGTCACTAAAAAAATTAAGAAAACATTTAACATGTCATAGTCAATTAAAGATGAAAATATAAAATGCCAAAATATTTGCTATGCATCAAAAGCAGTGCAAGAAGGATGTTTATTGCATAAGTGCCTACACCAAAAAGTGAAAAAATTCAAATAAACAACCTAACGATACACCTCAAGGAAATAGAAAATAAAGAATAAACCAAACCCCAAATTTGTAGAAGAAAAATATTAATAAAGATCAGAGAAGAAATAAATAAAATATAAACGAAAAAAATAAAGATCAATGAAATGAAAAGATTTTTATTTTCCTCTTAGAATCAAGGTCTCACTCTGTCATCCAGACTGGAGTGCAGTGGCATGATCATGACTCATTGTACCCTACAGCTCTTGGGCTCAAGTAATCCTCCTACCTCAGGCTCTTGAGTAGCTGGGACTATAGTAATGTGTCAATACACTTGGTTAATTTATTATTATATTTTTTGCAAATGATCCGTCTGATAAGAGATAAATAACCAGAATATACAAGAAGCTCAAATGACTCAATAGCAAAACAACAGCAAAATTTGATTAAAAAATAGGCAAAAGAAAAAATTGTCAAACCATCCAGATAAGCATTTCTCAAAAGAAGATATTACAAATGGTTAACAAGCATATAAAAATGTTCAACATCATAACAGATTCTGTGAGGATGTGGAGAAAAGGCAGCTCTTGTTCATGGTTGATGGGAATGTAATATTAGCACAGCCACTATGGAAAATAATGGAGACGTTCCTCAAAAGAGTGAAAATAGAACCATGATATGATCCAGCAATTTTACCACTGGGTATATAAGCAAAAAAAGGAAATCAATACTTGCACTCCCATGTTTATTGTTGCACTATTCACAACAGCCAAAATATGGAAATAAGTTGATTTCTATTGGTTTGAACTTGTGCAGACTTGTTTTGATGCCTATGATATAATCTTTACTGAAAGATGGTTCATGTGTTGGTGAAAAATATGTATATTCTGCAGCAGTTGGGTAGAATGTTCTGTAAATTTCAGGCCTATCTGGTCTTGCATGTAGTTTAATTCCAATATTACTGGATAAAGAAAATGTAATATATGTACAGAACAGAATATATATACACAGAATATCCTGTCATTTGAAGCAACATGGGTAGAAGTAGAGTTATTATGTTAAGGGAAATAAACCAAGCACAGAAATGCAAATATTACACATTCTCACTCATATGTGAGAGCTACAAAAGTGGATCTCTCATTGGTGGTCACCAGATGCAGAAAAGAATAGGGAGAAGGAGAAATAGAAGATACTGATCAATAAATACAAATACAAAGTTAGATAGAAGCAATAAATCTTATGATTGATAGTAGGGTAACTGTAGTTAACAATAATGTACATATCAACATAACTGGAAGTAAATAATTCAAATATTCCAAGCATAAAGCAAAGGTAAATATTTAAGGTAATGGAAATCCCAAGTACCCTGATTTTGACTTCACACATTATATGAATGTATCCAATTATCACATGTACCCTAAAATATGTAAATCTGTTACATATTAATACAAAATGATGAAACAAGATAAAATGAAAATGAAAAGCCAAAATGCAGCAATTAAAAGCCAGAGACATAAACTAACTACAACTTGTGTATGAGAAACTCATTTTGTTACAAAAGTATCTTAAAATAAATAAAATAATGAAAACAAAATCATGCAAGCATTAGTCCAAAAAAAGATAGGAGTGATTATATCAATATTTGATAAAGTAGACTTCAGAGAAAAAATTACTAGTGTTAGAGAGACATCGTATATAATTATTGATAAATTGATCACTCTGTCAATGATACACAGTAATCTTAAGTGTGTATATACCAAATAACAAAAGCATGAAATATATGAAGCAAAAACTGATAAAACTAAAAGAAGAAATTTTTTTTAAATTGGTAATTTTAGACTTCAAAACTTTTTTCTAAAAAATTGATTGCATTTGTTTGCAATAGCAAAAACATGGAACCAACCGTGCTGCACATTGAAAGAGGACTGGATAAAAAAATGTGGTACATATACATGATGGAATATTATGCAGTCATAAAGAAGGACAAAATTATGAACTTCACAGCAACTTGGATGGACTTAGAATCTATAATACTGAGTGATTTATCACAGAAACAAAGAACTGAGTATTACATGTTCTCACTCATAAGTGAACCTTGAACAATTATCATAATACTATAAGAAAATGATTGTCAGTAATGGGAAATTGCCAGGGTGGTGGAATGGTGATGGGCAGTAGTGTGATTCTGCCGGTGGGGGCGGGGGCACACCTCATCAACAAGGGTATTTGCATAATGAACATTTGTACACTTAACCCTGAATTGTACCACCCTGCAAAAAAATAAAATTAAGTTAAAAAAAGAATTGATTGCATAAACAGGTAACAAATAAACTAGAATATAAAACTCAATATCGGCATCAACCTAAAGAAGAAGATCAACCTTCAAAGAATAGACCTCTATACCCAATAAGAGCATTCTTTTCAAGGTTTCATGGAAGATATTCCAAGATAGACAGTATCCTGATCAATAGAAGAAATCTTTAGAAACTCAAAAAATGTAAAATTATAGAATGTTCTCTGACAGAAGTGAAATCAAATTAGAAATCATTAACAGAAAGGTGACAGAAAAATCTCCAAACACTTAAAAACAAAACAGCACACTTCTAAAAAATCCATGGGTCAAAATAGAAATTTCAAAGGAAATTTTTTTAAAAACCCCAAACTTCTGAACTAAATGCCAATAATATACAATGTATCAAAATATATGAGGCACACCTAAACTAGTGCTGATAGAAAAATATATAGCATTAAATAATTGTATGCAAAGAAAAGTCTAAATGAATAATCTAAGCTCCCACCTCAAGAACCTAAAACAAAAAAATATGTAACATCAATGTTACACAATCTTTTCTAGCAAATAAGAAAGAAGGAAACTTTAAAATTAATTTCATAAAGTTAATATTATTTTGATATTTAAATTAGATAAATACAGTAAAAAATAAGAAGAAATTTGAAAAAAAAAATGATGAAAAAGAAAAGAATACTGTGATATTACCAGGGGGAATGAGGGTCAGTTGGAGTACCAAACTACACCTGCGTGTAGTCTGCGTGTGTAGTTAATCCTTACTTGCACCTCACATATCTATAATAAAATATAATTTAATATAAAATTATTTTAAAATAATATGATATTAGAATTTTTCCAGAGAAACATAAGAGACAGAAAGAGAGAGAGAGGAAGAATAATATATTTGGTCCATGTAATTATAGAGACTGAGAAATCTCATTTTATGCTGTCTCAACTAGGAAATTCAGTGGTGTAATTCAGTCTGTGTTTAAAAGCCTAAGAACCAGGAGTACTGATACTAAAGCAGAGAGAGTGAATGTTCTCTTCTTTCCCCTTTTTGTTTAACTCGAGTCTTTAACAGACTGGATAATGACCACCTACATGCAGGAGTGTCATCTTTTTTACTCAGTTCACCAATCAAATACTAATCAATTCTGGAAACACCCTCACAGACACATACAGAAATGTTTTGTCAATATCTGGACATTCCTTAGCCTACTCAAATTGATATATAAAATTAATCATCATAACTGTAAATCAATTATTCCTCGTGAATATAGATGTGAAAATCTTTAACAGAATATTAACAAATAGAATTCAGCAATATATAAAAAGTATACAACATGATCAATAATATAAGCTGGCTCAGCATTTGAAAATAAAACAAAATAGTCCACCACAACACCACTAAAAGAAGAAATGTTACATAGTCAAGTCTGTCAATAGAGTAAAAGCACTTGAAAAAATCTAACTAACAACTATTCATGATAAAAAAACTATCAGGAAAAGGAATATATATCACCTTCTTCAAGCTGATAAAAAGCATACATAATGGTGAAAGACCATCAAGTAAATCTTCTTTCCTAAGACCAAGATGTTCTCTCTTACCACTGTTTTTCAACATGGTCATGGAAATTCTAGCCAGTGCAATAAGGACAATCAATCAATCAATCAAAAAAACAAAAGGCCTGCATGTCAGAAAGGAAGAAATAAAAGAAAATTAATTACAGATGACATGCTTGTTTGTATAGAATACTTAAAGAATCTACTAAAAATCTTCTAAAACTAATGAGTGATTTCATCAAAGTTACAGGATACAAGATAAAAATATGTAACTCAATTGTATTTCTATATACTTGAAATAAAACATAAATACTGAAGTTAAAAATACAACATAATTTTCAATTGTTTAAAGAAAATAAAATCATTAGCTTTAAATCTAATACAATATGCACAGGACTTGCGTGCTGACAACTACAAAACACCGAGGAAAGGGATCTATTGTACAGTATAGTGACTGCAGTTCATTAAAATATATTGTAGTCTTGAAAAATGTTGAGTGTGTTCCTTTTTTTCAACTTGAATGTCTAGAGACATTGAACACCAGTTCTCTTCAGAAAGAAGAACTATAGTTACAGGTGAATAATTATAACTCAGATCGAATACCAAGGGGAGAGTGCTAAAGTCTAGCACAGAACTCATGGGAAGAAGTTAAGAGACAGAAAATTAAAGAAGCTAGAAGCTGGCAGAGATCAACTAAGAAGCCCGAGAGACTTGGTATTTCATTGAAACAATAGGTAGGAATGTTTTTTGCTCATTTTTCACCTGCTGCAGATTGTCAGTATCTAAACTGTGGAGCCTCTCTACCCTTATGAACCTAAACACTGGTGTGGGCATTACACCAGAATTTCACTTCTTGCTAGGTTGCTTGCCCTCCCCTGGGCCCAAGCTGCAGTGGAGGGTGACACATTTGGGGCACACCTGTTGGGGGGCTGTGACCTGCCTAGGGAACCTCAGCATTTGTATCTCCACATTGCTGGAGAGCCCATTCCCTGGCACTTGCTCAGATGGTGACTGCCACTCAGGCCTGGTTGGACCTGGGGAGCTGCAGGGTTCACAGTGGCCTAGCCCTTAGGAAGTGCAGCTCTTAAGGGAAGGAAGAGTGCAGCACACCAAGGGGCCACCCCTTGGGACTAACGAGACCAGACCAGGTGCTTTTCTGTGCTTGAGAGCACCCTACTTGTGGGCTGAGAGTGACTGTGCCACTTGCAGTGGAGATGCAGATGATGTGTTCGGCTCTGAACAGAAGAAGTGTTTATATCATAGTGGCCAGTTTTGGTGGTTGTGCTTGTGCACAGTCTGTGCTTGGGCATGGACTTGGAGAATGGTACTTCTCCTTCCACCCCCCAGCCATTGCTGCAAACACAGTCATGGCTGCTCCTGCAGTATGTTGGTGCAAGTGTGCTGGAGGGAGGCTATTCCAGAGCTACTAGAGTGGCTGCATCTCCACTGGGAGTGTGCCCATAGGGCCTAGACTTGCACAAAAGGCAGAGTCCCTTCATCTTTCTACATGGAGTGACAGCATTTCTGCAGCAAATGGCAGGAGAGGCACAATGTTGTGTGTTTTGAGATGAAGGAGGAGGTTCTTCACCAAGGACATTTTGGCAAGGAGCCACCTGGCAAGACTCTTTCCTAGCTCTCACCTATGTTGCAGCAGTGTCTGTCTAACCTGAGTGTCTTGAGCACTGGAGACAGGGGCATGGCACAAAAGCAGGCAGCATTCCTGCTTGCCCAGGTTGTGGGATTGGGGCAGCCATCTCCCTTATTGCAGAGACCTTGGTGCATTTCAGCAGGGCTGGTGTTTGTACCCACTACTGGGGTATCAAAGCGCTGCCTTGGTGGCTAAGCTCTGCCCAGCTTTGTCCCCTTCTCAGGGGCTGATCAGGGAGCTTAGATCACCATGCATTCCATAGACTAGGTTATTGTCTGAGGTAAAAGAAAGCTTCTCTCGGTAAACAAAGATCATGCATATATCCATTTGCTTCTGCCACAGTTAACTCTTACCCACAACAACCATCTAATGGTTTGAAGGTTAAACTGAACAACCCAATACTGCATTTGCTGACACAAGAACAAAGTGCTGAGAAACAAGATAAACTTCCTGAGATGTCCATAATCCTAGTCCTGCATAAATCATTTTGCATAAATCATAAAGACACCTGTACATTCATGTTTATTGCTGCACTATTCACAACAGCAAAAAATGTGGAACCTACCCTACTGTCCATCAAAAGTGGACTGTATAAAGAAAATGTGGTACACATACATAATGGAATATTATGCAGCCATAAAGAAGAACAAAATCATGGACTTCACAGCAAATTGAATGAAGTTGGAGACAATCATATTTCGTGATCTATCGCAGAAACAAAGAACCAAATACCACATGTTCTTACTCATAAGTGAGACCTGTACATTAGTCACAATAGCACAGGGGAGGGATCAGCAGTTGTGGGACACTGCCAGGGGAGGGGATGGGGCATGTAACAATACAAAGCGTACCTTATCCTAGACCAGGGGAAGTGAGGACCAGTTGGAGGCCCGAATTTTACCTACACATAGATTACCTATGCACCTAATTTTGACTTGTGTCCCACATCTCTATAATAAAATACAGTCATAAAAAATATCATGCTGTGTACCAATGTGAAAGCCTGTTATCATCTAAAATGTTTATTGTACCAAAAGACACATATACAACCATACATGTATATATGGCCAAGCTTTTAAAAGATTGACTGCAAAGTTTATGATGATCAGGTCTTCTAGAACCCCTTAAAACATGTATAATTATGATAGTCTTGGGGTCACTACATATACAAATCTACCTGACTTAATGAACACACACAACTAGTGTTTGTCAAAACAAAGTTTGACTTGCCTATAGTATCACAATTATTGGATAGAAGAGGAAAGGGAATCACATTTGTTATTCTAAAAGTAGATCACATTTCACCACACTTTAATGCCTAGTATGGTTGAAAAAGAAAGCGTTTTCTCCTGTAGTTTTCCTTATTTTTGTTTTCTTCGTCATCTTTTGCACATGACTCAACATACTGTCTGCTCATTAAGTATAAATTTAAAGGAATAAAATCATTTCTTTCTATAGCGCACCTCTCTTTCTTCTTATGGTCTCACCACTTCATAGCCGAGACAGAAAAACTTGGCAATTTACATTCACAGTTTTGAGTGATTTAAAATTCTGTTTTGCATTTCAGTTTTGTCTGAACCCATATGGCAAAGTCAAAACTCAAAACAAATCTGATAAATTCCATCTTGTGCTAGCCATTCCCTGTGGCTTGATAGAGCACTGAAAACTTTTACATTTCTTAATTATTCCTTGTTCCATGACCATCTGTATCTGAATCTTCAGATTTGGATAGGTCTTACAATTGTCTCTGTAACCATATAAAAGAACTCTAGTATGTTTATTTGTTAAAGGTGAGTCTCAAAGAGACCAAGAGGGTAAACAAACCAACCTGAAGACACACAGTTTACGGTACTAGAGGAGCTTCATGCTTCAGCACCAGTATACCTGTAAAACATAGGTAAGGGCTCAGATTAAAGAGCTCTTAGAGTTAAAGAGTTCAGGTTTAGAGTTCATAAATTGTCACCAGTAGCATAAATACTTACCAAGTAAATAATATCAAGTACTAAGGACAAAACATATTGTTGTATTAAATTATCCAAGGCCGGGCTCGGTGACTCAGCCTGTAATCCCGCGCCTTTGGGAGGCTGAGGTGAGTGG
>NW_007253367.1:305104-335722 GCF_000164805.1 Carlito syrichta | reverse complement strand
TCTACAATAAATCAAAAAATCAGCTGGGCGTGGTAGCGCATGCATGTAATTCCGGCTACTTGGAAGGCTGAGGTGGAAGGATCGCCGGAGCCCAATAGGCGACCGAGTGAGACTCCGACTCAAAAAAAAAAAAAAAAAATTATCCAAGCAGCTTTTTTACTGCTAGTTAATTTTTCCAGCTTAGTTTTATTATATCTCAAAGTTCTGGGCACTAAAAATTTAGTTATTATTTTCCACAAAGTGCAAGTTGGCTCCATAAAGTTGCAGACAAAAACGTGTAGGTAGTCTTTAGAATGAATTTTGTTTGAGTTATATCTTGAGGAATAGGTTGGATTTGAAGGTAGAGCATGATGGAATAGATATTTTGCTAGAAGGGACCATTCTGTACCAAAAACATCCAAAGGAACTTGTAATTGAATTATTTATTCAGAAAACAATGTGGCAAAATGTATGACTGAGAGCAGTATGAGGTATCTGATGAGTAGGAGGCTAACATTCAATCGAATTGTGAATGGCCTTGAAAACTAGACAAAACATTCTGAACTTAATTCACTAGGTGACAGTGAATTGAGATGTGGAATGTTGTGACCCTCTGGCAGCAGCAAGAATGATATATTGAAAAGAAATCAGAGATAGAGAAACCAGGTAGGTATTCTCGGACTAGTTGGTTGAGGATGAACATGAACCTTGAATTTGTTAATATGCTTTGCTCTCTATTAGACTTTATGTCCTGTGACTCATTAATTCTCTGTTGATTAGCCTTAGGCTGTACTTCTTCCTCAGCGAGTTCGTGGGGTAAAGATTCCCTCTCTCCCTTAAAATTGTATCAACATCCAGCCTTGCTGGGCTGTGCAACATTTGCCAATTCCTTTGTAAGCACTTCTGACTTGTAAGAGAGCTCAATTTCAAACGGATAACTTAAAAGCTGGAGGAGGGAGATGGGTATTGGATAATTAGTTATCTATTTATTATTTATCTATTATTTATTAGTTATCTATTTATTATTAGTTATCTATTTATGGTGTAGATATTCAATACATCTATTTCTGACTCTTTCCACAATTGAGACATGGTTTCCTTTTTACATTGTTGATCTTATTTCTTCAGAGGACAACAAGCATAATAATTTAGGGGAGAGGGTTACTTTTATTATTCAGCATGCTTGTTTAGCCAGAAGAGATGAGGTGATTTTTATCTTTTTCAATAGATTGAAAATATTTATATAATTTGTATGTCTCCTGGTGAATATAAACACATAAGGTATAAATGAAATCTGAAATAAGTGAGTGAAGAAATTGAAACAACTGGAAAATGAAACTTAGAATAGAATAATAAAAATGAGAATGATGTCAGTACCCACATGATTGTCCTGAAAAACCTGCACATTTTTAAGTGATGGGCTATAAATTGGACTTGAAACTTTCTTACAATCAACTGAAGGACGTAAGTAAAAATCAAAACATATATTCAGAAGCATATATTTTGTATTTCGATTTCTCCAATATTCAGTGGTGCCCAAGGGAATATTATAGATTGTAATGAAAACAGTTCTTCAAAAAACCCTGTTGCTGCAGTTGTCACTTCAAAGAGTTTT
Source organism: Carlito syrichta (assembly GCF_000164805.1). Lineage (NCBI taxonomy): Eukaryota > Metazoa > Chordata > Mammalia > Primates > Tarsiidae > Carlito > Carlito syrichta. The sequence goes on along the minus strand of NW_007253367.1, from coordinate 334,128 downwards.
TCTCATTAGTATAAAGTTGAAACACATTTCAGTAACCTAAATGTTATGAGGTTGGGTGGAAGGAAGAATACAATAAGACTGTTCAAATACATAGCTTTCTATTAATCTTACGTACTTCTAGAATAGTCATTGAAGCAGGCATTCTGAACCTCAAATGATGTTCATCTTAGACAATCTTGTCATTGCTGTGGCCATCACCAGATCTGTTAGAACATTTCGTCTTGGATCAAGTTTCTTTCTAGGATATCACTAAGATTAACTAGGCACAACACATAGAGCTAAAGAAACAAATAAACTAATTTGTGATGTGATAATAAATATGTTGGTTGTCTAATATAGAAAAGCTTTACTAAAATTGTATGTAGAGTAAAAAAGAAGACAATCTTATGAAAGAAGATACAGTTCCCAAACCACCTGACTGCCTAATATTGGGAATCTGGGTTTGGCTGGTGAAGGTGAGGGGGAAGATAAAATACATTAAACACAAACGTCTGCTTCATAGCTTTGCAAGTGGTTGTTCCAACTTACAAAGCATATCAACTGGATCCCATTCAAAGGTAGGATAAAAGAGTTCTATCTCTTGCTTTCTCTACGGGCACATTCAGCGACTTTGCTGCAGAACCTCACAACGTTATTTACCACTGGTGTGTGTTGATAATTATGATATATTATAAACATTTGCATTGTATAATAGTCCTGAACATCTTCTACCTATGACCTGGTACCTGTGTACCAAGCAGTCATGCAAAACAGAAGTATACACTGCCAATTTTTGGTAAAAGATTTTTTTTGTTGTTTTGTTTTCCCAGATGTGCCATTTTCTTAGGGTACTACATGTTTGTCTAGAGATTTTTCTCTCAATTTTCTAAGTTGTTTCACTTTTATGCATTTTTAGCATAAAATATTAACAATTTTAAACAGAACCATTTCAAATGACATGCATGCCTCATTGTCTTCTTAAACCAAGTTAAAATAAATTTACATTTATTTTCTAAATGACCCAGATTTTATTGAATCAATAATTAGACCATGATAAAATAAGTCCCACTAGTGAATACTAATGGTATATAAACAAATTTTACTTGCTAAGTGGTCACATATGTCTTTGTCTTATGAGCTCTTGACTTTGTTTTATAAAAATAATAAAAAATCATCTTCTGTATTACAAATTCAACTGTGTTTTCACTTACAAATAGTCCTGCATCGAGCGTCATTCCTGAAGTCTATTCCTTTTATAATGGACATCACTTTTCCTTAAAGCATACCTACCATAATAGCAACAGCATTGGTGACATTCACCATCACTTATCTAGTACCTACTGTGTCTCAGAAACTCTATTAGAAATTTTACATCCTGGAATTAATTTTCCTTCTGATTGCTTAAAAGGTAGGCATTATTGACTCAAGTAAGGAAAAAATTCAGAAACTTTAGGAGAGATAATATTGTGTTTTTTATACAGAAACACTAACACAAAACTAAAACAGGCACAACAAAATATTCTAGGAAGCAAATCTATGAGAGTGTCTGCCATGCAGGTAGGTACATTAAAATGAATATTTATTTTTAAAAAGTAGAACTCAAGTCCCACAGAAGAAATTCCTTAGATATAAAAATGTTTCATGTAAGGCAAAATAATGGAAATTTTTATATTCTCTTCTTGCTTTTTGAGTATAATCCTTATCTTTAATGCTGCTCTTTTTATACCGACCAATATTGAAGTTCAACCACAGTAATAGAAGACGATGGATATAGTGAGCAAGAAAGACAAAGAAGCCAAAAGGTGATGATGAGAATATTGCCCTAGTTCTGAAAATGCTATTAAAAGGCTTTAGAGATTAAGCAAAGAAGCTGGCTTTGGGACAAAGAAGGTTAGTTATTGATATGTTGATTTTAATGTGTTGCAAGTACATCTATAAGGCAACATTCAGTAGACAGCTGGTATACTGTTCTTAGGATCATTGATATGAGAGGTCTGAGGAAGAGATTAACCAGTAAAAGAGAGGAGACAAGAATCCAAGCTAATGCAATATTACAGAAGTTAAGGAAGAAGGATTTCTAAAGGGGGTGGTTAGAAATGCCAGAGTCTTGAAATAACAAAAATTGTACCGTAATTGTAATGACTTTTCCATGAGAACTGACAATTAAGTTCATGAACTCATCCTGGAAAAAGTGTCACACTGCTGAATATCACTAAGGTCACCTACAAAGTACCCCCCCTTAGGAAGCTATGCACTGATACCAGCACCTAGTCCACCCATCAAAACAAGTTTGGGACTCTTTTTCTGGAATGGTATTCAGAGCTATTGTTACCAGAATGTAGATGTATGAATTAAAGCCATGAACAAACTGTAAATTTCTGGTTAAACTTGGCAAGAGTGGAAGTGAAATCAAGGACTTGTTGGTCCAAGTGTAGGGGATAATGCCATGAAAAAAAATGGCAGTGTTCAAATGGATTGAATGTTTTTCTGAGAGGAGTGAAAGAATAACTGATGAAGAGAGGTTAGGATGGCCAGTAACAAGCAGAATTGACAAAAACATTGCAAAAATTCACCAAATTGTGTGTCAAAATCATTGGTTGACTGTGAGAGGCATAGCAGACCAAATGATCATTGATAGAAAAACAGTTAAGAAAATTTTAACTGAAAATCTTGGCATGATAAAGGTATGTGCAAAAATGGTTCAGAAGGAGCTCTTACATTACAATAATTCATCAACTCACGCAGCACTGTCTGTGAGAAAGTTTTAAGCCAGCAAACAACTGTATCGAAACTCCCTCTCTATACACCTGATCTGGCCCCCAATGATTTTTTTTCTTTACCTAAAGATAAAGGAAATATTGAATGGGAAGCATTTGATGACACTCAGGACATCAAGGGTAATATGATGAAAGCTCTGATGATCATTTCAGAAAAAGAGTTCCAAAATTGCTTTGATAGGTTGACTAGGTGATTAGGTGCCGGCGTCAGTGCACAGCTTCCCAAGGGGGATACTTTGAAGGTGCCTGTAGTGATATTCAGCAATGAGGTATCTACGTAGCACTTTTTCTAGGATGAGTTTATGAACTTAATTGTCAGACCTCATATGTGACAATGAAAAGTGAGTCCCAATGTGCCAGAAAAATACCGAATTTGTGGGAAATTCGGTCTTCCCTGGATGTTTACAGCTTTTCTTCTCCATTCTTCAAAAACAGTCCATTGAATCTAATTTGTGTTGCACCTAGGTCCTCCACTATTTAACCTAAATATCTGCATTTATTCTTTCTGCACTTTTTCATCTTTTGTAATTCACTAGTGGCATCCATCTAAATTTTCTGTTTTGACTTCTTTCCACAATTTTTCTGATTTATTTGTCACTTTGTTCAGGCTGTTTCACTAGCCTCATATAAGAATCTTGCAGTTAAAAATGTTCACTTCACCAATCCATCTTGTGCCATTCTTATGGTAAATTTTTACAAGAAATAGGTATAGATAGACTGTATATCAAAGATGCCAGCTGCACCAGGAGTTCATATGAGTGAATGAAAAAATCAAAATAATTATTTGTTAGTCAAGCTTTAAACATCAAAGTATGAATGAAGCATCTATTGTTTTCGTTTGAAGTTTTCATGTGTAAATTAAGTTATTCTTCCATTTCACAGTTGGTAACACAGAAAATTTGTTACTGAAAATTACATCCTTACCTTGTTCTGTAGATAAAATCTAAATTGCTTGGAGGAGAGAGGACACAGACAGCAACTGGAAAGGGAAATATTTGTGTTAACAAGATATATAACGTGCTCACAATGGCAATCCCCCACTTCTCACTTTCCCTCCTCTTCCCTAACTGACTTGGATTGTTTTTTTTTGTTTTTGTTTTTGGTGTTTTTTGTTGTTGTTGTAATTTTATAAGCTGTCACAGCGGTAGATGCAGATTGAAGCTCCAGGCAATTACAATTAAATCAGGAAAAAGATATGCATTCACCAAGGTTAACACAAGCTGCAGCTTAGTCAGGGTGAAACAAACAAACACATTCAAGGACCTCAAAATAAATTCAGTCATTTAAAACACATTGTTTTTAGTCCCATTCCCCTCCTAACTCCTGCAATAACTTGGAAAGCATGCGCAATAAAAAGCTAAATAAATACGTTTCCAAATCAATATATATGTCATGAAAATTTTCAGGTTTTCAGTGTAGCATGTCATTTCAGTTTATGTGCTATTGATCTCAAAACAAGTCATGAGAGTATTAAATGTAATGATACAACAGAAAATTCCAATATATAAACCATAGGCACATGAACAAATTTAATATTGATTTAATTAACAGATAAATACCTATAATGAGCTTAGTTGTTTTAATCTGTATTTCAAAACATGCCTCCTTTTAAATTTAGTTTGAGAATATAATTTTAGCAAACACCATTTGGTGCTTTCTCTGTAGGCCTATCTATAAATGTTCATATTACAAATACATTGAAAATGGTTAAGTATAGTAGGACATACCAATTTCATATTAATAGTTTTTTGACATAGCATTACATTTAATATCATCTCTTGTCATTATTATCTACATAGTCTCCTATCTCATTGGAATGCTTTTTATTGCTATAGGAAACTCTTCGTATTACTGCCAGAGTTATTATCCTTAAAAAAACCTGGTTTCTATTTTTCTCAAAAATGTTCAATGGCTCCCTATTTTCTACAGTTCTAAAGTCTAAACTCTTCAGTCTAATTGCTAAAATCACTCATATTTTTTTGCCTCATGCTGTAGTGTTTCCTGATTGGATGACTATAGGAATGTATTCTAACAAATTCCAGACTTAATAGTACTGATCATGCCATCCTTAACCAAATTTCTGAGGCTTTGTTAAGTGCTTCTCCTACAGCTTGGAACTGTATTACCACTTCCTCCATACTTATCAGTCTCTTACAGTTTGTTCAAGACTGAAGTCAAACCTATTCCCTCTGTGATGTCTTGTCTTATGTCCCAATTAGACTCACTCCTTTCTTTGTACCTCCAGAAGTTCTTGGCTTATGCTTTATAAAATAGCATGTGTTTTATTCTCCTACCTTAGTTTTAGTCATTAGCAAGTGCATCTCTTGATATAAATTGTTAGCATCTTAAGGTACGAAGCTAGATCCCATTGGTGTCTACATTCTATATTTACATCACCTAGAATAGTACTAGTAGCTGGCAGATTTATATTTATTAAGTCGTATTTTAATCCATTAGTCTAGCCATCCATTTATTCAATAATTTATTCCTTATCACTCACATAAATATTGCGCTCTTTATGTGATACTCAGTGATAATGAAGAGACAGTGAATGGACAGTTGTTGTACCTCTCCTGGCTTTATTGATATTCTAGTTCAAAAGACAAGCTTTAACAAGTAGTTGCAATGAATTGTATAATGAGTTTTAAATGTAGTTAGAACATTAGAAAAAGAAGAATGATAGTCTTTGGGTTATGAAAGTCCTCCTTAAAAAAGTGTTCTTTACATAAGTGGACTCCGGATATTTACCATAATACAATAAGAAATGGATTGGCAGTAGCAGGACACTGCCAGGAGAGGGAATGGGGCACATAATATCAATGAATACCTGGTCTCAAACCAGGTGAAGTGGGGACCAAAAGGATGCCCAGACTTTACCTGTATGATGACCACTTATATACCTTATATGCCCCACATCTTTAAAATAAAAATAAATAAAATAAAATGCTCTTTAATTTGAAGTGTGAAGGACTAAAAAACGTTTACCAGTTTAAGAAGCACAAGAAGGTAGAATGGGTGTTTAAACAAGCTTTTCACTATGAAGAATATATAGATTATGGAAATTTGAAAAGATGAAACAGTTTCTTTATGGGTATCTTCTGGAAGAAAAACTGGAAGAAGAAAAAGAAAGAGAACAACAAAAAAAGGCTGGATTAAATATTTTATGCAATAAGACCTCATAAGGAGGTAGGAAGTCCATTCAAATTTTTAGTCTCAAACAATATCAAATAAGTAAAATGACTTCAAAAATATTTTATTATATTATGATGTCTTCAAAATATAATTTAAAGAGACTGCTAAAAAGTAGTCAAGTTGTATGCAAACCAGGAAAGTAAAAAGGGCTTCTTTCTAAAGCATCATGGTAAAAGTTCACATAAATATTGAGCTTTTTATGTCACACTCAATGATAATGAAGATACAGTGGATGGACAGGTGTTGTTATTCTCAAAAGCAGAATAACTTTGTGCTTAATTGGTTATGTTTAGTAAACTCTGAAATTCTATCCATATCTAAATCCCTATTTCAATGACAAGACCCGAAGCCTCATTGGCATTCAACAATAATTGTTTAGTGATAGTAAATATGTAAAATTTTGCATATCTTTCCGATGTGTAGAAATCGTCACATTCTCTACATGTTACAGAGCCATATCACAGTTTCTACTTTTATTTCTCACATCTCTTAGTTGTACATTTTTTGTTTTATTAGCTTCAAACTCATATTAATATGATAAAAATCAATTCTAAGGGCACTGTTATATTACAGTCATCTCCCAGCTTCAAGTGTTACATATACCCTCTACTACACCATTGTTTTCCAGTGTCTATTATTTTCAGAATTTTCTGAAATCAAGATTCTTGTCTTCCTCTGCCACTTAGACTTAATTTATTTTCTCAAAAAATGCATTCAATTCAGAACCAGATATATGAAATATTACAGTATATGAAATTGTACTTTTTCTTGTTTTGTTTCTTTTCTACATTTTTCTCAGGAGGAACTCCAAAAATCAACCACTTCATTTTCCTTTCTCTCTTAAATCTCCTTTGCAGTAATGTCAGTTAGTGGTCATTTTCTCATTTAAACAAGATATGTAAAAGCTGATTTCCTCACAATAATTTTATACAGGATTAATTATCAAAATAGTCTTTATTTAATTGAACAGAAGTTAGTATCTTTGTAACTTTTGTAAAAATAAAAGTTTCCATTATGCATTCTAGTGACATAAAATAATTGAAATAATACTACACTCTTTACTGCATCATATAATTTCAGCATTTTAAGTCAACCCTTATAGTATGTATAAATTTTGTCTTTTAAGCACAATGTAGTCCAGATGACAGGAAGGAGTTAGCTATGCTATGTCATCCCATCTTTGTCCCATGGAAGTCTAAATCAACAACAAATATTTCCGGAATTTAATGACTCATTTGCATTTTCAGGGTGTACCCATGTTTGGGGGCTTTTTTCTGTATATAATCAGTATTATGCAAAACTCATTAGTCAAGATAGGGCATTTAGCACTTTCCTCAATTCCATTTCCTTTAACCCAAATGACTAGCTGAAGACTGGGGATTCTTGGAATAAACTAGTATAGATGAGTGGTTTATTTCCCAATAATGTATACCCTTGAAACTGAGCACTCAAATTGCTGTGTTTATATTGTCTTTTAACTACCCCAAGGTGTCTTTCACTGATTAAATTTATTCTACATCCTTCTCAGTTTTTTTATTTCTTTGTCTTCTCATTGTTTCATATTCTCACTCCATTAACTTCTGTCTTTTCCTTTCTCATTGAGATTGTGGGTGGATTTGTTGTCCTTCTCTTTCTCCCTTTCCCCTTCCCCTTCCCCTCCTACTTTCCATTTTCATCCCTTCTCTTCATCTTCCCCACCATCTCTCTCTTATCTCACTGTTGGATCTAGTTTTCAAATGCAAGAAATGAGGCTCAGAGAAGTTAAGTGACTGGTGCAAGGTCATCTGTAGCAAGGGTTCACATTCTTGTTTGTCAGCCTAGGTTAGAATGAGCATTACATTATTTCCAACATTTCCTCATATGTTATGGTTCAAGATAACTGGTTCCTTCTCTGCAGAATATCTATATCTCATTTACTGATACATGGTATAGTAATAACAAGAACTCATATAACACTTTTTATATGCCAGATATAAATCCCTCTGTATCTACTAATATATTTAACTCCCACACAGCTCTAAGAACATATTTTTCATTATTCCAATTTTGTAAATGAAGAAATGAACACACAGAAAAATTATACAACTTGCTCTAGGTCTCCTAATTATTAGACAGTAAATTTAGAATTCAATTTCAAGTACTTTTGATTGCCAGTTTCATGCTCTTAACCACTATGCTTTGCAACTAGATTGAGCCAGATATTCTGGGTATCTTTTGACTAGCTCATGTAGAATAGACTTGCTAGTATATTTCATAAGATGACATTAGCTTTTTAAATATATATACTAAAGACCATGGTGAACAAACAATGAAGAGTATATATTTCTGTGTTTTTAAGTTTACAACCTAGTAAGCAAAGTTTAACATGCAAACACATATCTTTAGATACTCTGAAGACTCATCTGTATGGGGATTTTGTGGACACTTGGGGGTGATAATAATTTCTGCTGAGTTTCAGAATTTAATAAAATCTCTTGGTAAAAGAAAAGTTAAGTCAATACCTGAAAGACAAACATGTGCTATCTGGGGCAACTAAAAGTGTCAGTTTGATAAGTACAAAGCCTAGGGTATTCTATAAACCTAACCTGCATGGTCTAAGGCTTAAAGAAGAAAAATCAAATAAAAGACAACTCTTTCAAGCTTCTTTGAACTGAATTAAATAAAAACTCTTATGACACATTTATATAAGTATAAGTAATTTTAACCTTGTGTGTATACATCTATTTTTATTAAGTTTGACTTTCCTAAAATTAATTTGGTTAAATCTGACCTATGAAAACTTCCCGTTAAAGAGTAAAAGATTAGTATATTATATATTTTTTATGCTATTTGGAAATGTGATTAATGTGTCGTGTATATCTTTAATGACAAATTGAATAAAGGACACACCTTTAATACTGAAGTGAACAAGGGCAAGTTACACGCCATGTGATAAATTGTGGGAGCCATTTGTATTGAATTAAAGCTTCACTAGTAGTTGGCACAAAAAGACAAAAATATAATAAAATAAATCAAAAAGACATATATGCTTTTTAAGTTGATTATTTACTTTAACTTGGAGTAACAAAAAATTGTACTCATCACTGTTCTATTGTTTTTAATTTTGAAAATAACTGATATACTTATTTAGAAATAAAAACATGTGTACCCATCTAAGCTTGTATATAGCATAGAGCTATGGTTAAGCACATTATATAATACATAGTAAATGCATAAATATTTTGATATGCTGTCAAATATTTTGTATTTACTTTTGTATTTTGCCTTAACTTGAAACTTGTAGGAATACTGTAAACTTTGTACCCAGATTCACCATATGTTTTTATTGCTCTCTGTGTTTCAAAGCTGCATGGTCTAATTTTACACACACATACGTTGTTTTTTGAAGTATTTGAGAAGTTACAGATATCATATTCCTTTTCCTTTAAATATTTCATTGTGTAATTTCTAAGAATTAAAGTATTCTTTTTGATAGTTACTTTGAAAAATGTCCTCAATTTGGATTTGTCTGATTTCATTTAATGATTAGATTCATATATGCATTTCGGGAAGAAACACCACAGCTCTTTGCCAAGGGTGTGCTATTACTTACAATATCTTTTAGTAGAAAGAACAGGGGGAAAATGTGAGTGAGAATATATTCATATCGATGTTTTATTCTTTCTTTATATATTTTTCTATTTTATGTTTTCCTCTTCCTCTTCTCTCTCTTTTGCTTTGTATCACTACGACAGCTCTATGGTTTGATAGCATCCTACAGGTCACTGAGGTGTTATTTATTTCTCTTCAATTGTTGTTTTAGTCTTTATTAAATTGATAAATATTCTTTGACTTCCCTTCAAACTCATACCATTTTCTCTACTGTCTCCACTTTGCTTTTAAGTTTTTCAAATGAACTGTTCATCTCAAAGGTTGTACTTTCCATTTTATTTTGTTTCTATTTTCACAGTTGAGATTATTCATATGTTCATTTATTGCGATCACCTTTTAAAAAGTCTATTAATATGCTTAAAATAGGTGTTTTACAACGTCTGCAATTTAAAAATGTCTATGTAATTTGGGGGCAGCTTCTACTTAATGCTTTTTCTCTTGATTATAGATCATATAATCCTTATTCTTTACACGCCCAGTTATTGTTGGGGTTTTTTTCTTACTCCATACTGAATATTGTGACTAATGCATTTTACAGGTTCTAGATTCTATTTTCCTCTGAAAAGTATTTAACTGGTTAACTAGCCAGTTTAATTGATTAGACTCAAACCCTAAATTTTGTAGTGACAATGGCTGAAGCTGTTCAATTATTTAGTTTTAGTCATTGCTTTCCCTTGAAATTTCTCTGTGCATAGCTGAGGAATAAGTAAATGATTTGAAAGAAGTTTATTGTTATATGTTTTATGATTCTTCCTCACATACCTTCCTCATTTCTGGGATTACAACACCTAACTGTCAATATTGGTTTGAAACAGTATACTAGAATAAACTGATATACTTTTACAGCTAAAGTTAGCATTCTCCCTCACAAGGAAATGCCTTTTCATCTTTTAAATACAGAAGGCAACACAATGTCACTTAAGCAAAACAAAAACATTATAAAAGTAATCAAAAGGAGATAAAACATTTCACAGATTCCTCTGCTGTAATGCCAAAGTCAGGGGCATGTACAGCTCTAAGAAGAAAACTCAAGAATTATCATTGGTATCTATACATGTGATGTTCTAATTGGTTCCCTAAATATATTTTGGTTGGCAGAAAAACCTGTTGCTGGGAATCAATCGACAATGTAGACTGGTACATCTTTTCATGGATTTGGCCATACTCAGGAGAGACAAATGAAACAAAAAGATTGATGAGATTTCTATAAGATTGCTTTCTTTTTTAAAAGATAAATTTAATGAGCTTAGAAATATTGAAACATTTATTCTTTCATTTTAACATGTGCTGCTGCACATGTGAACTGACATAAGAAATATATTTAATATTTTTGATTCTCACCTTTTTCTCCTGTGTTCCCTTTTGCTTGTTCCCCCATCCCCCCACAAGATAAATGCACACCCTTCTTCAACATTTCTCACTACATTCTGGTGATATAAAATAAAGATTCGAAGTTCTAGAAGTTTTCTTTTAACTCATTCTATGATGAAACCACACAAATTTATTTTTTAGGAAATTGTAATATATAGAGAGCTAGTACCCCTAAGATCTTGCAGCTACTTGGCTGTGCCTGAACTGGTGGTTAGCTCTTCTACTTTTGAGTTGTGGCAATTCCTACTGCAATTGCCTCTCTTATTTTATTTTATTTCCTCTTCTGGATATGAATGATACAAATCCTTCCTCAACAAAATTTTTCAGGCAAGAACCTCAGGGCAGAAGATTAGCAGATCTTCTCTACTTATACACAGAAATGACGTAACTTCCTCTGCCTATTGAGGCAGAAAGGATGGAAGCATTCAGGAGAGAATCTGTATACTTCTGACTCGTGTCTTTTGTCTATATTTATTAATTACTAAATCTTGGTGCTAGGCTAGACACTGGAGAAAAAGTGATAAATAAGATACAGACTCTCTTTTCATAGAACTCACAGCCAAGTGAATTTTGTGACAAATATGGGACTAGAGACATAAAATATAATGCAATGGAATAGTAATGTTGAGAACAACTCTAGATGAGTGATTACAGATGGATTCAAAAACAACACTATTGTCCTTCATTTTGAAGGATACATAGGATTTATCTTGGGTAAAGAAGAATTTGAAATGGCATTACAAGCTAAGGGGGAAACTGTGGTATTCCACCCAGACTCACCTTTTAAACCAAGGCATCTATTCCTCCATCTGTTTGAATCTGCTTGAAATGTAAGTCGGCAGCTGACAGCTTACAGCTGAGTTGCTTTCTGTGACATGCTTTTAGCCAATGAAAGGTGCCCCACTGGAGACCACACCCGCCACCCCTCCCTTAGTGTCAGACCATATTCAATGATAGGTAAATTTGGACTGCAAAGTCCTGGTCCCTTTTCCCTAATTCAGGAAAATGTTTAATCAGATTAGCTAAGGCCTCCCTTTCAATGATTTCACAGTTAAACTTTTTTCTGCTACCCAGTTCTACTTCTCATATTGCTTTCAGCTTTTGTTTCAGAAAGTATGCTCCAATAAACTTCTTGCAGTTCAAATATGTATCTCCTTTTTGGGTTCCTGGAGAACTTTACCTAAGACATAGAAAAAAAGAATGCTTTGCTCCAAGTACAAAGAAGAGGCAAGAAGCAATGTTTAAGCAAGTACAATACATGGCTTTGGTGGGGTTGAAAGGAAGAACTGAACATGTGGCCAGAAAAGAAGAATAGAAACTGAGGAAGAATTTAGAGATAATCTTGTGGACACTGGGAGATTTTTAAGATTTCTTTTGTTTTTCCTGATAGAAAGAGAAATACTCAGAAAGAAACAGATAGCAATTGACTCTGGTTGTGTTTCCTCTTCTATCATTGGAATTTTTCATACAGAATTTTGTCTTTAATTTTTGAGATAAAAATTACTTTTAAAAAATGTCATTGAAGCATGTGGGGAAAATTTAGGATGAGGTCATGGTTTCCAAAGTCAGCCTTTTCAAAAATTATCTTAGAGTCTAATTATTAGGGAAAAGTTACTTTAAGTCTGTTGCGAGAGAAAATACCCACATGGCGTGTCCTCCAATCATGGAAAATGAGAAAAGTTTTATAGATACAGTGAAGTAGCCTTTGTCCAGGAAGATGTTGCAATCTTGTGAAGAATTTATTTTTCTTTGCAATTTGGTTCATCTCAATGCATGATGTTCTGGTTTTGGAACTATGAAATAGAAGAAGGAATTTAGAGGGAGGAGGCTGGTCTATTTTCTTGAGGGCAAAGGAGTCAGTGTAATTTCAGAGCATAAAAAACCATTCTCCATACTTAAAGAGGGCTGATCAAGAATGAGAAGAATGTATTCAGAACTGCTGAGAGTTAGTATGGGAGAGTCCTTGGCTATTCTTGTCTTTGCCCACTTTTTAATGGGGCTGGTTTTTTTTTTTCTTTTGGCATGTTTGAGTTCCTTGTAGATCCTGGATGTTACACCTTTGTCAGATATACAGTTGTCAAATCTTTTTTCCCATTCTATAGGCTGTCTTCCCACTCTCTTGATGGGTTATTTTGCTTTGCAGAAGCTTTTCAATTTAATGAGGTCCCATTTGTCTATCATCTCTTATGACATGGGCTTTTGATCAGGAATTGGTTGCCTACTCTGATTCTTATAAGGATGTCTCCTACATTTTCTAAGATTCTTATAGTTTGAGGCTTTATGTTTAGATCTTTTATCCATTTAGAGTTGGTTTTCGTGTATGGTGATAGGTAGGGGTCCTGTTTCAAACTTCTGCATATAATCTGTCAGTTTTCCCAGCACCATTTACTGAATAGGTTCTCTTCTTCCCAGTTGTTGGTGAAGGCTTTGTCAAAGATGTGTTGGTTGAGAAATTGAGGTTTTGCTTTCAGAATCTCTATCCTGTTCCATTGGCCCTGTTCTTGTACCAATACCATACAAGCAGTGCTCAGCCTCACTAATCATCAGAGAAATGCAAATCAAAACAACATTGATATACCACCTAATCCCAGTAAGAATGGCCATCATTAATAAAACAAACAACAACAACAAATGCTGGAGAGAATGCAGAAAAAAGGGAATGCTTCAATACTGCTGGTGGGAATGCAAACTAGCTCAACCTCTATGGAAAACAGTGTGGCAATTTCTAAAAGAACTAGAAATTGCCCTTCCATATGACCCAGCAATCCCCTACTGGGAATATACCTGTAGAAACTCAGGTATACAATTCAATTTGAATTGGAGTCACAGGAGTCAAGGGAGGTTCCTATCATGGTAACAATACAACTGATTTGTAGTTTTGGGTAAAGGACAATCATAAATGCAGAAAACTGTACTTTATCTATAAGCTAAACTAAGTTTCATAGATGACATTTCATAGATAAATGTTTCTCCTTATTAAGAATAAATATGATAAATAAAATGCAAGAAAAAATTTACTAGCCTTCTTTTATGTGCCTTTCCTTGTGTAGGGACTGGAAATACTGGAAGTATGTAGTCCTAGTTCTTGCCTTTATAGACAAATTTACACCATTGTGTTTCCACCTTCTTCTAAATGTAGTAATTAAGTACACAGGTAATTACATTAGGAAACAAATTCTGGTGCCTCACACTCCTCCTCCTGCTTGGATCACAGCTGGGGAATATAAGAATAAATTAGTACATTTATTGACAAACACTTAATGAGTACCTTCCTTATTCAAGGCATACTGCAAGGTACTTTGGAAACTCCTAAGACAAATTAATCAAATATTCTCAAGGAGTTTCTGATCTAGAATGGGTAAATATATATGAATGTAAATAATAAAATTACAAAATAGAAAATAGACCACACCATAAGAAAGAGAAATTCTATGGGAATTTTGAACAAGATAAAATTATTTTTATTTGAAAAAAATAAAGTCTTCAATAATATTTTTCCCGGGACAGAATGAGTGAGATATTTGAATATGATGTGAAAATCATTCTATATACTACTTTACTGCCTGGATTTTGTAATGCAAAGTGCTGCCATAGAAATATCTCTGGATGCAGGGTCCAAAAGATCTGAATTCTAGTCCAGTTTTTTGTTTTTCTATGGATGTGTCTCATATGTAGACTGATTATCTTTCTTTTTATATTGGAAAATATAGTTTATTTAGAAAGAAAATTAGAGAAAAAAAGGGAGAGAGAGAGAGATGAGACAGAGAGAGAGAGAGAAGAGAGGAGAGGAGAGGAGAGAAGAGGAGAAGAGAGGAGAGGAGAAGAGGAGATTCTCAGATTCCAAGGTAGGAGAGGAGGCCAAAGCTAAGAAAACATGGTGATCATCTAGACTGATTATCTTAATGCAAATTGTACATTTAAGAAAAACATTTGTGTATTTTCTATATCTTGATTTGGGGAGGAATCGTGCAGAATTCTGAGCTTCAGTGTTCTCAGTTAATAAGTGGGGTAACTAATTCTTCTGTGTGCACATCTAAGAATCAAGGTTTTAGGAATGTGACGGTCTTTTACAAACTGTAAAACATCATATGACTGTGAGGGGTTGTAATTAGAACAGTAAAGTCCTGGACAGATCAAGCTACTCATTTCACAAAATGTTTTAAAGCTTCAAGTTCTTAATATACTATTTAACACCCTGAAAAGATAAAGTTGAGAGTTGGGGAAAAATTAGGGAAAGGATGACAATCTCATGGAAGGGTACCTGAATGCTCATTAAAATGCATCACTAGAGGACATAAAACCAATGAGAGGGAGCAATTTACTTTTACTGCTGGGACAGGAGTCATGCAACTATTTTTACTAACTACGACTGTTCCCAAGTCTTTCGGAGTACTTAAAATATTTATGATAGCTCTGTCTGTGTAAGACTCTGTCTGTCGCAAGTAGAAAAGCTAACCTGTGTTGGGATGTGTTTGTTGTCATTTTCTCATCTGATAAGTCATGCAGTAGAAATAGAGGGGTTGAGCAAAACCCTCACATAGCACATTAAGAAAGGGAAAATTAGGAAGCCATGGCACCGTGCCAGGAGCAAGTGCTTTGCCAATTTGGCACTTTGCCACCTAGACTGGGGGGGGATTACCCTATAGTGCATTAAAGTATCAACTTTTTAATTTACCATATTATTTTCCAGATGTTTTTGGTAGAAAGGGACTTCTCGGCAAACACTTGAGTGCTTGTCAGAGAATTACACATTTAATATTACATTACTCATTATTTTAATTAATGACAGGAAGAAGTTGCTTGAAGACAATTCTTAGTCACACAAAAAAGAATGTTAATATTTTAAGAGGGGAGGAAATTAACTTTAACACTGATGAATTGGAATATTAAGAAATTATAATAGGAGGAATATTACTGGAGAAAGTTAGTTGGTTGTAGTGCCATTTAATGTTAGACACCAATTATGACAAAACTAGATCCTAGGGAAAATTGATATCCAGGCAGCATGAGGTAATACTAAGAATAATCTATGTGAAATTAACATGTATCATGCATAAAAGATCAATAAATAAAACTTCAATTAGAATTTGAAAGTAGTTGGACAAATGGTGTTGGATGCAGGAGACATAAATCCTGTTCTCTGGTGTGTTGGCAACTCTGAGGACTAATACCCCAGCTTTCATTTATTGAATGATAATTAAATGAATTGAGGTTTCCTATGTGTCAGACATTGAGTAAAGCAATTTACATAAATGTTAGAATTTGGAACCATCATTTGTTTTGCTCAGGAAAGTGGGATTCATAGAATTTAAATAATTTGCTGGAGTAAATATGTGTCCAAGACATTCCACAGTCTATCTTTTGAACTATGTTATAATTACCTTTCTAAAGCTTTCAGGAGAAAAACAAAAAAGACCAAAAAAAGCTTAGTTTCTCTGTTTTTTAAATGAATGAGCTATTGTAAGAATTTTGTTTTTCCTGTCCAGTTTTAAAATTCTGAGTTCTCATCTTCAATATGCATTTATTGGTTATTGCTATGTGCCAGACTCCCTGCCAAGCACTAGGTTTTATGATCAGTTTCACTCTGATGGCTGTATTAAATCCATGCTGAGTGTTCTCCCTCTTAAGACTTCTAACATTTCTAGCTAGGCAGAAAGTTTCTTTTGTACCAGAAACATCTGGAAAATAATATGTTAGGATTTCTAGACACTGCCCCAATCACACAGGGGTAAAAAAAAAAAAACATATTTAATTTGAGACATATGCAATTATTTTTATAATAGATTAACCTTGCATTATGTTAATTTGCCTACAGAAATCCCTCTAATTTTGCTACTACATGATGAGTTCCTGAGACTCTTTCTCCTTTATTCCATTTTAACTGGCCATCTCTTTGGTAACCCTTTAAACAGTATTGCCTTTTTTTTTTTTTTTTTTTTTGTATTTTGAAAGTTTGCAACCTTGCTATTACTTTATTAATGGTGTGGACCTTGAGAAAAGGGACTAATAGTGGTAACTACTAAGGATAGAGAATTATTCCTTTTTGTAATAAATTAGTGCAAAAGCAAGTTAGATCTCTAACGTCATGCTCACACTCATATTTCTATCATAATTTCTTGAGTAGGAGAGAAAATAATGGAATTATAGTTAGCATGCACATCAGTCGATACATTAATGGAATTTATTTTTGTCAAAATCATTTTTCCTTCTGTCTCAGCCTTTGAATATTGAACCTCTCTAATAATGACTACTAGTCTCAGCATTCTTTAGAGTGGTATCATGGACTATAAAATTAGCTATACTGCAGACTCCACTCTATCTGAACCAACGTTATCAGTGTACATGGAGACTCACTTCTGTGTTCTACTCCCACATTCAATCATGGACTCAACTAATCCTGCAGTTCTGCTTATATTCCCAGCTCTCCTTTTTCTAGCACAGTTAGTTCATCTTGCTACCACACCCTAACTCCAGCCTTTATATCATTTTTGTTATCTTAATTACTTTGCCCTTTAGGGTGAACTTTTATTCTTTTAAAAATAATTATTTCAGCACTTGGAAAGAACAGCACAGAGTATACTTTATGGTTTAAGGAATTTATGAGCAAAAGTTTACTTTTAAAACTCATGGAAGAACTGTGTAAGCATTCAATTTCTTCGTGTCCTCAGCATTGTAGAGAAAGCCAAAGATAAATACTGCTTTTATAATTGAATACGAATGCTCACGTATGTTTTATATAAAAACCAGAACTCAGATATTAGTTATACTTTAAGTGATAGCTGATATTCAGTTTCAGGACATAAGAACCAATGTCTAGTTATCACAAGAACTTGACTTGTAATTCAGTGATAATATTCCAAAAATCA
This sequence comes from Carlito syrichta, assembly GCF_000164805.1. Classification (NCBI taxonomy): domain Eukaryota; kingdom Metazoa; phylum Chordata; class Mammalia; order Primates; family Tarsiidae; genus Carlito; species Carlito syrichta. The sequence continues at coordinate 316,292 of NW_007253367.1, read as the reverse complement.
TGAGTTGTCAAGTTCCAAGATGACAGTTCATTTACTAGGACCAAATCCATTCAGGTCCAAGAAAGGTGGTTCTTACGAATTCTAGAAGGAGCTAAACTTGTCAAGCCCTCAAGAAAAATTCAAGTACATTTCCAAAATAACATTTTATATTCATTAAGAAATATATAGGGGCACTGAAAATAACAGAAGTCAAATCTTATTTAATGATTAGATATATCAGTAAAGATTGGACTATTCCTTTTTTCAGATTCACTTTCAGTTCTAAGGACAGGGTTTGGAACTTTTAAAAGAGAGCTAGTTGCAGAGAATGAACTGCCTTAAAGAGATGTCCAGTTAGGACCTGTACTATCTGTTGTTCCATTTTACTTTTCCCTAAATCTGCTTTGCCTTTACCTCAAGTCATAGCATACAGAACTACATCTTAGTATTGATTTTTTTTTTAAAATGAGACATTTTGAACAGATTAGAACAGTGCATTAATTATCTGTTAACATAACAAATGTCTCCCAAATTTAGCAGCTTAAAACACTATTTTAAATTTATTTTCCATTTTTATTTTAGAATCAGAAGGTACATGTGCATATTTGTTATATAAACATGTTGTAGAGTGGTGGGGATTGGACCTCAGGAGTCCCATTCCCTACAAAATGAACATTGTACCCAACAGGTAATTTCTGAACCACAACCCTCATCTCCACCTCCCCACTAATTGGTGCCCCCAATGTCTACTATTTTCATCTTTGTGACCATTTAGCTCTTGTATATCAGTATGAACATGTGGTGTTTGGTTTTCTGTTTCTGAGTCAGTTCACTTAACACTAAATATTTGTTATCTCACAGTTTCAATAGGTCAGGAAACAAGGAATGGCTTAACTGGGTGCTTATTGCACCCAGTTCAGATTCTTCCAAGATTACTTACATTGTTATTAGCAGTCTTTAGTGAGTACCTTGCTCATAGTAGACTGAAAGTCTTCATTTCTCACCATGTGTTGATGATTATGGGACTACTTGGCAAGGCATTTGGCTTTCTGATAGCAAACAAGTGATCCGAGAGAAAGAAACAATGAGAACAAAAGAGCACCAAAGACAGAAATTGAAGTCTATAACCTAATCTCAGGAGTAAGATACTATCGTATGCTTTGGATTACACAAAATAGTACTGTAAAATCTGGGAGGAATTATACCAGGTTGTGAATACCAGAGAGCAGGGAAAATTGGGAGTCCATCTTGGAGGAAAGCAATCACAATTTACCCTCTGACCGTTGATACTTTCTCTCTCTTGCACTATATATATATATATATATATACATATATATATATATATATATATATGTATACACATACACATACACATATATATGTGTATGTATATATATATGTATATGTATATATATATCCTTTGCCAATGCTCCTCAAATTTTCATTCTATCAAATGTCAGCTCAAATTCTAGACTCATCCTCTAAATTGAACCCATGTGTAGATGAGGTGCCTTGGTGTAATTCCTTAAGTACAACCAATCAAGTGAAGCTATTTTTGATCTGTGGAAATAAAGAGACAAGTGATCTGCACTCATACACCCAGTATAGAATGATGCATCAGGAGAAAACTGCCTTAACATCCAAATTTTGGAATTTCCTAGATCAAGTCTCAAGGCCTGGGGGTAATTCTTTATGGTTCTTCACATAACACTCTTAAGTTTTTATTCTGAGTTTCTCAATAATCCTTCCTATTTTATGAAAGGTACCATATGTTTGCAGCTGGGTAATTTTCTCATCCTGGTTTTTGTCAGTAGAAATTGAAATATCTAAAGGTTTCTTTTCATTTTGCATTCTCTCCATTCATTTCAGTTCACTAGCTGTTTCTGTATTCATAGTTCTTTGAAAAGCTTTGTGAATCTTCTCTGATTTTTTTGGTATCTATTCCATTAGCAAAACAGCCACATGCACAAATATCTTTGAGATTATTCTTTACTTTTAGCTTCTGCTGAAATTCCTGAGAATGTTGCCCTTAAACTTTCTAGACGCTCTATTGTTTCATTCAAAAGAAGTACACCCAGCCTGTAATCCTGCGCCTTTGGGAGGCTGAGGTGAGTGGATTGCCTGAGCCCGCGGGTTTGAGACCCGCCTGGGCAGCAAGACCTCATCTCTACAATAAATCAAAAAATCAGCCGGGCATGGTAGCACATACCTGTAATTCCGGCTACTAGGAAGGCTGAGGTGGAAGGATCGCCGGAGCCCAACAGGCGACCGAGTGAGACTCCGACTCGAAAAAAAAAAAATACAATTATACTTAAAATTATACTCTCAGCTCAATCTATGAATTATGTTTTGCTCTCTGTTCAGACAGAATTTTCAGAACAATCAAGTTGTAGATTCTTTTTGTATCACTGTTCTTTTTTATTTTGTAGTCTATCTCTTTTCACATTTCAGTATAGGCACCAAGAAGAAACCATGTGGCAAGTTCAGGTAATCTTTTTACTTAGATTTTTTATTAACTAGGTACATTTACCATATTCCAAATAATTGCAGGCAGCAGTATCACCAACATTTCTGCATCTACTTAATACAGATCCATCCCTCTTTCTTCAGTTTCCAATAGAATTTATTTGACTTTCTCAAGCTGTCACTTGCAGCTTTATCAGAGAACATGAAGCTTCTAGTAACCCCTTGTCCAAGACACAAGGCTTTTATTAACCTTCTTCTCAAATTCCACCTCCAAGTTCCAAAGCCACTCCTGCATTTTAGATTTTTGCCAGAGTACTACTCTACTTCTAGGTACCCAAATATGTATTAGTTTGCTATTGCTGCATAATCTCAGAACTTAGAAGCCTATAAATGACAAAATTTATTATCTCACCTTTTCTCTTGATCTGAAATCTGTGAACAATATGACTATGTGGTTCTGACTTAGGGTCTCTCATGAGTCCAGTTAAGTTGTTGGCTTTACTGGGCCTGAAGAATCCAATTCCAAGCTTACTCACATGATTGTTAGATTTTGGTTCCTTGCTGGTTGCTAGCTGGAGGCTTCCATCCCTTACCACATGGGGCTCTCCATAGAATTACACAACATTGCAAGTTAAGCAAAAGGGAGAGAGGGTATGTGAAGGAAAAAGTACTTACAACAGAAACTATGGACATGGAAATTACATAGCTTCACTTATGCCATGTGCTATTGACCATACAGGTGAATTCTGGTATAATGTAGGAGGAATAATCCTGATCTTAATTTTTCAGCATAGTATAGGTTGTTTTTCTATGGTAAGTTTGGTATCTAAGATATTAGAAAAGTGTTTAAGAAGACATCTAATTGTCTTCTATAGATGAAAGCACTGATGGATTTAATGTGCTCTGAAGTATCCCTGTTGCTGGAGATTTCCTCATGTCTTTATCCTCTTCAAAAAGTTCATGGAAAATGTGTATTATAAAACCATTGTGCATAAATTCCATTTTTTTGCACCAAAATAGTCTCATACCAACTTGTTATAACATGTCTGAATAAGATATGATTTGAGACACTAAGGAGGATAAATTGTCAGTATTCGGAGTGCCATCCGAGCAACATGAATTCTGTGAAAATTGAAGCAAGAACAAACATCAAATTTATGGTGAAGCTTGGTGAAAGAATGATAAAATCACCGATGCTTTATAATTAGCTGCATGAATTCGAGCATGTTACTTAACCTATCCATGCCTTTACTTTCTTACCTATAAATACTATTTTCCTTACAAAGCTGTAATGATTATTGAAACAAGGTATGTAATGCATGACCACCTGCCATATAATAAATTCCCAATAAAATGTAGGAAGAAACTACATGGTGTGTTAAACTACATGGCATGTTAAGAAGCAGTAAAAATTGGGGATCATCTTGGAGACTGGCTACCAGAACAATGTTCCAGTCATAGGAAAAACTCAGGAAATGAGAAAACAATGTCCCACAGAAATCAGCAGTATACAAATGGGTAATTCATTTTAAGGAACAGACAATGTTGAAGATGAAACCCTCAGTAGCAGACCATCCTCATCAATTTGCTAGGAAAATAATTACCTTGTTCATATCCTACCTGAAGAGGATTGACAACAGAACAAACAATAGACATCATAGAATTCTCGATTGGCTCAGCTTACACAATTCTGGTTGAAATGATAAAGTTGAGCAAACTTTCCATTCAATGGATGCCAAAACTGTTGTGCCCAGATCAGCTGAAAACAGGAGTAGAGGTTTCAATAAAAATTTTAAGCAAGTGAGATCAAGACCCTGAAGTGGTTCTTCACAGAATTGCAGCAGGAGATAGATCATGGCTTTATCAGAACAATCTTAAAGATAAAGAACTACCAAAGCAATGGCCACCAAAGGGTGGAAATGGTCCAGGAAAATTAAAAACACATGAATCCAGAGCAAAGGTCATGCAACAGTTTTTGGGGATGCTCACGACATTTTACTTGTTGACTTTCTGGAGGGTCAAAGAACAATAGCGTGCTTATTATGAGAATGCTTTGAGAAAGCTAGCTTTAACAGAAAAACATCCGGGAAAGTTTTACCAAAGAGCCTTTTCTTCACCATGACAATACTCTTGCTCATTTCTCTCATCAAACAATGACAATTTTGTCAGAATTTCAGTGGGAAACTCTCATTAAGTATCCACCTAACAGTCCTGATTTGCTTCTTTCTGATTTATTTTTTTATTCCCAATCTTAAAAAATCTTTAAAGGCCATCCATTTTTCTTCAGTTAGTAAAGTAAAAAAGACTGCATTGAAGTGGTAAATTTCCCCGGATCCTCAGTTCTTTAAGGATGGATAAAATGGCTGGTATTATCACTTACAAATGTGTTTTGAATTTGATGAAATATCTGTTAAAAAATAAAGTTAATATTTTTGTCTTTTCATTCCATTTTTCCACAGAGTTATTGAAGTTCCCTCATATATACTCAGCATGAGGAAAGCACCTGGAGAAGTAAAGTCAATCAATTTTTTGAGTTGGAGTCTCACTCTTGTTTCCCAGGTTGGAGTGCAGCAGCACGCTCATGGCTACAGCAGCCTCCACCTGCTGGACTTTGGTAATCCTTCTGCCTCAACTTTCCAAGTAGCTGGAGCTACAAATGCATGCCAACATGCCCGACTAGTTTTCTTTGTGATTTATTGTAGAGATAAGGTCTCACCAAGTAACCCAGGCTGGTCTCGAATCCCTGGGCTCAGGCAATCCTCTCACTTCGGCCTCCCAAAGTGCTGGAATTACAGGCTGAGTCACCGTGCCTGACCAATCAATATTTTTTTAAAAGATAGATTGATGGATGGATAAGTAAGGGGGCTGAAGGGTAAAGCATGGGTAGCAGATTCCTGGAAGTTTTCCCTAAGTGCTCTAATTCAGATAAATGTTTTTCTTCTATGATTCCCCCAGAACATTTTAATACATACTAATTATATTTCCCTCTTTATGTCAGGTGTCATGCATCTTTTTGTTCACTGATGTACACTTGTACAAGATCAACAACTGAAATATATACTTATAAAATGACAAAGATATATTAATAAGTAGATGAATCAAAAATTAAATAAAATTTATGAGGTATGCTTGTTTAAATTGTATCCTAAACAACTGTTTTTGTATCTGATTTATCCACATTTCTGTTCATGCTCGCGTAGAATATTGATTCTTCAGTGGTAAACCTGATACAGGACTGCAACAAAGATAGAAAATGACTGTTGAAGAGCTTGCATATTCATGGGTTATACGTTTTAAAATTACTTCCTTACCAACTCTCTTTGTATCAAAATTTCAACTTTGCTTTTGAAGTTATGAAGCCTAGTTTTCCAGTTCACTTTAATTCTTAAAAATTTTTGATAGTATTTTAGTACTAAATAAGTCTAAGAAACATTCATATTCCCAACTTAATTTAACTATTTGAAGAAGGTATGAAAGAAAAATTACTAAATGAAGATAAACGGCATGGATATGTTCTATATATTTTTTGAGAGAGCAAAGGCTATCTGAGAGGCACTAAAGAATTATTTGATATCCAGCTTGATTTGATGTCATATAGTGAACAGTATGAACAAATCTAAACCTAAGTACCTTTCTTATGTTAAAGTTATTAAAGACCATTCATACTTTGGAAGGGTTTTTTGAGATCATTGATGTCATCTGTAATGTGCATTTCTTAAAGATAAAGTAAGAGATGTTTTCAAAATGGTTCTGATGTCCTGATACCAGAACTCATGGAATTAGACTTACAGTGTCTCATTTTGTGGGATATTATAATTTTCAGGCATATGAGCACGTACATCTTAGTGTCACTGAAGAAGTCTCAAGGGACATAATTAATACAAAAATGATTTCACTTTAGTAAGAACACGTTTTCTTTCTTTTAATTGAGAACATTTTTTTCTGATTGATAATTCTTTCTGAACAAAAATATTTTTAATATAATCATAGTTTTCCCTTCTTATTCTTTTAACCTCAGACAACTAAGTTACAGTGATTATGTTGCCTGGATTTCAGGTTCTGTTATAATTATATGCTTAACTGTAATGAACGACAATATAAACTTTTCCTCTTTCAGTGTTGAGGGATTACTTTCAGTCTTGATAAAATATTGTTCATTTTAACATATATGATGCTTTACATTTGTTAACTGTCATAGTCCTCATTTTTCTGCAGGGGTTGTTGTTGCACAATAAGTTTGAAATTCTCTTTGTCACTTGCTTGATTAAAATAATGAAAAGCATACAGTGAAAGAATATTTCAGTACAATTTATTCATTAGTATGGTTTCCTTTTATGACTATTCTTCTTCCAGTAGCTTCACAAAGATCATGCATGAGTCTGTATGCTCTCAGAGGCAATTTACAAAACTCATGAAAAAGCCGGGCTCGGTGGCTCAGCCTGTAATCCCGCGCTTTGGGAGGCTGAGGTGAGTGGATTGCCTGAGCCCGTGGGTTCAAGACCCGCCTGGGCAACTTGGAGAGACCTTATCTCTACAATGAATCAAAAAATTAGCCGCGCGTGATAGTGCGCACCTGTAGTTCCAGCTACTTGGAAGGCTGAGGCGGAAGGCTTGCTGGAGCCCAGCAGGTGGAGGCTGCAGTGCCTGGGAGCGGCCACTGCCCTCCAATTTGGGTGACAGAGTGCGACTCCAATTCAAAAAAACGAAACTACTGAAAGATATGAAAATTATTTTAAAAACTATGTAAATTGAATTTAGAAGTGATGGTAAAACCTATGTATGATTTCAAGTAGTAGATTTCATATTATGTGTAGCAAAGTTATTTAATAAATACAGAAATATGAAATCAGTTCTGGAATCCTAAGTATTTTTGAGCAAAGGATCTAGTGATTTTTCTGTATGTACCAATGGCTAGTTATACTCTGAAAAAAGACAGAATTATCTAAGTGATTCACTAAATCCTATTTATATTTCTGTTCTTTCTATTGCTAACTTCATTGTTACATTCTTGATGGCAACTGTCACATTGAACTAAGATCTCTAAAATGCCATAATCTCTGTCGTCTTGAGTTGTCACATGAATTGTGTCTGTACTCAAACACTCCGGCATTCCCTGCTGTCACTTGACTCCCTGGCATTTTAACTTTTGATCAATCAGAGTTTTCATAGAGTAAGTGGAATCTAAACTAAGTTCTTGTGTATTTGTGATCATATTTCACTATCCTTCCATAGACTATATCACATTATATTGCATTTTCCTTTTTTTTTTTTTTTTTTATCAAACTCCTTTACTGCACTGGAAGCAGTGTGACAACAAGTACCATGTCTACCATTGCACTAGACATTGAATTCTTTACACCTCAGGTGGCATATGGCACACACACAAAAAGATAATCCATATTATGGGTTGCTTGAAAGAATTAAAGAGCAAAGAAAAGATCTACAGAATTAAAAATTTAATCAGCTTTTTCTTCGTAGATATTTGGATAATATCACAGGTTGTTGAGACAGTGTCAGCTAGTTGTCTATTTTAGTCCTTTTTTGTTTGTTTGTTACATTATCTTCTTTCTCCTTAAGAATACAATCATAATATTATTCAGGGATGAAAATGTGCCAATGTTTCTATTCTAGTCAAGAGATTATGTTTTGGCTAATGTGAAGTTAGCAGAACTGTTGTATAGGATTTCTGTGCAAGTTACAGATGAAATGTGCTGTCTCAAGTAGGAGGAACCTCTTTGTCCCTCTTTTTCTCTTCCTCTGTTCTGAGCAGAAGGGAATTGGAATTAATGATGAGAATTCCAACATCCCCCTTGAACCGTGCAGTGATCTTGAAAGCAGATGATGCGCTAAGATGGCAGAGAAGAAATATGGCATCATTTGAGTCCCTGGTATAACTATTAAACAGCAAATTAGCTTTTGATTAGTTCAAACTTACTATTCATGTTAAAAATAGACTTTAATTGTGCTTCAGCTAATATTGTTCTGCAATGTTTAATTATACACAATGGAAAACTGAAATTTTATCTGAACTTATACTATTGATGTGGAAGTTTATTGAAATAATCCATATGAAAATTATTAATGTAACTTTATATAAAGACAGAGAAAGAAAGGGAGAGGGAGAGGAAGAGAGAAATATTCATTGCTATTCCTTTTGTTTTTCTCAAGACAAAACAATCAAGCATGTTATTGAGGAAATAAAGTAAATCTGTGTAACAAAGTATGTAGCACACATACAGTGAACCTTGTTTTTGAGAAAATTTAAATCGCTACATATTCCAACCTTATGAATATGTTGAAAGGATAAGCCAAAATAAGGTTTTGGTTTGTTTGTATTTTCTTCCTAGAAAGATAACAAATCAGTGTGATCTTTGTAGGATGCTATTCTGTAAGCATCAAAGTATGCAGACCAGGCTACTTTGGATGAGGTAGTCAATGAGCCAAAGGAGGAAAATTGGTAAAATCTGAAGTTCTAGTGCCTAGTCTATTGAAGTCCTTTGCACACTAGTTAATTGATTATTGTTCTGAATGTACATGATTCATATTTTAATTCATTGAAACGCTTATTAATAAATATTAGATAACTTGAATTAATACTTTTGTCCTTAATTTCAAAGGTCGACTTTTTATCATAAGTTGAAAAATATATATTTTCTAATGGATTCTTGCATTTTTGTGTCAGATGTGTACACGATTATAATTGTCTTGACTTGATTTACATGCTGTTTGGGTTTAAGTTTTCGTTCATATATTTAAACTTAAATCATTTCCTTTTATTCTTCTTGAATATGCTAAAATATAAATAACACCAGAAAATGTCACTATAGAATGCTCCCACTGTTCCTTCAGAGCAGAATGGGTGTCTTAATGACATTTATATTTCAAGTAACAAACACAGTACCCAGCTCTGTGTGGCACTTTAAAATATGCTGACATAATCATGGAGTACTTTGGAAAATTTTTCTGATAAACTTGTTACAACAGATTAAGCACTAAATTGATATCTTGTTTCTGATGGTTCAGGCTTTTCCAAAGAAATCCACATAGATTTTCCTTCACTTCTCAAATTATCATCCTAAATCAGTATTGATTAAATATCTTTTTGAGCTCTATTACTTTGTATACACTGTGCAAAGCAAGTTTCATTGTCAAGTTTCCTTTCTTAAAGAGCCTCACAACTTAGAGACACTTTAAGAGTTAGTACTTAAAAGATTCGAGGCAGCACTTGAGTGCCTTATTTTTTATCCCAGAAAAAGGATATTTGTGAAACTGAGAAAGGAGGACATCAAAGAATTGAATGTGGGGAGGGGTTGAGATTCAGTTCTTCCCTGGATTGGTGTCTTTATGCAACTCTGAAAAAAGATAAGACTACAAAAGTAAATGTCTCTGTCAAGAATTAGAGAACACAGTATTGTTCTTTTTGAAAACAGCTTTAGGTCTGTGTTGAACACAGGTTTACAATACTGCTTTGGTAATGACCGAACATAGAGAGTATATTATCTGAAGATGTGATACTACTTTGCTCTATCATGGCCTAGTTTGTGATTATAACAATAATTATTTAAGATTTTGTACCTAATATATTATTCTCTTATGTCAATAGTTAAAACATATGTGGATAGGAGTAAAAATATAGGTGTGGCTAGAAGAGTTTAATTAAAATCTTTTCATAGCCCTTCTTTTAAGAAATCAAGCTTCATAAAAGTCAACAATATAAAATATTTTAAAGTTAATAATGCTGATAACAATGATGTTAATAGTGATAGTCCTAATTGTGTTTTCGGCACACATTTTGGGCATATGTTATCTTAAGCACTTTATGACAATAATCTTATGCAATCTCAACAATTTTACAGTATAATTCCAGATCTTCAAGTCAGATTGACAACAAAGCTTTTCTAGCTGCTTTGCTTAAGATGTATATATTTTTTATTCATTGTAAGTCCTTAATTAGGTAAAGAGAGTTTATGATGGTGGTACATATGGTAATGTTCTAGATTTGCCTTTCCTGTCGAGACAATTTAGATGATTGCCAAAAGTTTTTATATTGTTTTCTGATGTCTTGATTTTGGAGGGCAGAATAAAATAAAAAATAAAAAATTTATCCTACACTTTTTAGAATTACTGTTCATGGTAATGAACCATGAAAAGTCAATATTAATACTTAAATTTTTTATGAATTCAGTTAAAATTTAAAAAATTGAAATGCAAAAGCAATAATTAAGTAGTAAAATACTTATTTAAGCAGTATTTCATTCTGCTTTTATTTAAAATAAATCAATTTCTTGTATGTCCTCTTGTAGATTATTGGAATTTGGGAGTTAGTGTTATTTCTCATGTTTGCATTTAAATTTGTGTAGTATTCAATAAACATTTGAAATAATATTAGCCAGGCTCGGTGGCTCAGTCTGTAATCCCATGCTTTGGGAGGCTGAGGTGAGTGGATTGCCTGAGCCCGCGGGTTCGAGACCCGCCTGGACAACTTGGTGAGGCCTCATCTCTACAATAAATAAAAAAAAATGGCCGGGTGTGGTAGCACGCGCCTGTAGTTCCAGCTACTTGGAAGGCTGAGGCAGAAGGGTCACCGGAGCCCAGCAAGTCGAGACTGCGGTGGCCGGGAGCGACCACTACACTCCAGTCTGGGTGACTGAGTGAGACTCCAACTCAAAAAAAAAAAAAAAAAAAAAAGGAAAGAATGTTCTTTCATTTTAAAATCTATTAATATAATAAAATAATTTCTATT
>NW_007253367.1:300105-304682 GCF_000164805.1 Carlito syrichta | reverse complement strand
TTTTGAGTTGGAGTCTCACTCTGTCCCCCAGACTGGAGTACAGTGGCCGCTCCCGCCTCAGCCTCCAAATAGCTGGAACTACAGGCGCGTGCAACCACGTCTGGCTAATTTTTTTTTTTTTTTTAATTTACTGTAGAGATGAGGTCTCGCCAAGTTGCCCAGGCAGGTCTCGAACCCGCGGGCTCAGGCAATCCACTCACCTCAGTCTCCCAAAGCAGTGGAATTACAGGCTGAACCACCAAGCCTGGCACATATATTATTTAATTTAACCCTTTTTCAAGTCAAATAGTTTTAAGCATATTTTTGCTTATATTAACTTTGTTCAATTCTTACATGTTAATTGTATTCTTTTAAGCTCTACCTTTATATGACTACTATACATTTCTGAGTATAACATGGTAAAAATGTCCTTACTAAAAATGTAATTACTAAAGACAAACCAAAAGCATCTGAATGAGACCAAAATAAGCAAATACAATATTTATTTTTGCATGAGCTGTATGAACATTTTACTCTTTGTACTAAGGATGATTTCACTTGAAATAGTCTGTATTATTTTCTTCAGATACAGCTTACTTTAGATACTAAATTTCTAATACAAATGATGGTACAATTAAAAATTATTTTATATAAATTTGAAATGGTCACCAAAGCATACATTTATGTGAGGATTCAAATCTATAATGGTGTGTTCCACCTACTTGATATCCAATAATTAGACCCACTCTTAAATTTTTTAAAAAACAAAACAAAGAATATTGTATACTTGAAATAATTTCACAAAACTCTCCAAAATTAAGTCAAAATTTAACGTGGGTTACACCTTTTAAAATTTATGGTTGGGAGTTCTGGAATATATTATAGATTGATTACAAAATTGTCTGTATATATATTTTTTACTTTCCGTATATAGAGGCCCTGTAAAATATAATTTTGAATCTTCTCTCATCAAGAGGTAGTATGTATTTCCCCATCTCTTATATTTATACTGGTTTTGTGACTTTTCCTAGTCAAGGGAATTTGTCACACACAATGTTGTAATATGTGTTTCTTTCAACTTTCTTGGAAGTTTGTCATTGCCATGTAAATAGCTGGAGCTAGTCTATGAAATGATAAGAGATAAGTAGCCTAGTCATCCCACTGCCCTAGATAACTGCCATCCCAGCACCAGGCATGCAAACAGAGCTATGCTAGACTAGTCAATTCCTGCCAGAGCATTGAAAATGACTGAGTCCGGCTAAATCAACTGTGATGACCAAAATGAGCAAATACAATATTCATTTTTGCATGAGATGTATGCACATTTCACTCTTTGTACTAAGGAGGATGTCACTTGAAATAGAGTGTGTTCTATTTTCCTCAGATACAGCTTACTTTAGATCATAAATTCCTAATGCAAATCATGGTACAATTAAACATTGAGCAATAAAAAAATATTTATTATTTAAAGCTACAGACTTTGGGGGAGGCATTTTTTTTTACAACAAGAGCTGACTAATAAAGAATTAAGATTTTAAAAACTTTAACTGAGGAATTCCAAGCCCCTGGGCCATGGACAAGTGTCAGTCTGCAGCCTGTTGAGAACTGTGCCACACAGCTGGAGGTGAGCAGAAGGCTAGTGAATAAAGCTTCATCTGTATTGACAGCTGCTCCCCATCACTCATATTACTGCCTGAGCTCTGTCATCTGTCAGACCAGTAGTGGCATTAGATTCTCGTAGGAATGAGAACCCTACTGTGAACTGTGCATGTTAAGGGTTTAGGTTGTGCACTCCTTATGAGAATCTCATGCCTATGATGTAAGGTGGAGCTGAGGTAGTAATGCTAGTGCTGGAGAGTGATTACAAAAACAAATTAACATTAGTAGTGAGGGTTGACTGCACAGATACCATAATAAATCAACAGCTTTCAAACATATCAAAATCATAATTTTATAATTATTTCATTATATATTATGATGCAATAATAATAAAGTGCACAATAAATGCAATGCACTTGAATCATGACAAAACCATCCCTCCTCCCCGGTTTGTGGAAAAATTGTCTTTCACAAAACCAATCTTTGATGTCAAAAAGGTTGGGGAGCACTGCTTTAACTTCTTTAGGGGATAGCAAAATGCACTTACAAGAATGTAGTATAGTAACCAACAAACTATAAGCTTCCATTATTGAACCTGTCTTGTGCCATTTCCAGCAAAGTCTTTTGATTGCTTTACTAAAAGTCTTCAAGAAATAAACATCATTCTCACTAAGGAAAGAAATCATTGAAGGCAGAAGTTTAGACTGAGTTCACAATCACCTGAGACATTTGAGACTGACTCAAAAAGGCAGGGATTCTAACTTTAGTCTATGATTTTGCTCATGGGTATTAAGATGACAGAAATTAAACAGGTGTCTCGCTACCTAGTTCCACTGGATGAGGGCAGACAGATGCCCTTCTAAACTTTGGGTTATTTCTTAGTGTTTATTGATCTAACTGGTAATTTACTGAGACAGAGAAGATTTCATTTGAAAATTGCCTTAAACACCAAGGTGTAGCAGTGAATTCAATAGGATGCTGTCACAGGACAATGGACCTCCTGCTCATAGAAAAAGAGCATCAAGGTGAAGGAACATCATTTATCAATATATAAGTGTGAAGGTAAAGATGGGAAGTTTCAAGGGAAGGTATTTATCATGAGATATTGTTCTATTAAGCTGGCTTTATTTTGGTTATGTCAAGTGATTGATGTGCCATAGGTGTAATCATTTTGTCGAAAAGATGTTATCCCGGCAAAATGTCAACTGCTCAGTGTACCATTATTAAACAGCAGCATTCTGATTGACTTCCATACAAGAGACTTTCAAGCCTCTGTTAATCAGAAATAGGTAATCCTAAATCAAAAGCTAAGGACAAAGTAGTGACAAAAGTACTTGATAGTTCCTTAAAGTGTCATGAGAAAGAATCAGATTACATTAAATACAACTTATTGTTAAAGGAAAGGTTAAAAAATTAAAATAATAAATGAAAAAAATTTTTTTTGCTTTGTAAGTCTTGGCTGTAATTGAATTTTATTGTTATTTCCCTTAAGGAAGATAATTAATCTTGAGAAATTTCTGATGGCTTTCAAACATAAATTTTTCTGAGAAAACTGAATAAAAGAGTCCATTAAAAAAAACAAAACAAAAAAAACTATTCTCATCTTGGACCTTACTCCAATTGAATTTCTTTGATTTGCTGACATTTAGAGTGAAAACAACAACAGCAACAGCAACAATTCTTCACTTTGATGTGAGTGAATGTTGTGAGTGTGTGTGTGTGTGTTTGTGTGTTTCTTTTGGAAGTGCAAGATATGGCTTGACTGAGTGATGGATGGTAGAGAATATTGTGAGACTCATTCTATGATGCATAGCCAAAGAAACAGGAGAATGGAAGGCACATAAAGGCCCGCAATTGATGAGAAAAAAATACTTTCCAAGGAGAAGAAATTATCTGTGTTAATTTGACTCAGTCATTTTGCATCCTTTGGCTTTCATTCTCTCTGTGGTGAAGCATAAGTTCTGAGCCAGGGGAAAGCAAGTAAAGTGCTTGCCTTGGGCACAAAATTTAGGGGTCACAAAATATCCAGTATTAACAATAAATAATATTTAATGAAACATTTTAAAATTAAAACTAAGCCAGGTTCGTTAGCACAGCCTGTAATTCAGCGCTTTTGGGAGGCTGAGGTGAGTGGATTACCTGAGCCCGCGGGTTCGAGACCCTCCTGGGCAGTGAAACCTCATCTCTACAATAAATCAAAAAATCAGCCGGGCGTGGTAGCGCATACCTGTAATTCTGGTTACTTGGAAGGCTGAGGCGGAAGGATCGCCGGAGCCCAGCAGGTTGAGGTTGCGGTGGCCGGGAGCAGCCACTGCATTCCAGACTGGGCGACAGAGTGAGACTCCAACTCAAAAAAAAAAACCAAAAGCAAATTGTATTGTTAAATATATGATATACAGTCTAATCTAGGAGCATGTACTTATTTTACTTATATGTAACTATTACAGTTTTCCTATTACAGTCAAATTTCAGGCATTTGTCTTGCAAATGTTAGAGGAATCATCAGCTTTAAAAAAACATATGTAGGGAGACTCCTGAAGATGGCGACGGCATGGATGGATCCATGAGACTCTCCGAACGTGTGTTCCCAAAAAGACTCTTACTTTTCTTCTTGCAACCCCATGCCCACCACCAGCCGCACTGATACAAGGCCTGGGGACCTTTGGTCCCATGCAGGGCTAGATATTGCGGCCCAGCTGCAGCTACTCCACTATATGTAACTCTGACTGGCTGGGGAATCCCGAATCCCGGATCCCAGCTCCCTCCCTGGTTACATTGTCATGACCAGCACCCAGGGAGGCTCTGGGCACCCACCTCTCAGAGATACTGTTCCCATTTCTGACTGAAGTGCCCTGTGAGGGACCAAGAGCCACCACCTGCCCTCTGGAGCTTTGGAGATCGGGATCCCCGGGCCCACCCTGGCTGAGGCACTCAGCATGCGACCGCAAGCTTGTGTAAGGGAGCTTGTGTAAAGTGCTGATCGGAGGCTTCCAGCTCCA